>NC_086321.1:102640781-102946690 GCF_036172605.1 Pelobates fuscus | reverse complement strand
CCTCGCAGGCTGTTTTCTGATGCAGCGGGAGCCGGAATATGACGTCATATTCTGGCTCCCGCGGCATCAGCAAAAGGCGCGCGAGGGAGCCGGTCAGAGAGATCAGAGAGCTCCCTCGCCGCCTCCTAATGAACTTCAGCGCCGCTCCGGGGATCCAGGAGGTGACCAGGCAGGAGGGAGCACTTCCCTCCTGCCGGTCACTGGAATTTTGCGGCCCCAGAGCCGGTGCGCCCTAATGCGGCCGCCTGTGCCGCCTTATGGACGCGCCGGCCCTGCTCCCACCTCTGATGCTCGCCTTCAAGATTTCTCGAGGGCTGCACCGTTCCTGTGGAACTCGCTTCCCTCCTCCGTTAGATGCTCACCCAGTCTCCACTCCTTCAAAAAATCGTTAAAAACCCACTTCTTCATAACAGCGTATCAATTAAACTGTTAATAGCTCCTGACTGATTCCTCTTCTGCAACTGTCACTAGTCTAATACTACCCTTACCTTTTGTGTCATTTTACCCCACTTCCTCTAGCATGTAAGCTCAATGAGCAGGGCCCTCAACCCCTCTGTTCCTGTGTGTCCAACTTGTCTGGTTACAACTACATGTCTGTTCGTCCACCCATTGTAAAGCGCTGCGGAATTTGACGGCGCTCTATAAATATCATAATAATAATAATAAATATATATAGTATATATAAATATATATATATATATTTATTATTATTATTATTATTATTATGATATTTATAGTATATATATATATAGAAATACATTTAATTTATTTTAAAACATGTCTAATGATTTTTTTTTTATACTTCCCACCAGCAGGGGGACGGACTGACATTTCAGACAGTCCCTCTGCTGGCAGATCCACAGCCAGCTATAGGGGGCCATGTTACCGCTCTTTGAGAGCAATCACATGGCCCCACGGGGGCCTCATTTGCCGGTGGAGGGCTGTCTGGTAGTCCTCCTGAAGAGGATCGCGGCGGAGGTAAGTAAATCTCACCTCCTGGGGGCTTCAGCCATTACGGCGTTCTATGCCGCCTCAACGGCTTTAAAGCCCATTATAATGGGGATGGCATAGAACGCCGTAACGGCGTTAAGGGGTTAAAAGAGGATACAGTGGTAACAATCTGTCTTGCTGTTGTAGTTAAGGAGGAGAGTGTCTTCCCAAAGTTCATAAAGAGGTGCCTGCCCGATATCCCCTCTATATTGTAGAAGATGATCGGTAAAATAATGGTATTCATGGAGATAACATGACATCTTGGATATTTTAATCAAACTGTTAGTCAGTCTGTGATATAGATTGTGAAAGTAGTTTGTAACAACCATAGGAGGAGGAGTAGCACAGTAGTAAAATTACATTGTCCTCAACCAGGGGCGTACCTGGGGCATTTGGCACCCGGGCGGATCTTATATTTGCCCCCTTAATTTTTATAAAATGTATTTAGCATTGAGCAGTAATTGCATTTTTTTTTATGTATTTAGCACTGAGCAGTGTGTGTGTGTTTCAATGTAAGAATGTTTTTGCATGAAGTATGTGTTAGTGAATGTAGGGGTGTGTTTGCATGTAGTGTTGGCATTTAAATGCAGGTTTGCATTTTTGTGTAGAGTGTTTCTTGAATATGTGGTGTGTTTTTATGTAGTGTTGATATTTGGATGCAGGGGTGTATTTGTGTGTAGTGTTGGCTAATTGCTGAGATGTATGCACACTGGCACACATGCAGATACATAGACACACAGATGCACACACTGGCACATACAGATAGGCATACACATGCAGATACATAGAAACACAGTCATGCACAAAAACTGACAAACACTGACACACATACAGATAGAGACACAAATATACAAACACAAATATAGATACAAACACACACATTTACAGACACACATGTACAAAGACACATAAGCACCGATACACACAGACAGATTCACTGACACACTGTACGCTACTAGGGGTGATTTGAGTTGGAACTCAACTGCAGCTTGTAAACTCCCTAATTACAATAGTGAAGAAATGGAGAATCCTTAAGAATCAATACTGTAGCTTTAAGAAAAGAGAGAATCACTGGTAACTTGATTCAACCGAAGTTTTAATAAGTGTTAAACTTAAATGAATTGCATTTAGCCAATAATCCAATAAGAAGAAGTGCAAGTAATCAAAAACACAAAGTTCATTATTAAGTATTTCTTCAGAGATGCATTAAGTAACATTAGTTCATGAGAATAATCTTCAATAGGAACAATAATCAATTAGCTAAGGATATTTGCAAAGAAAGAACAGTTCATAGTGAATAAGCATGATGGGAGTTGTCCTTCATGAGATTAGTAACTTGAAGCACTGAATGTAATTGCAAAGCAAGAAACAGTTCATAGTGAATAAGCATGATGGGAGTTGTCCTTCATGTTAAGCATGATGGGAGTTTTCCTTCATAGCAATGAAGATTTGAGTAAGCAAGCATTAGTTCATTAATAAATGATATTGCAGACAATTAGCTGAATTATATACTTAAGGTTAATATGGGTAGTCCTCCAATAGTTCAGACATATGGTCCACTTTTAAAGTAGCAAAGTATCCGTTCTCCAGTAATCCTTTATGGCATGCAGCAATCCTTGCATTTGCTCAAAGGCTAGAACGGCTTGTCTGAGCTTGTGGAGAGGTAAGTCTGGTGGAAGTAGTTCCCAATAGCTGAGCCTGTGGAGCTCACGGAGGCAGCTCACACCTTAGCTCAAACAATCAATCACCAAGCACCCTCCCTCTGGCTCAGTCTCCCTAAATACCATCAGAGCTGTGTCAGAGGGGGGCGGGGTCCGGCTCCTCACAGCTGAGTGCCAAACCCAGAAGTGTTACTCCATGACACACACAGATACACAGACAAACATACAGATACACATATGCAGACACACATACAGATAGACAGACACACAGGTATAAGTGTGTGTGTGTTTATTGTATGCAGTGTATGTTTGTGTAGTGTATGTGTTTGTGTACTGTATGCAGTGTATGTGTGTGCATAGTGTATGCAGTGTGTGTAGTGTATGTGTGTAGTGTGTATGCAGTGTGTGTGTATATTGTGTATAGTGTGTATGCAATGTGTGTGTGCATAGTGTGTATGTGTATAATGAGTGTATAGTAGGAAGTATATATTGTTGGTGTGTCATTATCCCCGACTCTTACCTGTGTTCGCTACATTCTCTGGTGGTCCGGTGGCACAGTATGGTTGCCCAGTGAAGAGGGGCCAAGGAGTCTCCACATCCAGCAGCAGCGAGAGCGTTGCTACGGGTTGCCATAGCAACATAGGGTAACGCTCTCACGGATCCCGAGAACAGAGGACATGCTGCCGCTGGATATGGAGACTCCTGAAAGCGGCATGAAAATGGGCCCCCTGGTGAGTGGCACCCGAGACGGACTGCCCCCTCTGCCTCTCCCCCCCTTAGTACGCCACTGACCTCAACACAGCAGTATTAACAATCTTCTTGCTCTTAGGCAAACATCAATCGTTTATTTGTTAGGGAAAATTGTGATTGTTACATGAATAGGTTACTTATATAATGCTTTATACGAGTTATAAAATTGCCTCTTTAATGTTTCACAAGAGCATACCAGCCCCACCTGCCTCCAGCCTAGAATGATGTGCACAGCCTTAAAGATCAATTATGTTGTCATATGTGTTATGATAACACACCTGTGGTCAAGCAGTTAAGTAGCTACCAATCTTCCAACAATAACTCTTCCCAATATTTTCTTCTGTCCTTCTTCTATTGTAATTATAATTATTAACATTTACTGTATTTGGCACCAACATAATCCATATTTTTATATAAAGGATGTATTTAGAGGTGAAGAAGACCTGCTCAATCGAGACTACTATCTATTAAGATTTGAAGTAGGCAGATATACTGTATAGACTTATAAGTATGAAATAAGGTGAAAAATTAGGAGCCGACATAGTGCACTTACACACATAAAGTGTTATGTGCTCAAATATCTAAAGTCCTAATTAAACAAATAGTGCAAATTAAATGCATGCATCTAATGTGTTACAGAAAACAAGCAGCAACAAACTAAAAAATAAATAAATATATATATTGCGCAAATAATATGGATACAGCCCTGAATCTAAACGAAACAGGTGAGTAATTTCTTTGGATGCATGCCAGAATCCCAGAATCACCAGAATCTAGGTGACAACAAGCTTTACTTAACCCCTTCAGGACCGGCCTGTTTTTGCGATGTTTGTACGTTAAGGACCAGAGCAGTTTTAACACTTTTGTGGTGTTTGTGTTTAGCTGTAATTTTCCGCTCTCTCATTTACGGTTCCCATACAAGTTATATATTGTTTTTTTCAGGACAAAAGGGGCTTTCTTTACATACCATTATTTGTATTATGTCCAATATTGTATTTAAAAAAAATAATAAAATATGGTGAAAAATTAAAAAAAAAACATGTTTTTGGACTTTTACTTGAAAAATCTTTTACTTATCTACAAAAGCTAATGAAAAAAACTGCTAAATAGATTCAAAATTTTGTCCCGAGTTTAAAAACACCCAGTGTTTACATGCTTTATTGCTTTTTTTTTGCAAGTTATAGGCCTATAAATACAAGTAGGAAATTGCTGTTTCAATATATATATATTTTAAATGTATCAATAGTGACCTTGTAACACCGTTATCTGTCATAAATCCCTGAAACACACCTAACATGTACATATTTTTTTTAAAGTAGACAACCCAGGGTATTCAAAATTGGGTATGTCCAGTTTTTTTTAGTAGCCACTTAGTCACAAACACTGGCCAAAGTTAGCATTTATATTTGTTTGTGTGTTAAAAATGCAAGAAACGCTAACTTTGGCCGGTGTTTGTGGCTAAGTGGCTACTAAAAAAGGCTGAACATACCCCATTTGCAATACCTTGGGTTGTCTTCTTTTGCAAATGGTATGCCATCATGGGGCTAATTCTCATTCCTTGGCTACCATACGCTCTCAAAGGCAACCTAACCAATCCGACAAATTTCAATTAAAAAAAAAGTAAAATCAAGCCTTATATTTGACCCTGTAACTTTCACAAACACTATAAAACCTCTACATGTGGGGTACTGTTATACTCAGGAGACTTCGCTGAACACAAATATTAGTGTATCAGAACAGTAAAATGTATCACAGCAATAATATCCTCAGTGAAAGTGCTGTTTGTGTGTGAAAAATGCAAAAAACTTCACTTTCACTGACAATATCATCGCTGTGATATGTTTTACTGTTTTGAAACACTAATATTTGTGTTCAGCGAAGTCTCCCGAGTAAAACAGTACCCCCATGTACAGGTTTTAGGGTGTCATAGAAAGTTACAGGGTTAAACACAGTGCTAGCAAATTAAATTATCTGGACTTTCGGCCTGGGTTGGCAGGCAGGTCCCTCAAATTGCAATCATTAAAATTACTTAATTAGGTAAAAATATTACATAAATACACATGTAGAATTTTAATATATATACATATTTATATATTTGACGTCTACGTGTATATTTATGAAATTATTTATGTAATTATGTATATGGACATATGTATATTTCGTATTGTTTTTATTTATTTATTTATTTATACATAGATATATATATCATTACATTCTAAGTATATTTTGATATAAATATATATTTATATATATATATCAAAATACAGTTAGAATAAAATTGCATATATAAATATTTTTTTATAATTATTAAAAATTATTTTTATTTTTTGTTATTTATTTTTATTAACATATTTGTATTTTATAATAATATATATATACCATATATATAGCAATTATATATATTGTATATATTCGTGTGTAATTTAAATATAAGTGTATTTTTATATTAATATGCGTATATATAAATATAAAAATACACTTAATATGACATTATATATATATGATACATATACATATATTATATATAGATATAATACATGTATATATATCATATATATATATACACATATTATTATTATTTTTTTTACACTGATTTTACACTGTTTTTTTTTTAACTTTATTTTTTTGATTTTTCACTTGCAGGGAGACTGCCTGTCAGCACAGACAGTCCCCCTGCAGGCAGATACACAGACACCTATTGCGGTCATGTGATCGAGTGATCACATGGCCGCAGGGTCCTGATCTGCCGAGGGGGGACTGCCCGGGCAGACAGGCAACCCCCCTGGACCGGGTGGAGCACTGATCGCCGCCGTGGGACCGACGGCGATCAGGTAAGTAGCCCCAGACCGTTATGACGGTTCAGGACCGTCAGCGGTCCAAACGCATGTTTTACCGCTGACGGTCCTGAACCGTCAGCGGTCCTGAAAGGGTTAAGAGCAAAATAAATAAAATAAAAAACACAGTCCAGCTGAGGGTATAAAGTACTTGAAATTAATAATTTCAGCAATATAACAAGTCAAAAGCATGTAGCAAGGTCACTCCATAATTCTTGGCAACTTGCCCACTACTATGTATCCAGTGCAGTCTTCTCTGTGCAAAGCATCAAATGGACAGGCCCTCTCAAGCTACTGGAGACTATTTTCAATATACATATATATATATATATATATATATATATATATATAAACAAAAAATTGAAAACAGGAGCACTCTCTGGGAATTTTCAAATTTGTATTAATAAAAAATCACCACCTCTACATCAACGTTTCGACCCTTCTGGGCCTTTATCAAGATCTTGATAAAGGCCCAGAAGGGTCGAAACGTTGATGTAGAGGTGGTGATTTTTTATTAATACAAATTTGAAAATTCCCAGAGAGTGCTCCTGTTTTCAATTTTTTGTTTATATGTCTGCTGGGATGCACCCGGGTATAAGTCTGTGGATTGTTACTATTGGAGGTTGAGTGCCAGAGGTAGGATCTTTTTTTTTATATATATATATATATATATATATATATATATATATATATATATATATATATAAAATGATGTGTCTCGCCTAAGGACACTTACTGAGGAAGTGTTCGAATCAGAATGTAAACTTAACCCGTGATGTTACCACTGTTGTAGCCTGCCTTAATATCAGCTTTTTCCATATTCTACTTGATTCTTCTATTTTTGTATTCTTCGGTGTTTACATAATTAACATACTCATTAGCAACTACATAGTAATTTATATAAAGTGCCCTTGATGAGGGTACTCGATAAGAAATGGTAAATAACAGATGAATAAACTGGCATGTTACTCATCTTTAGTGATGTCCCGAACAGTTCGCCGGGAACCGTTCGCTGGCGAACATAGCGTGTTCGCGGTTGCGAACACGTGCGATGTTCGGTCCGCCCCCTATTTGTCATCATTGAGTAAACTTTGACCCTGTACCTCACAGTCAGCAGACACATTCCAGCCAATCAGAAGCAGACCCTCCCTCCTAGACCCTCCCACCTCCATGACGAATAGGGGGCGGACCGAACATCGCACGTGTTCGCAACCGCGAACACACTATGTTCGCTGGCGAACGGTTCCCGGCGAACTGTTCGGGACATCACTACTCATCTTGTGTGAGAACGTTTTTTTTTCCTTTCTGAACACTTTTGTTTGAACATTTTAATAGTATATTTACAGTGTATTTATTGATGTAATTATTTTGTTGGCATTCTATTGAATAAGCAACTGTAGAAAATATAGACTGAATTTATGGATTCATATATTTATATTTGTATATATATATATATATATATATACACATTTAGATATTAATATAGAATATTCATGAAATTACCTTTAATCGTGATGTAAAATCGTCTGCAAACCTAGTGACTTAAGCTGTGATGACACACAGAGTTCCTTCAATTTTATTTCCGAGCTTTGCCATTTTCATTGTTGAACATGCTGAAAAATACTTTCAGTCTAAACAAATGATAGGCAGACCTGCTGTGCGTAACTAACAAGAGCTACACAGATAGATTTCATTTGCTCCTGCTTTATGTGACTTTTCGTTAGTGCTTTTTGTGTACAACTTTACATTTTAAAATGTGTCTTTCTTTTCCATATTTAGAATGGCACGTGTCTAACAAATTGAGATATGAATGCCAATTAGAAATGTATTGCTATTAAAGCTGTCTTTCACTAAAGTCCGAATGGTCCCGGACTTTAGTCTTTCACTAAAGTCCGAATGGGGCAAAACCATTCAGCTGCATACAGGGTATGCTATTTAACAATGTAAAGATTTTGTAAGTCAGGCCGCAAATGGGTCTGCATTTGGTCCATAATTTAAACAGATAGAACACCTAAAACCTAGACTGAATGCTTCAAATCTGCGTCCGAGGCTTAAAACTCACATTGGGTGTGGGACCTTTACAAAAGTAATGGATGATGGACAGAATTCTGTCCACCACTGTACCCACCAGTGGCCATCAGGTTTGGATATTTAATAAAAATAAATGGAAGGGAATTCTCTCCCACATCTAAGAATAGAAGTATAGAATAGAAGTATCGTATTTAGATAAGATACCGATTGAACTCTTGTTATGTATTTGTTTGCAAACCTGCTGTGTTAATGCCCCACACATACATATTTTTTATACAGTATAGATTAATCACAACATATAGTATTTGCATGTCTGCAAGCACTTATACTCTAGTTTCATTTTTTTCTTTGATTTATTTGTAGTTAACAATCTATAGTCAGAGGTAAGTACAGGTTTAATAGTCTTTTGTCTGGTAGCAAGGAAGTGCAGAGCCTGTCAAAATGACAACCAGCGGAGAATCCTGGAAAGTGATTGTTCTAAATAGTGACTAAATATAAGCACAGGGGTTTACAATTTGCAGAAGTGTAAATCAACAATTGTGTTCAGTTTTGAATAGAATGTCAAGATGTTTTGCAAAGTATGAGATCCACAAAGATAAGATATAAAATGTCAATAAAAAAAGCAATTGTTAATAGGGTACATGATGTAAACTGGAGCAACAAAATATGGAAAAGACAGAGAGGTATTATCTATTGTTTTTTTATATATTCTTTATTTAGTGATATTTACATTTTTTAGAGTATTACAACAAAAGGCTTCAGATATACATGCAATATGACAACATTGTACAAGAACCAGAATTACAGTGTTGAAACGTTGTGTAACATATAGTTGCAAGACATTGGCATATAATTTACAGATTTTACTATTAACATGACGTAAAGTCATGATTTTATTAATGACACGGAGGCGGGTATTATGCTGCACTCACTCTTTCTTTATTTACCTCAGCAGCAAAGAAAAATAACATTAAATCAGTATAAAAGAAACCAGTAAATAACATGAGGTATATCTTCCCAGCAACAGGAACAGCCAATCAGCATCCTCTTTATAGCATAATAGGCAGTGTCCAGTTTACTACTTCCTCTTTCTTGCTATCCCGAACAAGGACAACAAATCCAAATAAAAAGTGGGCTCCAATTAGAGGGTATACAAGCCTTAAACTGGATCTCGAAGTCAAGCTGGAAGAGAAAGGAAAATATGGTAATATCCAAGTATAAAACTGGATTTATGCATAAATTCGCATTACATGGAATATCATATATATATATATATATATATACATAACATGAAATTCAGTTTAGTCAAACCTTGACAGTCATTAACAAGGATAAAACCCAGTAATCAAAAAAGACTTACCGTGAAATCAACTTACCCAGAGAAGACCAAACCTCCAGGAATGGGAGGGAGGGATAATACTCGCCTACGTGTCATTAATAAAATCATGACTTTACGTCATGTTAATAGTAAAATCTGTAAATTTTATTAAGACACGGTGGCTCCTTTTATGCTAGTTCAAAGCTGTGAAATTATGTCTCCTGTGAAGTGTTGAATAGGTCTAAAGTAGAAATCATGGAATGTAGACACCGAAGACCAGCCGCTCTCATAATATCCTCCAAGCGACAACCAATCGAGGAAGCCTTAGAAGCCATTGCCCCATGAACCGAATGAGGCACAGACACATAGGTATCAATACCTGCTAGATACATAACGTATTTGACCCACCAGGCTAGAGTAGACACCGGAAGACGTGACTTTTGGAGTTCCTGTTTCAAAGGATTCCGTAACGTAGTGGAACGATGTTCACACACCCATTAGTATGCAACAGGGCAAAGGAGAGATATATCAGGGAAAACTGGGTAAAATTGATTTTAAAGGAGGTTTTTGTCCTCCGTGAAATGTCAAAGAGGACACCTTCTGGAGTAAAGGAACGAGCAACCACCTCAAGAGCTCGTACGTCAGAAAAACCTCTTGCAAGAAAAAAAATTCAAGACAATAAAAACGTCCCACAAGACAGAGTATCGTGGTAAGGGTGGATGAGCAAACCATATTCCTCAGAGAAGTCAATATATGACAGGATGTCAACCAACAGGCGTCCAATCGAAACTTTGATGGTCAGCAGAAATGGACGATCAGTAAGGTCCACAGTGCGATAGGCTTTAAATTCATCATAGAAGTCAGAAAAATGGAGGACAGACAAAAAAGGAGCCGATATGGGATTTAAATTTAATTTCATGCACCAACTATGCCATCTGCTCCAAGCAGATTTATAAGCATGTCTCGTGTTGGGTGCACCCTTGATAAGTTGGGGAGTTGATTGCGAAACTCCCTTGAATGACTAAGGTTCCCTGAAATAGACTACACTATAAGATGCAAGAGACCTTGGAGAACAAGGGGACGAGGTACACCGTCTGGATCCTGAAGAAGGCACTCGAGAGATGGAAGGTCGATAACCATCTCCTGAAGAGGAGAGAACTATGGTTGGGACGGCGATAGAGGAGCCACGATCACCAGGTGCTGGACAGCCGATGTAGATGGAAAGGCAACAGGGAATCAGTGCAAAGGGCAGAAAATCGTAGTTCCTTGGAGAAAACATTCATAGCCAGTGCTATCGGATCTGGTCTCCAACTTAAAAAACAGGGGAGTTGAGCATTCAAACGAGAAGCGAAAAGATCTATTTCCAATAGACCCCATAGGCTCCAGATGTCTTTGTAAGACCATGGAATCCAAGTGCCAGTTGCTGGAATCTCTGAGTTGGCGTGAATACCAGTCCGCCGTAGTGTTGGAGAGACCTTGAATATATTCTGCCGTGACTGAAATGTCGTGTCTCAGGCAAAATTGCCAGCAATCACGAGGCATGTAGGTCAGAATTTTGTATTTTGTGCCTCCAAGTGATTGATGTAGCGGACTGCTGACACATTGTCCATCTTCAGAAGGATAGCGCATTGGGCTTGAGTTGGGGAGAAACAGTGGACTGCAAAGGAACTGGCCACATGTTCCAAACAATTGATGTGGAGTGTCGATTCCAGGTTTGATTATCTGCCCTTGGTGAAAATAGTCCTGCATTGAGCACCCCAACCATGCAAACGTTTGCTTATCAAATCTGGAGCTGTATAAAATATGGTGCACTTATTCCAAGCTTCCATGTGAAGAAGCCACCATTGGAGTTTATCCTCCGCTTCTGAGTCCAGAGTTACCATATCTGTGTATGATGCTGCCATTGAGATGAAGTTTGTAATCGTTGTAGGGCTCGATAGCCAAGAAGACCTGAAAAAATGGCCTGTATAGATGCCGCTAAAAGGCATAACATTCTCAACAGTTATTTGAGAGAGAGTTGAGAGGTTGAGAGGTAGTGTTCTCCTATCTCCTTCTTGATATTGGCTAATTTTGCCACCGGCAGGTGTAGAATTTGAAGGGTAGAATCTACAATAATCCAATATAACCCAGAAATTAGATGTGTTGCGTGGGAACAATAATGGATTTCTCCCAATTGATCAGGAAGCCTAGGTTCTCTAACAGAGTCAAAGTCCATGCAAGGCATGTCCGGATTAATTGAATAGACTGAGCCAGAATGAAAATGCCATCTAAATATATTATAAGACGTGAGCTTGTTGCAGCACCATGGAGCCGAAGACAGTCCGAATGGGAGGCACCTGAACCTCTATTTACTGCCCTACCATGTAAATTGCAGGAAGTTCTCGATCTTTATGTTGTACTGGGATAGGCACTGTGAGATATGCATCCTGCAGATCCAATTTGGACATCCAATTTGCTGGTTGGAGAAGATCCCTTAAACAATGCCCTCCTTCCATCTTGGAAGTGCTGATATGCTCATAACTATTGAGCTGTCTCAAATTTATCACTGGACGGATACCTTTGCCTTTTTTGGGAAACAAGAAAAAGGTTGCTCACATAACCCAGGGTATGGTCCGGAATCTCTACGATTGATTGTCCACGGAGACAAGGTCTGTGTCTCATTGGGAAAAAACAATTTACCTTGTTGGGGAACATTGAACAGGTAGAGAAAGGAAGTCTATGCAATACCCTTTCACAGTGTGAAGAACCTAAGCACCTGATGAAATGAGGGATCATACATGTGAAAAATGTGTGAGCCTGCCCCCCACTATCAGTAAGGAAGAATGGAAATTGAGAAGACTTCTTAGGAGCACCTCTTAGGCCACTAACAACCCAGGGTCGACCACTTTGTGGGAAGGAGGTTGGTATAGTGCATTGTTCAAAGAAATAGTCTCAACAAGTATAAGAGCCTTGATTCTGTCTAAACAAACTTCTGTTTGTTTAGCGGACAAAGGAGCCCAATTCTTTTACAAAGTTGTCCCAAAAGAGAATACCTTTTGCCTGTGTTATCTGGCTCGTTCAGAGCCATAGTTAAACGTTTGGGCTCAATCTTGAGTAATATCGATTTGTGGTGTTCTGTGACAACTGCATTTTTGGCGTTGCCAACTTAAATCACTCTCTGGATCTAACCACTTGAGATGGCACAATCTAATTCTAGATCATCCTCTACTGCTTCAAAGATCTTGGCTGCTGAGCCCAAGATGCCCGGGATTTTATCCCAATAGTTTTGCAATTAAAATGTAAGCCTTTAGATGGCGTCCATCCTGTCTTACTCAGGAATTGAATGATCTTAGGATCGACTGATAGCGTTTTACATGAGTCATCAGGGACTGTTCAGTGTGGCCATTCAGCCACATACTTGGCTACAAGGTCTGAGGAGACCACTTTGTGACATAGGTCATCAGGTTCAAATAGGGGTTCACATTGAGTGTCCAAGATCCTATCGGTTTCCCTGAGTCCGCATAAGCTACCTAAATCTTGGTAGGTTTAACAGGACGTGAATCCCAAACGGGATTAGCATCCTCTTCATCAGTAATTTCATAATCAGGATCAGAAATATCCTCTGAATCCTCCATATAGGACTCAGGGAACTCCTGCTCAATATCACTGAGCTCAGATTCAGAGATCAGTTGGGCTTTTGCCCTTTTCCAAAGTCTAGTCAATTTTGCATGACTAGCTGCTCTTTTGCGCGGTGGTAAATTAATTGCGCCATGCGTGACAGGTATGGAACTGTCCATCTCTATTGTTTTGGAGGAGTGTTTAGCCTTATATGAGGCCTTGCAGCCAGGCTGAAGCAGAGCAGGTGTGAGTACAGGTACACCTCCATATAGAACTCGGGGAACTCCTCCTCAATATCACTGAGCTCGGATTCGGAGTTCAATTGGGCTTTTGCCCTTTTCCAAAGTCTAGTCGATTTTGCACGACTAGTAGCTCTTTTGCGCGGTGGTAAATTAATCGCACCATCCATGACGGGTATGGTACTGTCCATCTCTATTGTTTTGGAGGAGTGTTTAGCCTTATATGAGGCCTTGCGGCCAGGCTGAAGCAGAGCAGGTGTGAGTACAGGTACACCTCCATATAGAACTCGGGGAACTCCTCCTCAATATCACTGAGCTCGGATTCGGAGTTCAATTGGGCTTTTGCCCTTTTCCAAAGTCTAGTCGATTTTGCACGACTAGTAGCTCTTTTGCGCGGTGGTAAATTAATCGCACCATCCATGACGGGTATGGTACTGTCCATCTCTATTGTTTTGGAGGAGTGTTTAGCCTTATATGAGGCCTTGCGGCCAGGCTGAAGCAGAGAAGGTGTGAGTACAGATCCACCTCCTCCATATAGAACTCGGGGAACTCCTCCTCAATATCACTGAGCTCGGATTCAGAGTTCAATTGGGCTTTTGCCCTTTTCCAAAGTCTAGTCAATTTTGCCCGACTAGTAGCTCTTTTGCGCGGTGGTAAATTAATTGCGCCATCCATGACAGGTATGGTACTGTCCATCTCTATTGTTTTGGAGGAGTGTTTAGCCTTATATGAGGCATTGTGGCCTAACACCAGGGACTTGTCATTGCTTTTGCCATGGAAGTGTCAATTAAAGCATTCATGTCAGCAGGATCAGTAAAGCAGAAATTCAGCCTCATCTCCAGAGATACCTGGAGAGGCTTCTAAAGTAATCAGCATGTTTGCTGTAGTCCCAGAAGGCACAGAAAGATCCTGTCAGACTGCATCATAAATTTACAAACAAACCTAAGGGGATGTATAAAGTAAAATAATACCAAAAGACAAGGGTTGAGTAACCCTCAAGTGAAAAATAAAAAAATAACTAAACAGGATAAATAAATGAAAGTACGCATAATAGTGAAAAAAATAGCAATTGTAATATAAAAACACAGGAGTTGCCCGGCCGCCACTACAACTAAACCCCAACTTGGATTTCTGGCAGTTGGTGGCAGAGCAGCAGCCAGGCAGATAAATGAAGGGAAAAAAACAGCACAATAGCCCTGTGCAGGGGATAAAGATCCTCAAAGACGCCCCTGCGCCCCAGTTGATGGTAATCTTGGGGCCAGGGAGGTCAGAGGGGAAAGAAATTATCAAAGCATATACAATAAAGCATATAACTGAAGCAAATTAAGTAAATAAATCAAATTAAGTTAACATGAAGTAACTAAATGTATTTATAAACATGAAAATCTTATAATTAAAATGTAATAATTATACTAACTATATTAACCACAGTAATGATATGAATAAAGTAAAGTAAAAGATCCCACAGTTAAGAACCATGGGACCCAGTGTCACTTAACTGAGGTAGCAGCAAAGAAAGAGGAAGTAGTATACTGGACACTGCCTATTATGCTATAAAGAGGATGCTGATTGGCTGTTCTTGTTGCTAGGAAGATATACCTCATGTTATTTACTGTTTTTTTTTATACTGATTTAATGTTATTTTTCTTTGTTGCTGAGGTAAATAAAGAAAGAGTGCAGCATAATAGGAGCCTCCGTGTCTTAGTAAAATCGTATATGTAATAAGCGGTTGTCCTTCAGTTATTTAGTAATTGAGCATTAACAACAGTGTTGGAGTTTTTTGTACCCCCTAGTTTGCATCCTCTATTGGCTAAGTAGGTGTAATATTGGTAATTGAAAGTTGAGGGTTGGTTGAGGGCTGGTACTGAAGGGGGTTTGAGTGTGGTGAGGCTATATGCAAGGGCAAATATGTAAAACCTGTTTCCTAACATATTCATGGTCCATTTGACCTTATTCAGCATATGAGTAACTGTACAGAAGGTTTTAGTGAGGTATAAATCTCCTCATGTCATAGATGGATTACCGCTATGTGGCTGAGAATATGTGTTGTTTTTAGTTGCTTGGAGTTGTCTGGACTCTTATCATTAATGTGAGGAAACTCTCAAGCAGCTCGAAAGCTAAACATGTACAAACCTGATACTAACATAAATGGTTCCGCATTTTAGCTAAGAGAAAAGATAAAAGATGGTTAAACATGAAACAAGAATTTGGAATCTCTGTTGGTTAGACTTAGAACTCACTTTTGGTAAGACACATGCCCTAGTATTGGTAATCTGCTTCCACCATAAAAGCTGGATCAGTTCCACATTTGACATATTTTAAAAGGGGGAGGGGGTGTTTCCCCTACCAAGGAATAATCTCAACCCTTTATCCTGCTTATTTGTGTTATTGCAATGGGGTAATTTGTTTAAGAAAATAGTGATTAATACAGGTATATGTGATATAATATATAAATTAAGTGGTGTTGCATAAAATATCTGAAAAACTGGCACTCATTGGCTGCAAGAAGACCCCTTCTCTATTAAACATGCAACGTAAAAAACGGACTTTACATAGGACACGAGGTCATGCGTTTAGACTAGAAGAAAGAAGATTTTGTCTAAGGCAAAGGAAAGTTTTTTTTACTGTAAGAACAATCAGGATGTGGAATTCTCTGCCTGAAGAAGTGGTTTTATCAGAGTCCATACAGATGTTCAAACAGCTACTAGATGCATACTTGCAAAAACAGAATATTCAAGGATATAATCTTTCAATGTAGGGTAATAACTGCTTGATCCAAGGATAAATCTGACCGCCATTCTGGGGTCAAGAAGGAATTTTTTTCCTAGCTTGTTGCAAAATTGGAAGTGCTTCAAACTGGGGTTTTTTTTGCCTTCTTTTGGATCAACAGCAAAAAACATATGTGAGGAAGGCTGAACTTGATGGACGCAAGTCTCTTTTCTGCTATGTAACTATGTAACTATGTAAAGGTCCCGATTTTGCTAAATAAAAGATCCATTTTTTTGTTTTATTTTTAGCCATTTCAAGTACTTGTTTATCAAGCAATTCACTCTGTTGACTAGTACAGATGGAGAGAATATAAGCTGGACCTGAAACTACTAAATTATCCTTGACTTGGCAGTATTTATGACATAACTATGGGCAATGCTTATTCACCAAGGGAACAGAACAAAAGCATTTTTTAAACAATAGAAAAAGTAGTATATGATAACGTATCCCAGAGCTACACAGTAATACAAGGTTTGGATCCAGACATGTGCTACTTATCGTATCCAAGTAGTCAGCTTACTTGGAGAAAAAAAAGACAAAAGTCCATTAAACTCTTTACCGCATGTCCCTATATGTGGAAATCTAGAAAATGATACCAAATCCTATTCTGAAAAGAATGCATAACAAATCGCTAAATAATTTGTTCTTTGATGTAATTACAATGTGCATAGGGTAACAGTAGTGGTAATATTTAGAAAAAAAAATATGATTTTGTGCATATGTTAGCATGTCAACTCACTTATTAGGTTGTGGATTAAACAATGGAATACCCTCATTTCACACAATTGTTATGCAATAAACATATTTGGGAATGTATTTCTCCATGAAATCATCTAGATCCTTCCATGTTCTTGTCTAAAATCATTAATGCAAGTATTCTTTATAGAAATTGTTGACAAAGAAAAATGATTGTTGTTGTTTGACAGTAGCATGTGGGCGGTATGTTGACCTCAAAAAAGGATGTGGGTATGGGAAAATATTCTTCTTTTGTTTGCTTGAATGGTAGCACACTGCCTGTGAATACCAGCTGTCACTGTGTGAATTTAGTTCTAACATTTATTGAACCCATCAACCACTTTCAATATAAAACGCTACTGGAGTTGGACTTGGCCAAACTTCCCATTTATGAAAGAGAGTTTGTTTTGTGCTTGAACATAATGACTATATTTGAGGTGTGAGCAATCTGCAGGTGTATTTGTTTCAACAATTTTAAAAAATGATTCACCAGTAATTACACACTGTGTTAGAGCTCTTTATTTCGAAATGGATGACCCCTATACACAGGATCTTACACGAGCTTATTGTGTAGAACTGAAGAAAAACTGCTTTAATTGTACCAACTGTCCACTAGTACGCAACTTACAAACAAGGTCATTAGTTATGAAATCAATATTAGCTATAATAATTGTTTTTACTGTTTTCTTTGTAATGGAAATCTATAATATAAAAGGCCGTTTGATCATGTAATTGTAAGTTTAAAAAATATGTATTGATCTAAAACTATATTGATTTAAATGACTGTTGTTTACCTAAATAAATCATTTGGGGTTTTTGTTTTCTACTGAAAGTTCTACAGCTTGTTTTGCATTAAAATATATTGTTGCATTTGCCATAATGATTTTTTAATGCTCTATATTCAAATCTCTTTAGTTTTGTTAAAAAAAGAAAAATAGTTTTGCAGTTGTCTGCAGTGTAACTCTGCCCCTTGAGCCACACCTCCTCTTTTCACAAAGCAACTTCCTTATTAAATGTACCCAGATTATGTACTGAGCTCAGTCAGTGTGAACTAAGCTGCTGACATCACCCCGCCCCATAAACAGTCACTGCCCTATTATTATTTGCCCCTTTTCCCTTTAGCTCAGCTTAAACATACTGTACAGAAAATAAGAGGACCTTAAATTTAGAACAAGGTTTTCGTTAAAAATAGGGTATAATTAAGGCGAGGAATTTATGCTAAATAAAGCAGCAAAAATGCTTTTTAAGCAAAACTATAGAGATTTGAAAAGAGAGAGAAAAACACCATGAATATAAGGCCAAAAACAACAACAATCAAATGATGATCATACTGTTTATACTCAACTAGTAAATAGGAGAGATATAATTCCAATAGTACACCACCAAAAAAAGTTCAATGAAATTAACAAATATCAGAAAAAATAACACAGAGCGATATGCAAACATAAATACAAGTCAAGATTTTGTTGCTATCCAAATATTTGTCTATGGCTCATAACTAAGCATTGGTAGCAATTAAAGCTAGGAAGTTATTATTATTATTTTATTATTTATGTAGTGCCATCAAATTCCGTATCGCTGTACAATGGGTGGACTAACAGACACGTAATTGTAACCAGACAAGTGGACACACAGGAACAGAGGGGCTGAGGGCCCTGCTCAATGAGGTTAAATGCTAGAGGGAATGGTGTAAAGTGACACAAAGGGATGAGAAGTAGGTTGTTAGAAAAGTACACACTGAGGGCTTATTAGGTAATTTTGACCATTGCAGGAGAGGAGTCATTGGGGACAGGGGATGAAAACATGCTAACATTTTAATTTATATGCTTTCCTGAAGAAGTGAGTTTTCAATGATTTTTTGAAGGAGTGTAGACTGATTGAAAGTCTAACGGAGAAGGGAGTTCCACAGAAAAGTTGCAGCCCTGGAGAAGTCTTGAAGGCAAGCATCAGAGGTGAGAGTATGGACAGAGGACAGACGTAGGTCTTCGGCAGAGCGCAGGGGCCTGGACGGGATGTACTTGTGTATTAGGGAGGATAGGTAGGTTGGAGCAGCATTATGTAGGGACTTGTAAGCAAGCACCAGAATCTTAAATGGAGCCCTATATCTTACTATAATCCAATGTAGGGACTGACAGAGCGGGAAGACTTGGGAGGTGCGAGCAGACAAAAAAATGAGCCTTGTTGTCGCATTCATTATAGATTGCAACTGTGCAAGCTGGGAACATGTAAGACCACTTAGAAGGGCTACAGAGAACGACAGCATGGACCATCACCTTAGCCAATTCCGGCATTAAATAGGGTTGAATGCGTGTTATATTTTTTAGATGGAAGCGGCAGGATTTGGCAATAGACTGGACATGAGGGGTGAAGGAGAGGTTGGAGTCAAAGAGAACACCTAGGCAGCAAGCCTGCGAAGTAGAAGTGACAGTAGAGCTGTTAACTTGGATGGAGACAGACATGGGAGTAGCAACACTTGAGGGAGGAAAGACCAGAAGTTCTCTTTTGGACAGGTTGAGTTTAAGAAAGTGAGCAGCCATCCAGTTGGAAATCACAGAGAGGCAGTCAGAGACACAAGTCAAGATGGGTGGAAAGAGATCAGGAGAGGACAGGTAGATTTGCGTGTCATATGCATATAAATGATAACCAAAGCCAAAGGAGTTGATGAGTTTACCAAGCGAGGCAGTATAGATAGAAAACAGTAGGGGACCAAGGACAGAACCTTAGGAAATGCCAACAGAGAGGGGTTGGGGAGAAGAGGCAGAGCCAGAGAAAGAAACTCTGAAGGAGCACCAGGAGAGAGCAGTATCCCGCAGACCAAAATTACGGAGAATGAGAAGAAGCTGTTGATGATCAACAGTATCAAAGGCAGCAGAGAGATCAAGGAGAATCAGCATAGAGTAATGGCCGTGGGATTTAGCAGCAATTAAATTGTTGTATCCTTTGGTCACAGTTGTTTCGACAGAGTGACAAGCATGGAATCCAGACTGAAGGGGGTCAAGCAGAGAGTTGGATTCGAGAAAGTCTGTCAATCTGACCAAAGTATCAAATTATCTAATCATTGCAAAATCTCATGGTTACTATTATATCTTAATTGTCCTTGACCTTTCTGCTGCTTTTGAGATTGTTACTCATCTAGAGCTTCTTCTCATCCTCTGCAATCTCAGTCTATGCACTCTCTTAGTGCTCCTCCTACCTCTTCAAGCACACCAGTGTTTCTGTTGGTGTTGGTGGTCTCCAAGGTTCAGTACTTCATCCCCTTCTGTTCTCGAGCTATACTCCTCCATTGGTAAACTCATCAGCTTCTTTGGCTTCCAGTATCATTTCTATGCGGAAGACACACAAATATATTAGTCCTTTCCTGACCCGGCACCCCTTTTGACTTGCTTCTTTGCTATTTCTAACTAGATGGCTGCTCACTTCCTTAAACGTAGCCAGTCCAAAACAGAACTTCTGGTCTTTCCTTCCTCAAGTGTCGCTACTTCTGTGTCAGTCTCCCTCCAAGTTAATTGCACTACCATCAGCTCTACCTTGCAAGTGTCTATGCCTAGGTGGCTCTTTTTCCTGCACCTCCAGTCAGTCCCTGCATTGGCTCACCATAAGATATAGGGCTCAATCTAAAATTCTGGTACTTGATTACAAGTTTCTACATAATGCTGCTCCTTATTCCTCTTTTGCAACTGTCATAAAAAAGTCTTCAGTTAATACTTTTCTAGCAATCTACTTTTTTACCCTACACTTATCTTTTGTGTCATTATACCCCACTCCCTCTAGCATTTAAGCCCATTGAGCAGGACCCTCAACCCCTCTGTTCCTATGCAACCAACTCATCTGACAATTACATGTCTGTTGATCTACCTAATTTATAGCACTGCGTAATTTGTTGGCACTTTAAAAATAATAATAATAATAAGTGTGCATGCACTTAATATGAAAGATTAAAATTGTGGTTGAACAGCCATATAGTAAAATTCCAGGTTTTGCTTTCATTTTGTTTTGACCAATACTTGTACAATTGTCTCCGTCCTTAAGGGTTTATTCATGTATCCTACAATGTATCATCTGATGTGTCTGCATTGGTGAGCCTGGATCTGCAAGGTTTCCATCCAACATCAAAAGGGGCAAATACAGTTTATTTGAATGTAAAATCAAGGGTAAGTTAAGAATGTACTAGGTCCAATACTAGAATAAGAAGTGTTCCAGTATTAGATCAGAGGGTAAAACACTCTAGGTAAGTAGGTAATGACTATAGAAGACATGAACAACACCTTTATTCTGTAACAGTGTAACCTTTTTACATATACATATACATATACATATACATATGCATATACATATACATATATATATATATAGAGAGAGATTGTAGCCGTATTAGTCCAGTGATGTAGATGTAAAAAACAGATAAAATTTGTATCTTGTAATACCTTTTTTATTGGACTAACATAATTTTTTTTAATGACAAGCTTTCGGGATAATCTCCCTTTCTCAAGTCTGAAGCATTTCTGACGACACATAGAATTCAAGGTTGAGTTGTGATACAGGGGTGAAAGCGACATGAGTGTAGATAAGACACAAGTTTGTTAGAAAATAGACACCATCTTTGCAGAGGGTCATAAATATCTTACTGAAGAGCAGAGTGAGGGGGGAGAGAGGGAAAAGAAAAACAAACAAGCAGACAGTGCAGAGGATGGTACACTTTATACATGCACACACACATATATATATAAAATAAGTAAAAAGGTATATATCAATTACTGTTGTACCTTCAGTGGTATCTATTTCTGTGTACACAACCTATTAAAATAAATAACCTACAGGCAGAACCACTGTCTATATACAATACAGTTGGGATACAGCTGATGTCTAAAATAAAATTAAAATAACAAAACATAGTGTAACACCCTTCACAACATTAACAAACAACATATAATTAGTAGCACTCACACATGTGTAAGGTATTCAGGCACCCAAAATGGCGCTTCTCTGATTGTAGCCTCATCTCTCTTGAAGTCATGAACCAGAAACCAGTGGAATCCAAGGAAAGATTTATTGTGGCAATAAAAGAATAAAAATACTATTGCACATGAACCAGTCCTATGTGTTTTGTTCCGCTAGTGGAACTTCCTCAGGACCCACAATGTAAAATAAAACAATGCAATAGTATGCTGAAATCAGTCTGATCCCTCCCACAGTTCCCCTACAATGGTGGCATGGTAGACGTCTTCTCTTCATCTCTCCTAATTGGTGCTGTGGTAAATAGGATAGCCAGTCATCTTATCCAGTACACTATCATCTTCTCAGCGGCTGCCACTTGTCCATTGATTATGAACTTTTCTGTGCATTCCAGTGATAACATCCTTCAATCAAACAAACATGGCCATAAGTTCCACAATAAACTAGCGAACATCTTGTTAAATAAAAGCGATCACCCCCTGGTGTACGCCCAGATGAAATTAACCACAAGTAGAAATAGCTACCACATTATTTGACAGTGATAAATATATATTTTTCAAAGTGCATTTTTATGATTAAAGTGCATTTATAATAAATTCACAAAATAAGTGAATATTTAAAATACCAATCATGTTTTCTTATAATGTACATTGTTGGTGATCTAATGTGATCTAAAGTATTGATTCTGATTGAAATATTAAACACGTGAAATAAAAATACATGAAATAAAATATATTGATATAAAGTTAGTCAAATCTATGTTGCCTGTACCTTACAATCTAATTTCAATTGTAACACATATTGCAGAAGACAACAACAATTGTTTACATATTCTTATGTAGCGAATTAAAAAAAAGCACAAAGGAAAATCTCAAAAATGTAGTTGCAGTGGGACAGATCTTACTATATTATTCAATTTCAAATAAACCAAAAAAGAAATAATATAGTTTTTTTGTTATATATAAAAAAGTCTGTCTTAGATGTACCCCCTGAGATGTTTTACAAGAAACAAACTAGATCAATGTCTACATTTAATTATTATTTTATTATTTATATAGCGCCATCAGATTCCATAGTGCTGTACAAATCTCCTTTGCTCCATAGTTTGTAATCTATGGATCCAATATGTCTCACACTGTGTTAGTCTACTAACCCTATCTCCTCCTCTCCAATGGGGCAGAATTCTTTCAATACCAGCACAATGAATTGCAGTATACAGGGACCAAATGTGGCATAAATAATTTATAATTTATATTATTTATATGTTTCATTAATCTTACTTTCAGGGCCCATTTTGTACGGCCTGTATATTGCTTTCTGCATTGACACTGCAGTTAATATACCACAACATTTGTGTGACAATCAATATCTGACTTTATAAGGAAATGTTCCTCTGTAGTTGTGCTTGTAAAATGAGTAGCTTTACCAAGGCAGACAGTAGAAGAAGCCTTGCATTTACTGCATCCCTATGGTTCTTTTTCTTAGTGGCATAACGAGGTGCATATTGAATTTTAAGATTTAGTTTTTTCCTAAAAATAAGTGTCGGTTGTTTGGGCGATACACTCCCCAAGATAGGGTCCTGTAGTAGAATTGACCAATGTTTCTGCAGATCTTTTTTGAACCACTGTGTAAGTTTAAATGTTGGCTGAAAAAATAGAAAAGGAGGCTGTACTAACCAAACATAATGAAATAAATTAAGTCAACAGAGGCACCTCACCACAAGTTTTTCTGATCAGTCAGTAGACTGGCCAGCTAGATCAGTTTGTTGTACATACAGCTTGAATAAATAGGACTGACAGACCTTTGCAGCTATGCATCTGTCTTGCTCAAATAGCAACTCCATACAAAAAAGTTAGAGAGGGAGGTGGCCTGACACATGCCCAATAAATAAAACAACAATATTCACTTGTTGATTAAGGGCATAGGCAACAGATTTTATTCAGTTCCATAACCTTGCAGGACAAACTTGAACATAACTATTCTCAAGAACACTCTATCCTTAAATTTCCTAACAGCAGAGGCATCTAAATCTGATGAAACCACCACACTCCAAAAAAAGCACCAATGGATGACATGCTAACAGCTGAACAAAGAGGCTTGAGGATATTGACTAATGGGACTCCAGGATCCCGGCTCTCCTCCAACCCACAACTAGGTTTCTCAAATAAAAGTCCCTTGTAACATCCTCCCAGTCCCATAAAAATCCCAGGGGATCGAAGCTCCTCTCTGCAGTGGCTGCATATGTGCCCATCTCTCAAAAAACACAAAGATCAAACTTGCATATCTTGAACACTCTTTTTCATCTGAGACTGCTGCAACCAATTATGCTAAATCCAAACATAGGCCTTCCATGTTACGTGTGACAAATAATCCCAAACTGCTGTGGTGCAGAAGCCAGCAAAATAGGGGTTTGTGTAGGAGTCTGTATGGCAACAGAAGAAGGAGCAGCTTTAAGAAACCCACGGAGAGGAGACAAACACAGCATCTCTCAACTTGACATCCCTACCGAGTGAGGACATAGTGAAGGATTAATTAGCCACCTCCTGTGCTCAGGGGCTGTAGAAAGATCCTGGGGAAAGGTTGCCACAGCCTGATGAGAAGTCTACTGTGGGTGGGGCCTCAAGCATCGTGCTTGCGTTCATCCTGCAGATGCTGTTTTGTGATGTTGGAAGTAAATCATGCTCGCTGAAATTTCCCTCCAGCAGCCACTATGTTGTTAGAGCCGAGAGCTATAAGAAGGGGACCTGGGACTCCTGGACTGTGAACTCTCACAGTCAGTCACATCGGCTACAACTTTGAAGTCACATAGTACCTCTGATGTCCATGGAATCATTGAGTCTCTGAAGAAGGGAAAGAAGTACAAGTCAAAGCAGAGCCACCATGATCCCTTAGAGTCAGTCCCCGCTGCTAGATGGGACTGGGGCTCAGACCAGAAGGTGGCCTAGATCTCCTGGTTCTCCTCCTGCTCTCAGCCAGTGCGGGAACCCCCACACCAATTTGAGGAAATGCTTGATACCCTCTCCAAGAGTTGTTGGAGAGAGGTGCGTTAGGAAGCCATATAGGTGAGTAACTGGGCCAGCAATGATTCCAAAGGAAGAAAGGGGAGCACCCAGAGTGAACATAATAATAGCTCTGTTTACACAGGCAGGGCACAGGACAAGACTGCCCTCATGGTAAGTGAATTCCCTCCTCACAAAATATATAAATTGTAACTTGCAGCTAACCTACCTGTTGCACGTTCCATGACCCTGGCCAGTGACCATGAAGCCCTTCCCTAAAGATCCAGGAGTATACTTGAAGTAAATAATTTAGAGATTAAGCCACGTTATCTGCAGGATCCTAATATTTTAAAGTGCTTTGGAATCACTGAAAAGGACCCATTGCATGAGATGTATGCACTTACATAAGTGAACTTAAAAGCAGACCTTGCTTTACAGTAAAAAAGTATGTTGACAACAAGGTCGCAAATGCATCAGCATACCTACATATCTTATACATTTTGTATATCTGTTCCACAAGTATTAACAGCCTTCAGTTTGCTCCTCTACCTCTTCAATCCTGTATACATTATTGTGTTTGCTATTATTTATCTGTTGACTGTGGCATTCTGAATAACTAAAAAAAAATATTTAAATTCAACACATTGAGTTTTTGTTTGAAATAACAGCTTTTTCTTTAACAAAAAATTAACTCTGAGCACAATGTCACAAATGTGAGCAGCATTGTATGCCGCACCTGCTTAGTATAAATCTTGCAACATGCAATTCTCTACTCTGACTAGACATTCAAATCCAATAAGTCAGAAAACAGAGCAAAATCAGTAACAGATACTTATGTGAGTTATAAAAAAAAAGCTAGAAGCAAGAATTAATTGTAAAAGCAAATGTACCCATGGCAACTATTCAGCAAACACTGAGCACTGTACCGGGCTGGATACTAGTATAAAAATGCAGTTTTTTGTCCAAAGTGTTAGTCTGGAAAACTTTCATACACCTGTTATTTGTGGCTTCCTAAACCTGCCATCTGTCGTCAAAGGGGTGATCGGGGTGAGAGGAGAAGAGCTAGAAAAGGAAATAAGTTAGACTGCTAACTCCACAGTTACTATAACAATAATATTATGCATGGTTAAAAATGTACGCTAAAATAACACCGTATTGTGAAAAAAGAAAGAGAGAAAGAAAGAAAGAATATGTACTATTGTTATTGCATTTCATTTACCAGCATATAAAATTGTTTTAAAATATTTTTTTTTAATTTTATTTATTCAAGTTTTGATGGTGACACATTAAGCTTAAAGGGACACTATAGTCACCAAAACAACTTTAACTTAATGAAGCCATTTTGGTGTATAGAGCATGCTCCTGCAGTTTCACTGCTCAATTCTCTTCCATTTAGGAGTGTAATCACTCTTTTTATGCAGTCCTAGGTACACCTCCCTGCATGTGACTTACACTTCCTTCTTAAACACTTCCTGTAAAGAGCCATTGAATGTTTATACTTCTGTTATTGCAAATTATGTTTAATTTAGAATTTCTTATCTTCTGCTCTGCTCATATCTTACTAGACCCTGCAGGAGCCACCTATATGTAAGTAAAGCTCAGTATACAGCACAGGAGATTAAAGTAAGTTACATCTGATTAAAATGAAACCATTTTGTTTTGTATGCAGGCTGTGTCAGTCACAGCCATGGGAGGTGTGGCTAGGGAGGCATAAACAGAAACTAAAGTGATTTAACTCCTAAATGGCAGAGAATTGAGAAGTGGTACTTCAGATACATGATCTATACACTAAAACTGTCACGATTACCAGGAAAACCCAAACACGCAGACGTGTCACAGACACACAGATATTGCAATATCGGTCCTTAGAATGGTCAGGCTATGCAAAAGAGATAGAGTAGTCAGAGGACAAGCCGAGGTCAAGGATAACAGAAAACAGAGTAAATGAGAAACAAGCCAAAGTCAGTAACCAGAGAATGAACCACAATACAAACGTGCTATTGGGCTATGAAAGACCAAAACAGTGCACTGAGGCAAGGGGGAGGTGAACTTATATACACACAGGTTGTGTCTAATTGGCTAACTTCCAATTAGTGTTAATTACAACATGTGAGAGGTGTCTTTTCCCTCTCTTGTGATCAGTGAGGTCATCACTGAGTGCCGGGTCACATGACCGGGTCTGACACACATATACGGAAGCAGCAGGGACGGCTGCAAGCTGTGGCCAGGAACCAGAAGACGGCGCTCGCGGTGATAGGGTAAGCAAGGACGCTGCGAGCGTCACAGGGGCAGGGGACCTGATAAAACCTGCTTCAATAAGCTAAAGTTGTTTTGGTGTCTCTTTAATTTGAATTAACCCCTTAAGGACCAAACTTCTGGAATAAAAGAGAATCATGACATGTCACACATGTCATGTGTCCTTAAGGGGTTAAAGTGCAACTGCCAAAATATGCTTATGTTATCTGTCTATTTATCTACCTTAATATACATTTTATTTATTTATTTTTCATTTTCTGATTGTGGTGTTATAATAAGAACATTATATTTATATATATATATATCTTGACTTGGTCTACCTTGCTTAAATGTGGTCACTGGATCTTCATATTTCACTAAAAGTAAGGTTTGTTGACATGAAAGCAGCATGAGCTTCCAATACTGTTGTTTATGGTCTGTAATGCATTTATATAAGTAAATCAATAGATCTTCATTCTCCTGAAAGGTCTCATATTTGGTATAAGTGATTTCTATAAATTAAATCTACTTGTAAAAAAACAAAACACACAGATGTTCAGAACAATACAAAACACGTGGCTCTAGTAACTCTCAATATAATCCCCATAGGAAGAAGAATTGACTTTGAAGCATATTTATGAAACACATTGTTAAGGACGTGTGTGAAGTAAAGGATTGACAATGACGCCTACAATAACCACACCATGAGCAAACCTATTCGAAAAAAACATATCTATTCATACTCTCCCTACTTTGTAAAAGAGCAATAGCGAAAACTAACTTGGTTCATAAACCATGATAACACATCTGAATAGGCTCCGTGGATAAACTCTATCACTTGAACAAAGTCTTGTTTTTTTGTGTTTTATAAAGCATGTAAACCAAGGTGAGTGATCTTTCCATGACGTTTTAAGTGCATCTTGGAAGTGTTATATAAATAAAAAACCATAAATACCAGCAATTTAATGGATTTTAAGCAAATGCACTGGTTAACAGACTACATGAATTATATTTCCATTAACTACAACATATGACACTCAATCAGTTCTCAAAGGTAATCGAGCTTTGTCAAACATTGGTAGGTCACCGAAAAATAATACAAATACTGCATTCAATAACAAGGATGTTTAAAGAGAAACTGTCACTTCTCTGGAATTTACACCATTAAATAATACACTGGATATCACATACAACTTTTATTAAAGGAGCAC
Source organism: Pelobates fuscus (assembly GCF_036172605.1). NCBI lineage: Eukaryota > Metazoa > Chordata > Amphibia > Anura > Pelobatidae > Pelobates > Pelobates fuscus. Next base: position 102,918,368 of record NC_086321.1, on the reverse strand, counting down.
TATAGGGTCAGGGACACAAACATATATTTCTGACACTATAGTGTTAAATCCACCATCTAGCCCCACTGGCTTTCTCTTGTCTCCCTAAATATAGTAACATCTTACTTGTATTCAAGCCTGAAGCTGCTGGCTCTGCCCCTGTCTGCCTCAGAATAGCAAGTTGTCTGCTGAAGTGTTGTTCTGAGTCAATCACAATGCTTCCCTATAGGATTGTCTGAGACTGTGAAGGAGGCAGATCAAGGGCAGAGCCTGCACAAGTCAAACATAGCCCTTGCCAATCAGCATCTCCTGATAGAGATGAATTGAATCAATTAATCTCTATGAGGAAAGTCCAGTTTCTGCATGCAGATGGAGGAGATACTGATATGTTGTGATGCATGCTAGGTAAGACTGAGATAGGTAGTAGCTCTAACAGCCATCTGGCGAGTGGCCAGGCAAAAAGCCTGAAGGGTATGATTCTACTCACCAGAACAAATGCAATAAGCTGTAGTTGTTCTAGTGACTATAGTGTCCCTTTAACCTTTTTTTTTTTGTGAGGTGATATGTTCAACTTTATATTAAAGATTTTGCAAATGCCATCACAATTAATATCAATTCATAAAGAGGAGAAATATAAAGACTGTGTCACTTGTCCTCTTTACTGTATGCTTTGTCTATACTGATTGTCGGGCGCAAAGTATGTTACAATGATTGATAAGGAGCTAAGATGGAGGCACCCGGTTACAGGAGAGAGAAGTGCGGATTTCTAAATAACATTTTATTTTTCACACTACACCAAAACATATTTGTTAATTATAGGGATAAATATACATAATATTAAAAAATACTGGGAATTGACAGACCCTTTAACATGTCTCATAGTAGCTGTACTACCATTTAAACAGTCCCGAGATGTTGCGAGTAGTTATTACAGATTAATACACCCCATGCTCATCTGCAGACTCTAAAGTGTTTTTTTCTTGCATATTTTTCCACACTCAAATGAATCAAATGTGTTTTCTTTGCTTGTACACAATTATTTTATAAAATGTAGTCCATCTTTGCCGACAAATATTGTGACTTTTCTGTTCTACTATGCCATAAATACATATTTTTAAAAAGCAGTTGCACTATGCATCTGAGTAATATGAGAATATATATTTCCATATGATACATACTTCATAAATTGTGTTCCCAATCTTCACACATCCTTATTAGAGATGAGCGAACCCGAACTGTAAAGTTCAGGTTCGTACCGAACATTAAGTTTTTTGACCCCGACCCCGAACCCGGACATTTCAGTAACAGTTCGGGTTCAAGTTCGGTGTTCGGCGATTTAATGGCGCGTTTTGAAAAGCATTTGACTCGTGTGCCCTTAGAAGCCATCACAGCTATGCCTACTAATGGCATGGCTGTGTTTGGCAAGTGCAGCATGTGACCCAGCCTCTATATAAGCTGGAGTCACATGAGCTCTTCTTAGTGTAGGGAGAGGATGCTGCAGCTGTGAGGGACAGAATTCTGGTGTTGAATCTGCAAACGACAGCGATTATTTTTGTGGGTGCTATACTACATTTTTGTACCCTGCCCTGAGCCCAGTGCCACAGAGAAATAAGCAATCAGTCTGTTTGTTAGGTGGGCACTTGCAACTGCATGTGTGCCAGGCACATTACTTTAATCCTGTTCCGGTAGCTCAGTGGGCAACATCTAGGCATTTTTAAATACTACGGTGATATTGCAGTTTGACAAATTCAAAATTTTTTTGGTGCTAAAAAGTACATTTGTGTGCATGCACTTCATATCTGAAAGTCAAATAGAACCGTCAAATACAGTGGTTACATCGCACTTTGAAAAATTCTATTTTTTTTTTTGTGCTAAAAAGTAAATTTGGGGCCTGCACTTCGTATCTGAGAGTCAAACAGAACCTTCAAATACTATGGTTACATCGCACTTTGAAAAATTCCAATTTTTTTTGGTGCTAAAAAGTAAATTTGGGGCGTGCACTTCATATCTGAGAGTCAAATAGAACCATCAAATACTGTGGTTACATCGCACTTTGAAAAATTAAAAAAAAATTATGCTAAAAAGTACATTTGGGGCGTGCACTTCATATCTGAGAGTCAAATAGAACCGTCAAATACTGTGGTTACATTGCACTTTGAAAATGTTAATTTTTTTGGTGCTAGAAAGTAAATTTGGGCGTGCACTTCATATCTGAGAGTCAAATAGAACCGTCAAATACTTTGGTTACATCGCAGTTTAACCAATTCAACTTTTTTGGGTGCTAAAAAGTAAATTTGGGGCGTACACTTCATATCTGAGAGTCAAATAGAACCGTCAAATACTGTGGTTACATCACACTTTGAAAAATTTTTTGGGGGCTAAAAGTACATTTGTGGCATGCACTTCATATCTGAGAGTCAAATAGAACCGTCAAATACTGTGGTTACATCGCACTTTGAAAAATTCAAATTTTTTTCATGCTAAAAAGTAAATTTGGGGTGTGCACTTCATATCTGAGAGTCAAATAGAACCATCAGATACTGTGGTTACATCGCACTTTGAAAAATTGAATTTTTTTTTTGGTGCTAAAAAGTTAATTTGGGCGTGGACTTCATATCTGAGAGTCAAATAGAACTGTCAAATACTTTGGTTACATCGCAGTTTAACCAATTCAATTTTTTAGGGTGATAAAAAGTAAATTTGGGGCGTACACTTCATATCTGAGAGTCAAATAGAACCGTCAAATACTGTGGTTACATCACACTTTGAAAAATTCACATTTCTTTGGTGCTAAAAAGTAAATTTGGGGCGTGCACGTCATATCTGAGAGTCAGATAGAACCGTCAAATATTGTGATTACATCGCACTTTGAAAAATGCGAATTTTTTGGGTGCTAAAAAGTTAATTTGGGGCGTGCACTTCATATCTGAGAGTCAAATAGAACCGTCAAATACTGTGGTTACATCGCACTTTGAAATTTTTATTTTTTTTTTTATGCTAAAAATTAAATTTGGGCATGCACTTCATATATGAGAGTCAAATAGAACCGTCAAATACTTTGGTTACATCGCACTTTGGAAAATTCACATTTCTTTGGTGCTAAAAAGTAAATTTGGGGCATGCACGTCATATCTGAGAGTCAGATAGAACCGTCAAATACTGTGATTACATCGCACTTTGAAAAATGCTATTTTTTTGGTGCTAAAAAGTAAATTTGGGGCGTGCACTTCATATCTGAGAGTCAAATAGAACCGTGAAATACTGTGGTTACATCACACTTTGAAATATTCACAATTTTTTGGTGCTAAAAAGTAAATTTGGGGCGTGCACTTCATATCTGAGAGTCAAATAGAACCGTGAAATACTGTGGTTACATCACACTTTGAAATATTCACATTTCTTTGGTGCTAAAAAGTAAATTTGGGGCGTGCACTTCATATCTGAGAGTCAAATAGAACCGTCAAATACTGCTGTGACATTGCAGTTTGACTAATTCACATTTTTTTGGTGCTAAAAAGTACATTTGTGGCATGCACTTCATATCTGAGAGTCAAATAGAACCGTCAAATACTGTGGTTACATCGCACTTTGAAAAATTCACATTTCTTTGGTGCTAAAAAGTACATTTGGGGCATGCACTTCATATCTGAGAGTCAAATAGAACCGTCAAATACTGTGGTTACATCGCAGTTTAACCAATTCAAATTTTTTTGGTGCTAAAAAGTACATTTGGGGCGTGCACTTCATATCTGAGAGGCAAATAGAACCGTCAAATACTGTGATTACATCGCACTTTGAAAAATTAATTTTTTTTGGGTGCTAAAAAGTAAATTTGGGGCGTGCACTTCATATCTGAGAGTCAAATAGAACCGTCAAATACTGTGGTTACATCGCACTTTGAAAAATTCACATTTCTTTGGTGCTAAAAAGTAAATTTGGGGCATGCACTTCAATCTGAGAGTCAAATAGAACTGTCAAATACTGTGATTACATCGCACTTTGAAAAATTCACATTTGTTTGGTGCTAAATAGTACATTTGCGGCCTGCGGTGCATTTCATGCAGTCTAATGAAACCGTTAAATACTACTGTTACATTGTTGGTTTAAAAAAAATCACACTTTTTTGTGCTAAATAGAACATTTGCGGCCTGCGGTGCATTTCTTGCAGTCTAATAAAACCCTTAAATACTACTGTTGCATTGTTGGTACTGATGGGTCTGCCCCATTCAACTTTTGGGTCTCCAAATTGGGCACATGGCTTGAGCTTGCCCTTTATGCCTTGGAAGTGCTGGTCTGCCCTGCAGCCAGTGTATTGTCTGAACGTGTGTTTAGCACGGCAGGGGGCGTTATCACAGACAAGCACAGCCGCCTGTCCACAGCCAACTTGCGTTTATTAAAATGAACCAGGCATGGATCCCACCAGACTTGTCTGAACCTTGTGCAGAATAGACATTTATCACCCTGCCATTGTTATACTCAAGTGTACTTATTCTTTGTTTTATTTTTTTATGTCCCAAAAACAAATAAAAAACAGTGTTGGCTACCTCCTCCACCGCCGCTTCCACCTACACTGCCACGGTCACCGCCTCACCAATCTCCTACTCCACATCCACCTCCTCCTCCTCCTCCTAGTTCAAGATTATTATTTTTAATTTTTATGTATTTTATGTTATTTTAAGTTATTTCACTATCCACATTTGTTTGCAGGGCACTTGTCCTACTCTTACCCTGATTTTACTTCCTTTTGCAGCCCTCTAGCCCTTTCCTGGACTTTTTTCGAGCCATTTTAGTGCCCAAAAGTTCGGGTCCCCATTGACTTCAATGGAGTTCGGGTTCGGGGTTCGGTCAAGTTCGAGTCTGAACTGAAACTTTTTGCCGAAGTTCGGCCGAACCCGGAAAAACCCGAACATCCAGGTGTCCACTCATCTCTAATCCTTATTCCTGTAAGGGTAAGATTATAACTACATAAAAGTTAATGAAACACAGTACTAAAATTTAAAAAAAATCCTCACATTCAACTGATCACAGTTTAGAATCTTTGCGTGTCTGATGGACCTCAGTTTGTCAACCAGATGGACCCTTGTCTGGGCTCTTAGATATTAGATATTCTATGCTATATACCTCAGAATGAGCCTACTGTCAGGTTTAAAAACTGACATGTAAGACTTTTTTGTTTATTACTGGCACTTTAAGTGAACTTCATGATTTTCTCCTCTAGTGGCCTCCCTAGCCACTAATCTATTCACTCACCTTAATAACCTCACCTTGATTAACTAATTAGGAGGCTTGATAAGTCTACTCCCAGCACACAACAGTGCCTTGACAATGAAGTCTATGCTCTGATAAACAATCTCTGTTCCTGGTAATATCCTGTATTTTATCTACCTATTATTTCATTCTGTAGAGAACTTACCTGCAGTGCCTCATCCTGTACTCATCTGCATTTCCTCATACTGAAAGGCACTAACCTGCATTACTTCATCCTGAATTACATCTTACCGAAAGACTTTCCTTATCAGCTTCCAAGAATCCTGATTTGTGGCGTATTGCCTTCATTGAAGAATCTTAACTGCTTCAATTGCTGCATCACTGCAGGATCTCGTAAGCAACCTGTATTGTATTATTTTGGAATATTCCTATCTGTTTCAACCTCTGCAACTCTGCATGATCCTATATTGTCTCATCCTACAAGGTATTTACCTATAACTAGCTGCATTGCAAAGTATCCTGGGAATCCTTAACTACTTGGTATAACTTCAAGCTTGCTTGTATACAAAAGACTTTATTCATTTACTTTCTAAAGATTTTGTTTGGGGCATATCGCCTAAACCCTGTTTTTTCTCACAAAATATCCAGTTTGTGGCAGACTGCTCTTTATTCTTTATTTTCAGTAAATTTGTTATGTCTAATATGACAAGTAAAGTTTTAACCAATAACCCTTTCAATCGTCTCCTCTCTGACCTGCTCAGGAGCATGACACCTACATAGATGCACATAGAAAGAACAAAGCAAATCAGTTCCTACCATGAGTGAGAGGATGACCCTAAAATGAAGTCATGGTTTCTGCAAGATTCATCTGATAAAATTGTGTATTGCAGATCAAATACATCAGGGTGAACCTGCACCCAATGACCATTATCTCTACAAGAATCTAATCTTGTTGAAGAACAGCTGACTACCTATGATACCTTCTACAACCCATGTGTAGAAGAAGAAATCTTAGTTGGGTTCATATGATCCTTTTCTCAGGAGGGAATAAATTGACCCATGGTTTCTTTGCCAAGTCTCTGGTTAGTTGAGGTTTAACTATTGTTATTATTCACATTTTATATTATATCATTATTATATTATATAATTCAAGAAATTAAATCTTGAATCCTTTTTAAACAATCTCAAGAACATACCATGGCAAAGATTAAGTCTAATCCCAGATCTAGACTATGCATTTGCGTGTTTGGAATTTGCATGCCCCTCTACGTAAAGTGCGAATAAAAGGGACACACCTGCCCTGGGTTACAGCTGACATCAAATGTACCAGTTTAGGGATTCCCTGTGGTCAAAGTTCAAGCATACTGGCTCCATGAACGATCACAATGGCGAAATGCATGCACAAAACAAACAAAAATGGCAAAGGCCCAATATTTCAGTGAAAATTTGAACAATAACTTATCAAACCCAAGAAACTTCTGGAAAATCATGAATAGCATACAAACCCCCACAATCCACTCCCAATCCTTCACTGTCAAAATGGACAACCAAACACTTCAACACCCTTTTAGATGTAGAAAATGCCTTTAATTATTATTTTGTTGGATGTGCTACTACCCTGGTTGCTAAGGTAATGAATGATACTCATTTTCAGACCACAAATAAAAAACAGACGCTGCCAAATCTTCAAAATTCTCATATAGAAAAATAAAATTTTAGACCTGTGCCTGTTAGTGTCATCATAGGCGTGCGCAGCCTATTGCATTAGGGTGTGCACCCTAAAGCACAAACACACACCGCATGTATGTATGTGTGTGTGTGTGTATATGTATATATATATATATGTATATTTGTTTGTTTGCTTGTTTGTTTGTTTTATATATATATATATATACACACACACACACACACACTGCTGTTTGTGTGTGTGTGCTGTTAGTGCGCTGTGTGAGGGTGTTGTTAGTGTGTTGTGGGTGAGGGTGCTGGTAGTGTGCTGTGTGTGTTAGGGTCCTGTGAGGGTGCTGTTTGTCTGATGTGTGATATGTGTGTGTGTGTGAGGGTGCTGTTTGTGTAGTGTATTTGTGAGGGTGCTGTGTGTGTGAGGGTGCTGTTAGTGTACTGTGTGTGAGAGTGTTGTGTGTGTGTGTGTGACGGTGCTGTGTGTGTGAGGGTGCTGTATGTGCGCTGTGTGTGTGCTGTAGTAAATATCCCCCCTCCCTTCTTACCTTATGATAGGGAGGGGAGATCCTTGCTGCCATGTGCCATCCCTGGTGGTCCAGTGTAGAGTATACTCTAGCCTGCAGGGCTAGAGTTCACTCTCGCGAGATCCGAGCGTTGCCACGGCAATGCTCAGATCTCGCGAGAGGAACCTGGCGAAGCTTCTGTCTAGAGCTCCCCGGGTCCTCTCCTGCCTCCCTCTATGCTGCTGTGGGCCGGTGAGGTAGATCTTTGATCTCCCCGCCGGCCCATGGAGGCTTAGAGCAGAGCCGGCACTCAAATAGTGCCGGCTCTGCATGAGCCTACAGGGGAGATCCAGAGATCTCTCCTGCCGGCAGGGGTCAAGTCCTGGGGAATAAAGTGTAAGAACTCTCCCAAGATTCCCACCCCCCAAAAAAAATAATATACACTCGTGTATATATACGTGCACACACACACTAACACACACACATATATATACGCGTACACACACATACACATACACTCACAGACACACACACATACACTCACAGACACACACACATACACTTACAGACACACACACATTCACAGACACACACACTCACACAGACACACACTCACATACTCAGACACACACATACTTAGACACACACACACACACACACAGACATACTTAGATACACACATACTTAGACACACACACTTAGACACACACACACACACACACACACAGACATACTTAGACACACACACACACACACACACAGACATACTTAGATACACACACAGACACAGACATACTTAGACACACAGACATACTTAGATACACACACACACACAGACTTAGACACACACACACACAGACACTCACAAATTATTATTTTTTTTAATTAAAAATTGTCCACCCAGCCTCCCTACCTGGAGTGCTGGCGTGGACTTGTCCCTGGGGTCCAGTGGGTCGGGTGCCGGTCTCCATCTCAGCCGCGGCGAGGGAGCTGTGTGCTGTCTGCTTCCTCTCACCGCGCGGGCTGTCTGCTGTAGCTGGGAGCCGGAATATGACGTCATGCTCCGGCATCAGCAAATGGCGCGCGGCGAGAGGAAGCAGACAGCACACAGCTCTCTCGCCGCGGCTGAGATGGAGACCGGTGGGGGGGGGGTCCATTACCTCTTGCCCTCCCCCCCATGACAGGGGGAACTCGGAGGTCATTTGGGGGTGGCAGAGTGCCTGCAGGAACGCGTGGGAACATTGTTCCCACGCGTTCCTGCAGGACTCACAGGCGTACCACGGGGATTAGGGTGTGCCTAGGCACACCCGCACACCCCGTGCGCACGCCTATGAGTGTCATTATTAAACATCTTAATAATTTCAAAATGAAAAACCAGTGTGGACCAGAGCAAATCCCAGCAATGTTGCAGAAGCTAAGTGGGCCAGGAATTGCTAAACCTGTCACTACCCTTATCAATGAATCCCTGTTGTCAGGATCCATACCAAAACTTTGGAAGACTGCAAAAGTAGTACCTACCCATAAAAGTGTCAAAAATCTTGGAAAAATGCGTCCACACGCAACTATGTGAATATTATCAACAATAAAATTATCTGACCCCAGATGAATCAGGCTTTTGTCCAAATCACTTACCGTATATACTCGAGTATAAGCCGACCCGAATATAAGCCGAGGCCCCTAATTTTACCCAAAAAAACTGGGAAAACTTGTTGACTCGAGTATAAGACTAGGGTGGGAAATGCAGCAGCTGCTGGTAAATTTCTAAATAAAATTAGATCCTTAAAAAATGATATTAATTGAATATTTATTTACAGTGTGTGTATATAATGAATGCAGTGTGTGTATGAGAATGCAGTGTGTGTGTATGAGAATGCAGTGTGTGTGTATGAGAATGCAGTGTGTGTGTATGAGAGTGCAGTGTGTGTGTATGAGAGTGCAGTGTGTGTGTATGAGAATGCAGTGTGTGTGTATGAGAATGCAGTGTGTGTGTATGAGAGTGCAGTGTGTGTATATGAATGCAGTGTGTGTATATGAGAATGCTGTGTGTATGAGTGCAGTGTGTGTGTATGAGAATGCTGTGTGTATGAGAATGCAGTGTGTGTGTGTGTATGAGTGCAGTGTGTGTGTATGAATGCAGTGTGTGTATGTGTGTGTGTGTAATGCAGAGTGTGATGCAGAGCCTTGGTGGGGGGTGGGCATTTTTATTTTTTAATTATTATTTTAATTTTTTTTTTTGTTTCATTACATTTTTTATTATTATTATTTTTTATTTTATTATTATTTTTTATTTAATTATTATTTTTATTTTATTATTTTTATTATTAATATATATAAATTTTTTCGTCCCCCCCTCCCTGCTTGCTAGCTGGCCAGGGAGGGGGGCTCTCCTTCCCTGGTGGTCCAGTGGATGGGCACTGTGTAGGAGGGGGCTGTGGGGGCTGCAGAGAGATGTTACTTACCTTTCCTGCAGCTCCTGTCAGCTCTCTCCTCCTCCACCGGTCCGTTCAGCACCTCGGTCAGCTCCCAGTGTAAATCTCGCGAGAGCCGCGGCTCTCGCGAGATTTACACTGTGAGCTGACAGAAGAGCTGAACGGACCGGCGGAGGAGGAGAGAGCTGACAGGAGCTGCAGGAAAGGTAAGTAACATCTCTCTGCAGCCCCCACAGCCCCCAGTCTGTATTATGGCAATGCAAATTGCCATAATACAGACAATTGACTCGAGTATAAGCCGAGTTGGGGTTTTTCAGCACAAAAAATGTGCTGAAAAACTCGGCTTATACTCGAGTATATACGGTAACTTCGACTGCCCTCTTAAAAGTTTGCAATGACATCCAAATTGGCATGGAACAAGGAGACTTAAGTGGAGCTATTTTCCTTGATTTCGCCAGGCATTGGTGATCGTCCTCTAACCTGGTTTCAATCATATGTTTCAGACTTATTGCAATATGTGGTGATTTTTTTTTTTTTTGACAATTTATATTGTTTTGGGGTACAGAAAATAAATGAGAGAAGGGGGGGGCGGGTTAAAGCGGATAAACGTATGACACTTGCAACTCATTAGCTAATTTCAGTTCAGCCAGGGCATTTTATTTTTTTTCACATGCTCATAAACAGCAATCTACAATCATTACACTCTTTGCTTTAATCAGTTCCCCATGTTAACCCAGCAACTCCCCTATTTTCCTCCCTTGTGCGTCAGTGTTTCTCCGCTACTTTTGAGTCTATGGTGGCAGACCTGTGCAGTGCGCATGAAGTTCAGGTGCTCAGGTTAACCCCCTAAAGTGTCTACCACAGTTGCTGTTATTGAGGCCATGGGAATTGTTTCTTTGGTTGCATTAGAGTTCCTCAGTACACATTGCTGAGCTCCCCGGGTGTCCCGTGGTGTGTCCTAAGGCAATGAGGGATGCTCTCAAGGTAAGCGTCCTGTTAGAAGGTGTTGTGGGTATCCGCTACAGCGTGGTTTGAGCTCCCTGGGGGGCCTGTGGGTGCTGTGCAACTGGTGGCACACTGTGTTAGAGGTGCGAGGCTGTGATTGTGTGGAATAATATAGGTAGGGTTCTGGCTCCTTGTACAATATCATGTCTAGGTTAAAAATAAAATAGTATAACAAATAACTTCTAATAAACAATAGATAAAAAAAAAAAAAGAAACTGCCATGGGTGGGAAAATGCTCTAGGCCTAAACAAGACCCAGAGTCGTTCTGTACTCAATCTAAAGCCATGTCTTGTGGAAGGGTGGTTCCATTTAATCTCTTGTGCCATGGTACTGTGTGGATTGGTCTCAGTTGTTCATGATGTCACCGACATGTAGTTGAACCCTTAGTTGTCCCAGTGTGAGCACTCTCGGTTGTTCTTTATACAGCGAAGTATGCTTTTCCACAAATGCAGCCCATCTATGATTGACCTCTACTGCTGTGGGGTTTGGTTTGATAAATTTGCTAGCTATGCATTCGTATTCCCAATTCAGTGAGACTTGGTTAATTAGATTTTGTTTCGTTGGCGGGTGAGGCTGTTTCCACTTTCTAGCAATAAGTGTAACTGCTGCTATGAGTACTTGAGATATCAATTGTCTCTCTATTCTGCACCTAAAGGTGAGGTGCATAAAGAGGATACCTTATTCTGGTGTCAGCTTGTATGGTTGTCCTAGTATATTGGCAATGACTCGTTCCACCATTTCCCTATAGGGAGTGATAACCGGGCACGACCATCAGATGTGGTACATTGTCCCCTGGCCTGCGCACCCTCTTCAGCACTCCCCACTAGCCCCTGGATATATTCTATATAATCTGTCAAGGACCATGTACCATCTATATAAGAGTTTTCTCATAATCTCCAAGTGTGAGGCATAGGTAGTGTGACCCTTGTGTGCCAGAAAGACTTGTTTCCAGGCCTGCTCTTCGATAGTGTGACCCAAGTCCTTCTGCCAGGCACCTCTAAATTCATCAGGGGTGTCAGAGGTTGGTGTCATCAGGCGGGCATATAGCCAGGACATGATTTTCTTAGGTATTCTTAGGCACATCTGCTCTAGGGAGCTAATATGTGATGGCATGGGACTCATGGTCATATTTGAGGTAGAAACAAAGGACTTCAGCTAGAGGTATGAGAAGATTTGTCTGGCAGATAATGTAAATTTGGTTTGTATCTCAGGGAATGGAAGTATCTTACCCCCCCTCACACACCTGCCAGAGGTGTGTGCAGCCTCCCGCTACCCAGGGGGTATGGTCAAATGTTGGGATGCCCACAGAAATGCTTTTTAGTGACATATCTCCTACTGTCGGTCCGACCATGCCCATTGAGGCCCTGACCTTCTCCCATGTTTTTAGCATCAACGCTGTTGTTAGCAAAATGTCAGGATTTCATAGTCTCAATGATTTCGGTAACCAGTATAACTTCTGGAATAAAAGGGAATCATGACGTGTCACACATGTCATGTGTCCTTAAGGGGTTCAACCTTGTTTGCATGCCCATTGTGATTCTATGTACACCCATTGAGGGGGTTCCTCGACTGAATTGGATACCGCTGCCAACAATGCTGCTGTTCTATGGTATGTTTTGATATTTGGAATACTCAGTCCTTCTTTTATTGGTCATTGTAGGAGTCTGGTGGCCACCCTCATTTTGCGGTTTTCCCATTTAAACCAACAAATAGCCTCTGGACCATGTCTAAGTAGGATCCGGGCAGTCTAATGGGGATAGTTTGTAGTAAATACCGCTGCTAGTCTACCCGACAATGAGAGATACTTGTAATGTAAACAGAAGGGTCAAGGGGGGAAGTATGTGTATGCCTAGAAATGTAATGTGGTTCCATCTCCAGTCAAATCGAAATGTTTCGCTGAGGTGTTTCAAGTGGTCCTTTCGGACTTGTATGCCCATTGCTTGGGATTTGGTGACGTTTAATTTATAGTAAGAGTTAAGGCCATATTCTCTAATTATATCCATGAGGTTTGGTAGTGATACATGGGGCTGAGTTAGTGTTAGTAGGACTTCGTCCGCAAATACATCTATTTTGAATTGTCTGTCAATAACTACTCCATTGATGGACCTATGTTTCCAGATAAGCTCTGCGACCGGCTCTAGAGCCATTACATATTGTAGGGGGTATAACGGGTATCCCTAGCATGTCCCATTCGTTATATTGAAAGGATCTGAGGTGACCACGTGTGCGACCGGGTTGCAGTATAAATCCCTGACTGCCGAGTGGAAGGCATTTCGAAGTTGTGGAGAACTGCTTCCAGAAACTTCCAGCTCAGACAGTCAAAGGCATTTTCTGCCTTTGACTGTCTGAGCTAGTATTGTGCCTGTGGACGCTGTGTATGATGTCTAGAACTTCCGTGTGTTGTCACCTCCTTGGTGCCCCTTCACAAATCCAAACTGGTCATTTTTAATTGTGTGTTTCCCCCATCCTAGTAGCGTAGGTTTTCGCAAAAAGTATTGTATCAGTGTTTACTAACGACAGATGGCGAAAAAAGTTTGGGGGTGGGTGGGTGGTTTACCTGGCTTGGGTAACGTGATTATATGTGACTTTAGTGCTTCTGGGGGTAGTTGTTGCCGTAGAACCGCTTCATTGAAGGCACTTGTAAGGTGCACGGTAAGGGCCTGTTGAAAATGTTTATAGTAACAATTGGCAAAGCCGTCTGGACCCGGGGCTTTCTCTGCGGGCAGGGAGGCAATAGCCCTAAACACCTCCAATTCTGTAATTAGTGCTGAGAGATACACTTGTTGCATGGGGGTGAGTTTGGGCAAGTGGACCTTGTCTAGGAAGGCAGCTATTTTGGATTCCTGCGGTTGAGGTACGGTTGGGTCATCCCTAAGATTATAGAGTGACTCGTAGTATTTTGCAAAGGCGTTACTAATGTCCTTGGGTGCTACTATTTTGTTCCCTGTGGGGGATAGCACATACGCAATTTTTTGGGCGGCCTGTTGAGCTCTAATTCTTTGGGCTAACAGTTTGCCTGCTTTATTGCCTTGCATGTAGTTCTGTGTTTTAAGTTTTTTAACTGAAAGCCTACCTTATCCAGAGACAATTGTTGTATGCATTGCATTATTTATGTGATCTGGTTTTTCAGCGCCTTGTTTGCTGTGATTTGAATTTGCCTTGTTACGCAATGCAGGTCTGTTTGATATTTTAGCAATTGTGTTTGGGATTTCTTATTTAAAAAAGGTGCTCGTCGTGTTAACAATCCCCTAATCACAGGTTTGTGGGCTTGCCATAGAATATGTCGGGTGACGTCTGCTCTGTCATTGTCTTTGAAATATTGTGTTATTGCCGCTTCTAGGTCTCTAGTAAAGTGTCTGTCCCTCAAACGTGTGGTGTTTAGTCGCCACGGGCTCCTGTGGGTAAGGTCATAGAGGTCCTTAAGTGTCAGAACAACTGAGGCATGGTCGGACCAAGTGATCTGTCCCATCTCGCATTGCTTTATTTGGTTCATGCCCAGACCATAGACAAGAAAGCCATCAATACGAGAATAGGTATTAGGACTGACGAGAAGAAGGTACACCCCCTCTCCCCCAGATGGGTGGTCCTCCACACATCATACAGGTGGTAATCATGAATGAGTTTTCTGAGTGCTTTGCCTTGTTTTTTGAGTAGAGCAATGCAAGCGCTAACGGAGGCCAGAGTGGTGTCTATTGTGGGGTCAAACACATGATTAAAGTCTCCACATATAATTGTGTTGCCTTGTTGGATAGATTGTAGTTTTAATATGATTTTGTTGAGAAAATTCAGCGGATTTGTGTTCGGGGCGTATACGTTTGGTATAGTATATTGCATATCGTTAAGCGTGCCCACTATAATAGTGTATCTGCCATCTGGGTCTATGTGTTAGGAGTGTAGGAGAAAAGCCACATTTTTACTGATCAATATTGAGGTGCCCCTTGTTTTGTTGTGGGAGGTTGCATGGAATTGGAATGGATAGTCCTGTTGCAGTATGTCTGGGTGGGTCCCTGTCATAAAGTGCGTCTCTTGCAAGCACACTACATCCATTCCCTTATTTTTGATTTCTCTGTACAAGAGGTGTCTTTTCACTGGGATGTTGAATCCTCTAATGTTGTGTGAGTATATCCTCATGGTGGCTGAAGATCATGGAACTGTGTGTACCAACTTGTAGGAAAACAGTCCCAGTTCAGTCAAACCAAGGTGACGTCCCCCTATTACTTTGAAAAGTTTCAGTGCTTGAAATATGGTATGTAGTGTCCCTAACCGATTTACCCATTGATGGTGCATGACAGAGCTTAATCTGACTGCAGTAAACAAATACAGTACAAACAGAAATTCAATAACAGAAAGTGAATAAACCTTAATTAGAAGCATTTGTGCCGGAGTTCTGGCAAGGCACCAAGTGGTGGTGCAGTGGGGATGGAAGCAAATGGCTTCCGTCATGGTAACAGATCAGCAGCGTTGGGCCAGTACATTAAATACATTCTATAATGGCCCATTATATTATCAACATATATATGGTGCTTGGTGGCGGTAGTAGTCAGAAAATTTAGCATCCAACTTCAAGCTAGATGTAGCCGCGTATGAGTCTCATGGAATGGGAATGAGGAACTTCGATATGATTGCATTATTATTATTATTATTATTATTTATTTTTTGTGTGTCTCTCTTGCTCTCTATTTGCAAAGCGATTTGGGAGAACTATGTAGTGCGTAACTCAGTTCTGCTGATTTTAGCCGAGCAATGCCTATAAGCAGCATCTAATGCTTTTAAACCGTGCATGGTAGCTGCTCAGCCACTAAGGGGCTTACAGTCGCTGCCCTACTAATTAGTGTAGCCATTGCAGGTAAGTAAATCTATTGCGCGCACACACACATTACAATTTACCCATGATAAGGTACTCATACAGGCCTGGATCAAGTGGCAAGGGATAAACTCTCAGACTGTCCGACTCTCCGTTCTTCGAAGGGAGTTTGTCATGTTTGACCTTCCTCCATGTTGGAGTGGCATGGACTGTGGTTAAATACCCCAGCTTCAGAAAATCTTGACTCCTTCCTCTGGTATCTGCAGTGTGCCTGTCTTCCTGTTTCTCTGTACCAGCAGTTTGACCAGGTAGTCCCATCGGTATGGCAGGTGTTGTTGTAGGAGTTGTTCTGTAACCGCTGCAAAAGCCCTCCTGGATTTAAGTGAGTCTGCTGAGATGTCTACGTAGATCGAAGTGGCGTGGTAGGCAGGAGTTCAATCTTTTTTTTGTTTTGTACCCTGTTTGTTCTCATTATATTTTCTTTGATGTGAAAATAATGTAGGCGCACTAGCACATCTGAGTGTCTCTGCCGGTAAAAAGGAGAGCTTTGGCACCCTATGTGCTCGATCCATGAGCAACATATTGTAGGGTACATCTGGGGTGAGGGCCTTAAACAGTCCCACGAGGTACGCTGGCAGATCCGCCAGCCCCACAGTTTCAGCGATACCTCTGATGCAGAGGTTGTTGTGCTGTCCTCCATGTCGGCAGCCTTCCCCTCTTGGGCCTCCATTCAGGCTAGGAGACCCTCCACCTTTGTCACCATATCGTTGTGGGCTGCCTCATGTTCTGTCATATTTTCCTCAATCGAGGACGTTCTATCCCCCAGTTCTCGGAGGGCGGAGCGCAGGCTTTCAAGGAAGTTGTGAAAAGTAAGTTGGAGCTGGTCCGACAGAGCATCAAGCATATTCTGGAGAATCCCCTGTGTAACAGGTAGGTCAGCCGCTGCTGCCCAATGGGACGGATTGGGATCTTCCTCGCCGCCATCTTGGGTCTCCTCGTGCGGGGTTAGGCCTCACGCGTGGCCCGCTTTTACCCCGACAAAGTTGGTTTTGTCACCTCTCTCTGTCTGGTGACATTGTTTGGGCTGAGACATATTATTAGGTATTGGGTGTCCCTTGGTTGGGTCACTATTGCCGTCTTTTTAAGGCCTTGTTAGCACGGAGCTCTTGCTACATGCGACCACTCTCTCTGAGGTCCAGGATACACCCCCCATATGTGGCCATTTCTGATAGCGCTTCCCTCCCTCTTCCAGTCACGTATGGTGTTACCCAAGGCTCTATACTCGACCCCCTGCTATTCACATTATTAAGTGTTCTTGCATAGCAAGACCACTTAATGTTATCTCACATATATATTATTCTTATTATAGCCAAATTTGCCACCCTAACTCCTCCCACAGTTTTTACACTACATAGACAAAAATATACCAAAACGTGCAGATTGTTCCCGATCGGATTGCTATTACTTTGTGGAACGTTTCGCTGAATGGTTCTCGGAATATCGTCGTTCTTGTGGCGAAATGTGTCCCATAGGAATGAATGGCAAAGCTAGAGTGGGAGCTGGCAAAAGCTGAAAAATCAGGACATGATTTCTAAACTGCCACCACTCCCTCATTTTCAGGCCCACCTACACAAATCTTATATCAAAATGTTCAGCTATCCCTGCTGCCACTAGAAATGTCCACAGCTAAGCCATAGTCATTATAGTTGTCACAATATGACCATTTGTTTGCAACTCACGCAGTCATTGACATTCATTGAAACTCCACTCTGCAAAGCTCACATTTGAAGGGCAATTTATAAACTGTGACTGTGCCTTCATTGTTATGTAGGTCTGGGTCTTGTGATTCTCACAATATAAAGCTCTTCGCTGTAGGATTTATAGTTTTTAAAATAGGACCGTTTGAAGATTTCAACCACCAAAATACTCTGACCTGTGCCAGGCTGCAGCAGCAAGTGATGTCATAGACAGGGCCTTTTGCACCTGCTAATGTTTTTATAACTGTATGTTTTAATGTAACTGTGAAGCACTTTGGGCAACAACGTTGCAATTAAATGTGCTATATAAATAAATAACAGTTACTTCACCCACTCCAGTTGTAGACTACTGGTGGAGGCAAGAACACGTCACACAATTTCCCCAGAAATTGTAGCTTTTCTAGTTTATAAATGATCTGCCTAAAGTCTGCAAATCCTCAACTGTACACATGTATGCAGACAACACTGTAATCTACGCTGGTAAACAAACTCTTCCTAAACACTAACAAATCAGTTACAATGATCTTTGGAACTGTACCTAAATTACATAAACTACAAAATCAACAACTATGTATCAGAACAAATTGAAATAGCACACTGACAGCAGTCTGTTCTTTCAAATATCTGTTGCTAGACCCCAATCTATCTTTTAGCCTTCACATTGAAAAAAATCTCTTCAAAACTTTACCCAAAACTAGGTGCCCTGTACAGAAACAAAGCCGGCCTTAGCCCTACAGTAAGGAAACAGGTGCAACAAATGCTAATACCGGTCATTGTTTATGGGGATGTCGTGTATGCACCGGCACCGCAAACCCACCTTAATAAACTTAATACGTTATATAATTTGTTCTGACACTTTGTACTAGAATGTAATTACTTTACTCACCATTGTGACATGTTAAAAGAGCTAAATTGTCTATCGCTGGAATCCTGACACACTTTTCATCTTTCCAGCCTTGTGCAAAAGAGCTTTTCTGGGAGGCTCTCACCCTACCTGCATAGAATGCTCTCCCCGGCTATTCCCACCTCCTATAACCGCCGATCCACTACTAGCACGATATTTAGCATACCACAATACAAAAATAAAGTGGCTTGATCCTCATTTTCCTACAGAGTACCGCAATTATGGAATAACCTCAGGGACACAGTCAAATCTTCATTCAATCTAAAAAAAAATAAAAGCTCTATGGCAATATACCTCAGCAGAGGATGAACCTGTCATGGTTGAATATATGTATTACCTGTTATGTGTTAAATTTACGTGTGTGTGTGTGTATATATACATATTATTTGTATATTGTATCTTTTGTAATATTGTATCCTATTGTAACAATGCAATGTTTTGTGGACCCAGGACATACTTGAAAACAAGAGAAATCTCAATGTATCTCTCCTAGTAAAATATTTTATAATTAAATAATTATAGCCCCAACATATTCCGCAGCACTTTACAGTTATAGAATGGGGATATTTAAAAAAAAAAAAAAAAGTAATTGGCATACAAAGTATTAATAGAGACAAGATTTGAAGAAGACCCTGCTCAAACAAGCTTTTAATCTTTGAGGGATGGGGTAAAGACACACACAGGACAAATAACAGCATGTCAGCGGTGAGCGGAATCTAATGGATATGATGCTGGTATCAAAATCAGCTAGTAAAAGTGGTGTATGGAGCAAGCACTGCCTGAGAATGCTTACCTGGTTACGAGGTCTTCCTTTGGATCGGTGACCATTGAACTTTAGAGCGAGTTTGGTTAAAGTCATTTTGAGAGTCAGAATCACTTTGACATTTCCATTTTTGAAATTGCCTGTGCCTGTTTTAATTGTTTTGCCAAACCCCTGCTTATAAAATATTCTAATAACATTGCTAGGAAGCAGCTGTGTTCACAGTGTTCTTTGAAAAAAACAGACCTATAAGAACAGACACTGCCAATGGACAGGTTCGCTGCTGTGCTCTAGATTGTATTTTTCGTATGTAAAGAAGTAGTCAATCCCAGTTTTGCTAATACATTGCCATGAGAAATGATTGAACACACCAGCAATCAAAATAATAGTTAGAAGTTGTATTTTTACTTTAAACAATGTAATTTTCAGCAAACTTTTCCATTTCCCTGGGTAATAACAACTGCCAGTAAGCTTGAATGACTTGATGAATCCATCTCTGCACTTACAGAAAGTCACTTTTGTTCTGCCTCTCGTACAATGGAATGGATAAAATCCAAAGTGAAAATGTCAACTAGTGTCACGCACCCTTTCCTGGAATTACTGCATGCTACCTTCTGTTAAAATAAGCATCTGAAGTTATAGAACAGTCATACCCACAAGCTCCTGTGTTAATGTTTCTAAAATCTTTCTTTGAAATGTTGGCAGAAAAGCACCACATATCAAGATATCTCAACAAAATGTTATTTTCATTTTTTGCTGTTTTGCAATTTTGCTTTTGATCCATATATAAATTAATTCTCCTTATTTTTTCCATCATCCAGTATCCACTGTGATAACACAATGTTACAGCAACAAATTACAGGTCTGCTGAAGCCAATACAAATCTAGTTTACTTGCTGTTTCACTACATGGACAAAAAAAAAATCAGAAATCTGAATCAGCATCAGTCTCTCTAGTTGTCCGCCTGTCTGTCCATCTGCCTGTCTATCCGTGTTGAACATAGATAGGGTCTCCATATCTGAAACATATAATGGAAAATAGATGTCAAAACAAATAACAGAAAATAAAAAATATTAACAGAGAATTGTGAAGGATGAAAGAGGGGACAGTTTTCTCAATTGTTTCCAATATAAGGCCCAGTTCCTCAATCATTCTTGTTTCTACATTTTCCTTTACTCAGCTAATTGTGCCACAAAGCATGCCTTTATATACCATATATGGCATTGTGTATATATATGTATATATATGGCCTTACTTTTACACATGTGCAATTTGTTTTGGTTCGAATTTAAATTTGACAGAATTTTGGCAATTCAAACATTCGGATGCTTCCGAATGTCCGAATTGGCGAACTTCGGAAATGCTGTATTTCGGAAGTGCCGAACCAAACTGAATTGCCAAAGTGGCGAATTGCCGAGGTTTCCAGGACCCTACTATAATCTATATCTGACTGATCTTCGCTAACATCAGATAATTTCGAATTAAGAGAACAATCTGTTGTGCAAACAATAATGTGGTGTTAATATCACCCCTTAAACTGAAGCGTGTTCTTACTTCTGGTACTTTATATTAAACCAGCAGCTTAGAAAAGATCTTTCCATCATTGTCTGCTAATGTCAGAAACAGTTTGATAAAAGAAAAAACTCGGCAAACCTCCAGGGAAAATGTCTTTAGAGAGGTCTGTTGTATAATGTATAGATTGTAGATCAGAAAGCACCAGCATCATCATGCTCCCTTTCTTTTCAAATAGTTTTTATTAAAGAATGTTCAAAATTTTTTACAAAGACAAAATATCAATAATAAGAAAAACAAAGGAAGGGGAGTACAAGGGAGTGGGTATCCACCCTAATGTATTCAGTCTTATTTTAGATTTATGCTGTTGTTTCATAAATATGCAATAAACATGCTTAAAGGACCACGGAGGAAAACAAACTTGTTTTACTGGCACTATAGTGTTAATAGGTCCGCCCCACCCTCATGGCCCCCCTCCCGGTGGGTTTAAGAGGAGTTAAGGGGTTAAACACTTACCTTTCTCCAGCGCCGGGCTCCCTCGGTGCTGGGGACTCTCCTCCCTCTTCCGATGTCATCCGCCGTATGCACATGCGCGGCAAGAGCCACACGCACATTCAATAAGTCCATAGGAAAGAATTTCTTAATGCTTTCCTATTAGATGGCAGCGTCTCCTCACTGTGAAAATCAGAGTGAGAAGCACGGAAGCTCCTCTAGCGGCTGTCAGTGAGACAGCCACTAGAGGTTGGATTAACCCATATGTAAACATAGCAGTTTCTCTGAAACTGCTATGTTTAAAGTTGCAGGGTTAACACTAGATGGACCTGGCACCCAGACCACTTTATTGAGCTGAATTGGTCTGGGTCCCTATAGTGGTCCTTTAACAACCCATTAAAAATATATATATTATTTTAACATAGCAATTACTGCATTACAATGTTTCATGCTCCCATTCTTGCATGTATGAGCTATATTTAAAAACCAAATAATTTGTAAAACAATCTTTAAAAAATAAAATAAATTTACACACTGGGAAAACTCTCTTTTTACAATCAGGAAGTATCTAATAGTATGAGAATTAGAAACTAGTGTGTCCACCCTAAAAACAAGAGCAAAATCAGGTGCAAACCTCAAAATAAGAGGAAAATGTAGAGTACCAAAGTTTGTTAAAGTACAAAAACATTTGTAGAACTACAACTCCAAAGATGCTTTGCCAGGCTTATTGGTTCTAGGCATCAATCTATTAGTCACATATACTCAATTCACTAGAGCAATCAGATTGTTTGTGGTGCTGGTTAATGTGTTCTAATCACACAGACGGCAGTTGCGGTAGTTTGTGTCATACACAGCATACTTTAATTATAATCATTTCTATTAATACTTCTCTCACTGTATTTCTCATAGCACATTGAAAAGGTCATAATAAATGTAAATTTTTCATTATATCGGATAACATTTATCTTTAAATGTCATTCTAAATCTTTATTCTCCGAATCATAAGCACATTTACCTGGTATCATAGCATGCCTTTCTGCTTTACTCTCTAGTTTTTTTTATTTAATATCATAGCATTAACTCCATTTTACTGAATTCCTACCTCTTTCTTGACAATTACATTGCAAGATTGGTCTGACTTCTTCCGTATCTTTGTAAAGTACCGTTAGGTCAAATTCTTTTATTTTCTATTTATTAGCTCCCTGTATCTCGGAGTCTCTCTGTATTTTTTTCTTCCGTTTTGTGCCCTCACCCAAAATCAATCAGGACACAGTATAAGTCCTTCTGCTCCAGTGCTATAAAAAAGTAATATACTCTCTTTTCAACAGTAGAAAACCAGAACAGCTGTCACAATGACAAGTAGCAGAGCCTTCCTTATCTTTCTGGAGGTACCTCATCCCTCTGCTCTTATGTCACATATAATTTTATTGAACATGAGTGATTTTGTTTTGATGGCAAGACTTAGACTAATGAAACATTGGTTCGCGTCCAAAAACTCATCATTTGAACAGCTTTTCTTTAAGCATATTGAAAACGAAAATTCCTTGCTATGTGGGATGTAAGATTCCATTCCTGTAAATATGTGTAGCGCTCTTAGCAACTGGAGGTGTTTGGTGCCTCTCACCTGCTGCATATTCATTTTGCTGAATTTAGTTTGAGATAAGAAGGGTGGGTGTAGAACCTAAAACAGTTATAGTAAACCTTGGCATTGCGGATTATTATGAATTGGTTTTGTCTTGCTCCTTAGCCACTTCTTAGCCACGTCTTAGCCTTGCTGAGGATCATGATAGCTGCTGTGCACAGATTTCATCTCAGTAAAATTGTTTTACATATCTTAGAAGACGTTTTTTTATTAAAATCTTATTTTATGGGTCAATGTGTCATTGCTACAGTATTACTTTTTCACTTCTTCACTGCTGAGCCAATTTGGAGTTTTTGTCTCCGTTTCAATGCTTTGATGAATTTAGCACATTTGTTGTCTTCAGTGAAAGACTTTTCCTTTGAGGTAGACCCACCAATAAAATGGCTATGCAAAGACAAATTGGAAAGATATGCACTGTAGGTACTAGATAATATGTGGGCTTAAGCAGATTAGTGAGTTAAATTAGTACCAGGAGTCTAGAGAGAACACACATTGACAGAAATTGCACCATAGAAATCGAATACAAATATTTATAATGTAACCCCATTATAACCTTTGGTCCTATCATTATTGGTCTAGGTGCCTGTATTAATCATCAGTCATGTTAATATGGGGCTAGGAAGCTTCCTAAATCCTTGGCCCTGTTATTATTGGACAAATCCTTGGTCCTATCATTATTGGGCTTGGTAACTGTATAAATCATTGGTCCTGTCATTATTGGGCTTGGTGGGTGTATAAACCACCGGTCGTGTCATTATTAGACTGTGGCTGTATAAACCATTGGTTGTGTCATTATTGGGCCAGGAGGATGATTGTCTGTATGATGCCTTGGTCCTGTCATTCTTGGACTCATTGACTATATGAGCCCAGGGCCCTCTCATTATTGGGCTAGATGGCTGTATAAACAATCAGACCTGTCATTTTTAGGCTGGATGACTATATGATCCCTGGGCCCTATCAATATTGGGCTATGTGATTGCATATTATTGCATCCTATATTCTAGTTGAGATCTAAATCATACAGCATACTCCTAGATCAATACCCTTTTATGCGAACAATTCTATTTATTTTTCCTTTTGACAGTCTTCATTCAGTTAGTTTGACCATTTTTGTTTGTTTCAGTTCCCACTATCTTTTTAAATGTTTTTTTCTCACGGAATTTGAGAAGTTGGTGAGTGTTATATACCCTGTGCTGCAGTAAAAATGTTTAACATATCTTAAAAGACATTTTTTTTATATTGAATTCTTATTTTATGTGTCAATGTTTCTAAGCTGTTCTTGCTGACTTCATAGAAATTGTGGACTTGACTGGGTCAGCAAGAAAGAAATGTGCGTATTATAGGAAACACAGCTTCTACTTCATTGTCGAAATGCTCATTAAACCCGAGTTGGATTTGTACTACAGGAGTTTTCTGTGTCTATAACATAACAAGCTCACTGCTTATCCCCCTGAAATAGTTTCTTTTGTGAAGAGTTTTAATTGCAGAGTCTCAGATGCTACAACAAACATATAGCTGCAGGCTTTACAAGCCCCTTATCAACATATACTGAAAAGTAAGATACAGCACGGGGAGAACTCTCAATACACTCCACACAAACCTCTAATTAGGATATTTTCTCAAATTGTTCTGTGTGGGAACTATATGCATGAAATTATATATTACTAGAAAAATGATGAATAGAGCCTCTACTTTCTCTTACATTACAGCTAAACATTATTTATGAACAAATATGTGTGTACACACATATAATACATATAATCTCCTCTGATTGGTATGTGCTTTTGTCATCCAAATAATGTCAGTAGGGTGTTACTCCGTTGGATTCTTTTTTTTAAGAAAATGCTTTTTGTAATTGGTTAAAGGTAGTCATTGTATTTTGCAGGTATTGTTGAACAGCAAGACTTAAGATCAAGAGATCTAGAATTCAAAAACAGCTTGAGGGTAGAGATAAGCAAAGTTCTTTAAAATATAATTTGCTAGTTTTGGTAGGACTTTTTTGCCTTTAGTTTTGCAGAAAGCCCAGATGTAGCTGTCTAAGTTCCGAGGTCCCGAGTACGCAGCACAGCCCACCATCCACCTGCACCACAGCCTGAGTCTACAACTACAGCCGGACTCCAGCTATTACCCAGAGCTCATTCAGTGACTATTTCCAGCATCAATTCCATATGGACTTTCTTTATTGTCCTTTGTGGAAGTATTTGTTTGTTTTTTCTACTATCATCTATATGGAATAGTTATATCCATTCCGATCAGTGGGCTCTAAATACATACATTGGGACATATTTTTGTACATCTTTCCGTTTCTTTAATATGGTCATTGAACCTGGTATTCATATAACCTTGTTATCCAGAATCTCCAATCTTTGATTATACTGTAAGATCACAGGGCACACAATTTAATCTGTTCAAGCATGTCTCTCTGGGGATATTACTATCTGTGTATTTTACTCAATGTTGAGTTATTGTTCCACCTGTTGTAAAACTGTTATTTCACATAGTGCTGTGAAAATAATGTGTGCTTTAAAAATACATTTAAAAACATGTATAAATAAAAGAAGGGAAAATAAGAATTTTAGAGGAGTTGCTTTTATTTAATCATTTTCTGAATAAAATGAAGATTGTGTGGACAACATGGCTCCACTTTTATTTTCCATGATATGGGATCACAGGAAGAGCCACTAGTGGATGTCTGATTGACATATACTAGAGGCAGTCTTAACCTGCAATGTAATTATTGCAGTTTAAAAAAAAACAAACAAAAAAAAACTGTAATAATTTACATTGCAGGATTAAGTGGGACAGGGACACTGCACCTAGACCATTTCAATGAGATGACGTGGTTTGGGCAAATATAGTGTCCCTTTAATACAAAAAACTAAATTAATTAATGAATAAATAAAAATGTAAGCCTCCCACCCCCTTCCCTATGATTTGAGTTCTAATTCTAATTTACTGATATATTGTTTATGTGTTGTTGTGAATTGTATGACTGCTAACAGCACACACTGTCAGTAACATAATTGGCAAAAGGAGAAGTTGCTTCCTCTCATGGCACGAAAGTGTTAAATGTATTTTATATTATTGGTGCTTGATTGGTAGCAGAGGCTGCCAGGAATGTGTGTATGTTATCCCCCATAGACAGAATAAGAGAGAAGCGAGCTGGCAGAGATTTTTCTTGCTGGTGCAAATGTACCCATTGCAACACAGATAAAGCAATGCCAACTCTAGATTCAGATGAGCCAATGGATGCCATCTTTACTGTGAAAGCAAACATTGGATTTTATGTTGCTGAAATTTCACAGTTGTTGGTTTTTATTGTAAGCAGCTGTGTTTTCTCTATACATTAAATGTGCTACCTCCTCTTCTAAAAATTGCTATATGTGAAATTGTTATTGTTTTGCATATAAACTAGATTGAATTTTTGAGAAATTAGTTTGGGATCAAGAAATTAAAATTTCAGTTCTTTCGCTCATTCTCTTTAAACGTTGTGTGTGTTTGTTTTTTTTCTATTTATACCTACTATATGTATATATACCTATTTTGTATATTATTGGCGATGGACTAGTAAAAGTAATAGTGTAGTGTAATTACTGTGATAAGTATAGAAATAAAAAATGGTTCTTGTAGAGTAACAATAAAACAAAGTAACAATGAAAACATAAAATAAAACATAAATATGCATAAAAACAGTGCATTTACTTTATGATTTAATGCTTCATAGTACTTAATACTCTAAACCAAAATCTCGAGGACAAATATACAACATGTTAGAATTCAGTGTTTGAAATTCATCTTAATAATCTCAAGGATATAATTTATTTGATGTTTCCATTCTCCTCCTTACTTTTGTTCTGTTGTGTTCTAAGGATGGCAAGGTTCCAAACTAATTTTTCAGATGCTTTGCAGTAGATGTGATAATTACATTTTGTGCTGTTGCAGACGTTTTAGCATTTATCGGTTTTACAAGGAAACTTTAGCTAAAATATAAGATTCCCCTACAGAAATGTCTTTTATGCAACATATTTGGAACTGCAAGAGTAACAGACCTAGTCTTAAACAATAAGTGCCCTAACGCATTAAAGGAACGCACAATGGTCTTTAATCTCCTATACCAGAGGTAGGCATCCTTTGTCACTCCAGGTGCTGTGGACTAGATCTCCCCTGATGCTTTGCAGTCATTATGACTGTAATAGCTTTACGGGAGATATAGTCCACTTCATCTGCAGTGACGAAGGTTGTCTACCACTGATTAATACTCCAGGTTATAGGGATGAAAAAAAACAAAAAAAACACCTTTCTATTGTCTGCATTATTTCACTAAGAATGCAACTAAATTACAGTATTTAACCTTATTTGTCAATTAGTATTTGCAATTGTTTCCACGTCTATACAACTATATGTTTAGTATGTGCATCTACAAATCCCCACTACCATTTACATGCTCATTTAAAACAATAATTGAATTAATATATATCTAATATCAGTTTGTGAGATTTTTCATCCACATACTATTATATATTCATGACATAAACAACTGCTAAGTGCTGAACTACATATCTCTTAAATCTGGACTGAGCAAAAGGTTTTATGGGATATGCCAGCACTGCCATTGAGATCAATGGGAGAACCACCTGAACGAGCGAAATAACTGTTTTTATAATTTTAATGCATTAACTCCAAAATGCATTAAAAATATCCCTTTAATTTGTTTGAAAGCTCCATTCCCTACTATGAAGCTAACCGACTGAATACGTTTTTGAAAGAGGAAGATGTGTCACGATGGAGTCTCTAATGTCTAGCAAGATTAATGGGGTGCTCTATCTCCAGGGTCACAAATCCTTTATTTTCTGCTCTTTTTTAACGACTATGATGTCATTGACAATGAGGCTGTGACATATGATATTACAGCTCACTCTTTACATGTGTACTGGAAAGGACTTAGAGAAGTGATCTCCCTTAACTTCCCACTAACGGGATGAAAGTCCACAAAGCATGGTGCCATCTGTCTCAGAATTCTATTGTTTGCTTCTTCCTTTGCCTCCGTTTCTGCTAAGAATGAGCTCATCTTAAAAAATATCATTTTCAGGGCAATTAGATACTCGACAATTGTATACCAGAAAATAAGATGACTGAAATTGACTACATATGCTTCAATCTACTAGACCACTAGAAAAAACGACTTTCACAGGCTGAGATAAATGTATATGATTATTTTGTCTTAGATTCTTAATTTTACATCTAAATCCATATATTGGTGATATGATCTTACAATGTTGCATCTATTATACATTCCATTCCTTATAGCTATAGACGTGACATAGCGAAAGCCAGGCACATGATATCTGGAGGTGCAGCTCATATTATGTCTGGGATATCTGTGATACATTATGTTGTACTGTCACAGATTAGCAAACATTAACTTGCTAGTCTTGGAAAATCCCAACTCCTATAAAGTTCAACCAGCCAACTTGCAATCATAATTAGCAATCATGCCCTGGATTACAAATAACTATTCACTGCAATTAAAATAAATACATAGATAATGTAGTCTGTCTTACTTTGTTTCTTTCGCAAGTTACAGGTTTTTATCATCTATGTAGGGCAGGTACAAGGATCATTTACTTCTTTTGTATTACATAGCAACTGTAATTTCCAAGGATTTGTAAATTTGTGTTTAGTTATTCCATATATTTTACAAATATGTATTTGTGAGGTTTAAAAAAATAAACACAGAAACCCACCCCTATATACCTGGGCACCCCCATCTTGATCTCCTGCTATTTATTGTTACAACATTTACCCTTTGTAACTGGTAACCAACACATACAGAGTACAGAGCACAATTGCTATGTGATCTTCATTTGCAATGTGTGCCCGGTATTGTGATATCACTTGCTTAAATTTTACTATAAACGTAAAAAAAAAACAATACACAATACATTTTAGAACTATAGCAGTTATATGTAAACCTGTTCCAGGGAGTTGGGAGAGAATCTGGGCAATTGTGGCACGATTAGTGCCTGTGTTTTAATATGAAATGCATAACTGTGCACCCGCTGTGACAAAGGAGAAAAGTCATGTGACTATTACTTGCTTTTTTAGATTAATTTAACTACAATTCGTCTCTGTCCTGTATTTGGTATGACCTCCTCTGCTTGAAAATCCACAAACGTGAGAATAAAAAGTCTCAAATTTGAGAAAAACATGGTGCAAATGTACCCCAATTTAAGATGGGAGTTTTTGAGAAGTGGAGATTTTAACGATAGACAGACAGACAGACACCGACAGACAGTCTTACTACAGTATTCATATTGGATTGTAAAGGAGGAGTCTGAGCTTGAGTAATCTCAGTAAGGAGCAAGTTACAGAAGTCAAAACAGGTGAACAAAATAAGTCATAACCGCATGTACAAGCATTTTGACTGTATCAGCTGTTAGGAGAGGGCAAATGTAGCATGTTTTTTTAAGATGAAAGTGGCAGTGAATGAAATTAAATAGATGACTGGAGCAGTGAGCATGTGAGGTCAATTTAATGGTAGCACCTTTAAGCTGAAGGAACGTTAAGGAACGATTATAGTAATAGACAGGCATTCAAGGGGGAATTATACATATATGCCCATATAAATACACACGCAGATACATGTACTGTATGTACAGGCATTCACACACACACAGACACACACAACTTGCATTATCGTTTATATATTCTAGCTTTTACTGCTAGTTCATATATCATATTATGATTAATAGTAAATAAGGAATTAAATAAAGAATTATTATTGCAATTATAAATAATTTTGTAATATATGTGAAGACTGTAAAATGAACTATTTATGATTTATTTACATTTTCCTTTTTCCAACATTTGATTGAAATATATTCATGTCCTCCATGATGCATAGAGTTAAAGATAACTCGTTTCTGATTAAATCAAAATACTTCAAATGTTTCAAGCTCATGAAGTGACCAATTTCCCCCAATATCGGATGATATTAAAATTCCATTCTAAAAAGACATGATTGAATAACACTGTTTCAGCGACGAAGAAATCAGCTTAACCGTGCAATTTTTTTACCCTAATAAATTCAGTATTAATAATGAATTATACAGAGCTTTGCATTCCAAATTAAAACTAGCTAATAGGATTTTTAGATAGAAATAGTTGAATGCTGATTTGTATTTCGCTTTAATGATTTCAGATACACCATTCTTTACAGCTGTATAAGCTAATATAGTAATATGCTATAGTTTTTGTAAAGATGATTACTGCACACGCTAATCAGAACTGGAGAGTGGCATCTGAAATGATATGAAAAATAGTCGTAATTCTCATTTGAGCGTTCAGTAGCTACAAATGTAAATAACATTTGGATGTAAATAAAGGGATTGATTAACAAAAAAAGGAAATTAATTTCAAAGACGCTGGGTCGGTTTCAATATGGAAAAGAAAAATGCAAAAAAACTGCACATGGCAAACTGATTGCCGCTCTTGCGGACAGGTTTTCAAAACACCCTCCAACAGATTAAAAGACCAACAGTGGAAACCTATGGAACAAAATAAACCAAAGGAGATATTGTGTGGCATGCCAAGGTTTAGTAAGAAATCAAGTCTCACCACATGCCTTTCTAGCCTTCTGTTCTAGAAAGAAAAAGGCTAATTTCCAAACCATTTGGTGAAGATATATAATTGTATTTCATTATCATCTTTAAAATATTGCAGATATTATTGATTTTTTTTTTTTGGTACATCAGAATTTCTATGTGCAAAAAACAAGAAGAATTTTCAGCATAAACGATCTACCTGTTAATTAATGAAGTGAATTCCCAAAAGATGAACCACCTATTGATTAATGGTGGTCGCCCAGGGCCTTGAAATTGGCCTCAGATCAAGATATTTGCTTGGCCCAATTTACCATCCCTATGTGAAGAATGAAGGTGGGGTCCAAACTGGAAACCTTCATAGGACCATGTGTCATCTTAATCCTGCTCTGCTGGTAAGGTTAATCAAAAGACAGCACTCTTAGTTATTAACCCATTATTATGTGGAATTATCCTATCACAAAGTTCTATGGTTCTACCTGAGTGTATATCAATTCTGGGGAATTTCTTCACAGCAATTATTAGTACTTACTCCCCCAAATGAACTTTTTATAACTCCTAAACTCTGCTAAACGTGCATGACCTGCCTAGCTTTCATGGCATTAACCCGTGTAATACTGCGACAGAGAGTGATCTTACAAAATGTGATCCTGTAATATGTGGGCTAGAAGCTTGGGCATTCCCTTGTCCAAAGTAGGTGCTACTCACCCTCCATTAAAATACCAGACTGATGCTTAGTCCCTCTTACATGACTAATGCCAACCCACCCACCCACCTTATCTTGCATACCTACCTTGCTAATAAACATTACATTTACCTTCTCCTCCCCCTAAATACATGTTAATATATATGTCTCTCTTACCATAAATAACAATTATCTTGGTTAAGCTGGGTTGTCAAAAAATGTTCTGTCCGTTGAGCAAACATACTAATGAAGTGCAGGATAGGTGGAAATTTTTTGTTTAAGAGTGATTGTGCATAACTTTAGTCGCATGGATTGGCATACTAATTCACCACCTCGAAGCATACTTTAACAGAGGGGCCAGCCATAGTACGTGTACTTGTACTGTGTTTATATCTCCATTCCACAGCCACAAGGATCCGGGGATATTGTGATTGGCACTAATGCTACCCTTCTAATTTTGATCAATACAGTCCCACACTGGAACTATGAGAATAGGAAGAACCATAAGGAGGTTTCAAAAACTGCAAAATTAAGAAATGGTATTTTTTCTTAACTTTTCTCTTTCAGCTGTTGAGTAGATTATTACCTATCCTTTTGTTGGATTGCTTATTTAAGGATACCAAAATGGATGCTGTTTAGTAGATACCCCCCTAGTTCGGCACCTTGATGTGGGATTTCCCTACTTTGGATAACATATCCCACATCATGGTACCAGATTAAAGGCGCTATCTACTAAACAGCACCCTAATTTGGTATCCTAAGTAGGACAATCCCACATCAGAGAACCAAATTAGGAGATTGTTTCTAAACATTTCAAAAGATTTAGAGAAATTTGAATCACATTTTTCCCCATGAACATATTTAATCTGGTTTGGCATCTAAGTAATGCCTTAGCAGAATTTATATAGATATCAGACTTGGTATATATAAATAGTGATGTACCGAACTGTCCGCCGGCGAACAGCTCCCGTCGAAAGTAGCGTGTTCGCCGCGGCGGGCGGAGACAGGCGCAGTTCGATCCGCCCCCTATTCGTCATCATTGGGCAAACTTTGACCCTGTGCCTCTCGGTCAGCAGACACATTCAAGCCAATCAGCAGCACTCCCTCCCTTCAACACCCTCCAACCTCCCTCCCAGCATCCATTTTTGATTCATTCTGAAGCTGCATGCTTAGTGAGAGGAGGGAAAGTTTAGCTGCTGCTGATTAGATAGGGAAATTGATAGCTAGGCTAGGGTATTCAGTGTCCACTACAATCCTGAAGGACTCATCTGATCTCTGCTGTAAGGACAGCACCCCAAAAAGCCATTTTTAGGGCTATAACATCAGGCTGCTTTTTTTTTTTTTTTTTTTTTTCCTGTGTAATGTAATTGCAGGTGCCTGCCTGCCAGCTTCTGTGTGAGGTTCACATTGGATACTGTACCTACTTGCCCAGTGCCACCACTCATATCTGTTTTAACAATAGGTTAAGCTTTACATTTAAAATAAATATTTTTTTTTTCACTGTAATAGAAGAGCAGTTGCCTGCCTGCCAGCTTCTGTGTGAGGTTCACATTGGATACTGTGCCCACTAGCCCAGTGCCACCACTCATATCTGTTTTAACAATAGCTTAAGCTTTAGATTTTAAAGAAATCATTTTTTTTCACTGTAATAGAAGAGCAGTTAGTTGTCTGCAAGCATCTGGGGTGTCAGGCCTACTTCAGCGTGTGCTTTGACAGTTGCCAATCATATCTGGTGTCTCTTTAGCGTGCTTTTACAAAGAAAAAAGGTTTCCAGTGTAAGCTAATAGCAGACAGTCAGTGTCCTTCAAGCGGCTCTGTCAGGCCTTCCTTCAGCGTGTGCCCTGCACAACCCTGCCAGCGTACTTTGACAGTTGCCACTCATATCTTGTGTCTCTATAGCGTGCTTTTACAACCAAAATTTTGTTTCCACTGTAATAGAAGAGCAGTTGCCTGCCTGCCAGCTTCTGTGTGAGGTTCACATTGGATACTGTGCCCACTTGCCCAGTGCCACCACTCATATCTGTTTTAACAATAGCTTAAGCTTTAGATTTTAAAGAAATCATTTTTTTTCACTGTAATAGAAGATCAGTTAGTTGTCTGCAAGCGTCTGGGTGTCAGGCCTACTTCAGCGTGTGCTCTGTAGACCTGTTCCAGCGTGCTTTGACAGTTGCCAATCATATTTGGTGTCTCTATAGCGTGCTTTTAAAACCAAAATTTGTTTTTCACTGTTATAGATTGAATAGCAGTTACTTGTCTTCAAGCGGCTCTGTCAGTCCTTCCTTCAGCGTGTGCTCTGCAGAACTGTTCCAGTGCACATTGCCAATTTACGTTGCACTCATTAGAACCAAACACTGTGGGGTGATTTCACCAAGGACCACACGACGGAACAGGATCTGATTTTTAGGGTCCTTCAAATTGAAAAGGAGGATCCGGTATTTATTCTTATATCTGCTGTCAGTACACAGGAAAAGTTTAAATATTTCTTGTTCTACGTTCTCTGCAACTCCACGCACCGACTCATCCAATACGTGAAGATCTGGGGTTTCTCTGACTCTCCTCAGTAGTGTATCAAACAGAGTCTGCACTGTGGTAACACGGACATCTTCAGGACATATCTCAACTATTTGCAGATAGGCAGTCTGCAGCTTCTCTTTTTCACCTGTTCTCTTCTTTCTCTTATGCGTATTCTTGTCTATATGCAGGTGGTCTCTTGCCTTTCTTTTAACCAATTCGTTCCTTCCATATGGTTTGAAAAGATCTCTGGCATCATTACTTTCAACGCAAATAACGTCATCATAGTTAGTCTCCTCATTATTCACCGGAAGGGAGTGTTTGCACTGACTACCCACAGCATGCTCTTGCCATTGCCCACTCCACCTTCAACGACAGGGTGCAAGTCCCAAGGAGAAGGATCATTCACTTTATTATGTCTTTATTTCACAAGTAGTGCCTGGAACATCCTCATGGGTCACAAGATGTAAATCTGGACTAATGTCAACCCCAGGGTCTGGAAAATCATCAATTTGAAATTTTTCGAATAATCCCAGTGGGCTGCCACATTCTTCCTCCTCTGATGGTATTAAAGTTTGCAGAGATTCACTATGGGGTGGTGTCAAGCATTTTGGAGAACAATTAAGCATCTCCATCCCAATACGTTTCAGATGTCCTATCAGCTCTTCCACCCTATGCGATACTATGGGCAGGCTACCTGTGACGTCATTACTCACGGCCCTATTTCACGCGGACACTCTGTGTCAGTGTGTATCATGGTCTCTGTGGACAGGGAACAGTCTCTATTCTGCTCTGTGTCAGTGTGTATCAGGGGTTTTGAGGACAGGTGTCAATCCATATCTGCCAAGTGACCCTATGTAGGGGGAACAGTCCCTATTCTGCTCTGTGTTAGTGTGTATCATGGTCTCTGTGGACAGGGAACAGTCTCTATTCTGCTCTGTGTCAGTGTGTATCAGGGGTTTTGAGGACAGGTGTCAATCCATATCTGCCAAGTGACCCTATGTAGGGGGAACAGTCCCTATTCTGCTCTGTGTCAGTGTGTATCATGGTCTCTGTGGACAGGGAACAGTCTCTATTCTGCTCTGTGTCAGTGTGTATCAGGGGTTTTGAGGACAGGTGTCAATCCATATCTGCCAAGTGACCCTATGTAGGGGGAACAGTCCCTATTCTGCTCTGTGTCAGTGTGTATCAGGGGCTTTGAGGACAGGTGTCAATCCATATCTGCCAAGTGACCCTATGTAGGGGGAACAGTCCCTATTCTGCTCTGTGTCAGTGTGTATCATGGTCTCTGTGGACAGGGAACAGTCTCTATTCTGCTCTGTGTCAGTGTGTATCAGGGGTTTTGAGGACAGGTGTCAATCCATATCTGCCAAGTGACCCTATGTAGGGGGAACAGTCTCTATTCTGCTCTGTGTCAGTGTGTATCAGGGGTTTTGAGGACAGGTGTCAATCCATATCTGCCAAGTGACCCTATGTAGGGGGAACAGTCTCTATTCTGCTCTGTGTCAGTGTGTATCAGGGCTGGGCTTTGAGGACAGGTGTCAATGTTAGGTGATTTCTGCCCTTTATGGATTAAAAGCAGACTCTGCATCAACTGTGCAATTTTCCATGGGAGTTTTGCCATGGATCCCCCTCTGGCATGCCACAGTCCAGGTGTTAGTCCCCTTGAAACAACTTTTCCATCACTATTGTGGCCAGAAAGAGTCCCTGTTGTTTTTAAAATTCGCCTGCCCATTGAAGTCAATGGCGGTTCGCGCGGTTCGCCGGTTCGCGAACATTTGCGGAAGTTCGCGTTCGCCGTTCGCGAACCGAAAATTCCGGGTTCCCGACAACACTATATATAAACATTTTAATTTCTACAGCAGAGTGTACTTTCTTTAGAAGTTCTTATCTCCTGCTATGTTAATTGATCTTTAGTGACACACAGGTGGCGTAGGCTCTAGCAGACAATTAAAAAGGATGAGATAAGAAATTCTAAAATAAACACACTGCACATGAAGAGACGTAAAAAAAAAAAAGATCCTTTTCAGTAAGTTTGGCAGAAGGCTGTGTGAATCACAGCAAAGGGAAGTGTAACTAGGGCTGCTTAAGCAAAATTATTTAACTTCTTAAAAGCAGAGAATTGAGTAGTGAGAATTCAGGAGCATGATATATAAACCAAAATCACTTTATTAAGCTAACATTCTATTTTCTTAGAGTTTCTGTTTAATAATAAACTTAGACCACTTTCTACAAGTTGTCTATCATAACCCTATTTTCATTAAACCAATATCCATTTTGTCCCGACTGTATCTTATTATGTAGATCTTTTTTATGCTTCTTACGTACTGAGTATTGGATGTTGTAAAATTGCTCTAAACCTATTACAATATCAAAAAACATACACAACTCAGCCTCCTGTATCTAATTAGACTACCTTATTCTAAAGACAGAGTTCATAAATTGCTACCAGATAATTCTCTAAAATTATGTATAATCAGTACCATTTGACTGCCTGAGCTTTATGAGAGAATTGGTTTAGGTCAACTGTGTTGACAGTGACAAACCATCGCAGGGGTTTAATATGCGTAACTAGATGTATGTAAAACAGTTGAAAGCCAAAACACAGGTGTTGAGCAAATAAGCCAATACAGCTTTAATGAGACGATCATGTCAGAAATCAATTTTAGTAAATATATATAACAAGCATATATAGTGTCAGCCTGATGAAAAACCTGAATGGTCTAAATCCAATTTTTTATCCATTAAAGTTATCGCCTATACTGGCCTCCTAAGTAACATTGCAAATCTGTCCTTAGAACTAAAAACTGGTCAAATGCTTCTTCTTTTTTCTGTTACTAAGGTACTTACATTGTGTTCACATAAATATGATGGTATCATGTTACTGAATAATTAATTCCTTCAGTTCGGATTTTGGTATTTTCTTGAGTTGATTTACATGATAGAGGGAATACTGTGCTAGAACTCAATACTGCCTAAGGGCAAAAGGAAAATCTATTAAGACTATAAAAAAAAAAAGTCACATTTAAGTTTTAATACACACAATATCTTACTGAATACATTTAATACCATGAAGTCCCGTAGTCCAAAAGCACAGCAATTTGCTATTCTGCGTGCTGTACAATGATTTACTTTTCTTAAGTTCACTACTACTTTATAATAGAAGTTGTAAAGATCTTTTGCCTAGGGGCACATTTAATGTAAAACCAGCCCTGCATTCCTCTCTTGAACACAGCATGTAAGTTTACATTAAAACACAGCAGGTAGAGAAAAATGTAAAGTGATTCTAGACTTTAGCTTGTTTCTTTGAAAAGAAATGCTTGTGTTGGTGTTAATTGCTTTTTGTCTTTATTGAGAGGTCAGTCTATCAAGGTCTGTCAACGTCTGCATCTCTCACTACTTCTACAAAAGGTTTATCTACTTAAGACTTAAGTGTGAACAATTGAAACCTAAACTGTAAATCCATACCAAAATAGCAGACCTTTTTTTTCAAAATAGCAAATTTGGTCCAAGTTCTAAAATTGCGTTTTTCATTTCTGAAAATTCACTGTATATTAAACAAAACCCCCATGTAATGGACCGCCTGGCACCCCGAGCGGGTACGTCCATCTATCGCTGCTTCCTAGTACTTGCGAGTACCATAATCACTGCACTGGAAAACCATAACCACTATAGACCCCACGAACTGCCGCAACTTGGTTGGGGTCTCGCGGCCCTCTACCCACCCTGGACCCAAGGCCAGGATCCAGCTTCCAGTGGGCAGACCTCTCCTAGTCCAGAGAGCGTGGCAGGAACAAGGGACAAACCGCAGCATTTCTTGCCCTCAGTCGCCGTAGCTTGACTGGGGCCCTGGAACCGACACCTCCTTCCTGGAGCCGAAGGGAAAATTAGCTCTGCCGCCTCCAGGCACTGGAGGACACTCAGTCCTGGGAACTCTGGAACTGAATGGGGAATTAGCTATAGTCCTTACAAGGACTTTTCCATTGAATTTCCTGCAAGCTGGAACAGCAGACACAGGAGCAAATCTTCTTTCCCTCCAATAACTGGACGACACACAGTTTTGGAGTGTAAGCAGGAATTCCAAGTTTAATGGGACACACTGACCTTTTATACAATTTTCCAGGCCAGAGGAACACCCCCTGGACCTGATGGGGCACAGGAACACAAAGGACATAAACCAATCAGAACAAACATACAGTCTGTGACATGCCTATGTACAGCACACAATCCCTCCCCTCTGCTTAGGAGATAATTGAGTAAAGTCCTGTAAGTAACTCAATTATCTCCAGGCAGAAAAAAACACATCAGTTCAGAAAGTACCCCAAAATCCAACACATCCCCTGATAGCCCCGATCTGGTTGAACAGCATATCCAGAAATCACCCAGATCGGTTCAGGAATTCCCTGGAAGTCATAGTTTTGACCGACCGCAAGCATGGCCCCATGCTAACAGTTGGTCAAGTTTGGTAGACTTTTACAGGTTTCCCTGCAGGGCCCATAGTCTGTGGACAGGAGGCTGGCAAGCAGGCTCCTCCAGGAGCTTGTGGCAAACTCACTTGAAAAGGGAGTTTTTCATACCGTATATAAAAAAAAATATTTTTTTACATGTAATTCATGCATAGGCTGCCTTCTATAAACTATGAAAATGAAAATCTAACACTGAGAAAAGCAGCATGTGTGTCAGTAACTGGGGTAGCATGCATGCTTGAAACTGAAGCTCGAAGGCTCACTGTGAAGGTGAGACTGGTGTATATTACCAAAGCAGTGCATGTTGTTTACTGTACTCCTACCATCAATGACTCAAGCTCTAAGTGTCAGACAAAAGGCCAGAACTACTGATATTCACTCTTAAAATAATAAAAAGAAATGCATAGTTGCTGTCATATATTTGTGCTAATAGTGCAGATTTATGGGCTTCTGTCCAAGCGTAAATGGATGCCAGGACTGCACCTGAGCCCTGAAATCTGCCCATGTTAGTATTTCATAGTAAACAAACAAATGAAACACCACTGGATTTTATTATCCCTCACATGGTTCTAGTGGCTCTTTGTGTAGGGGAACAGCATGTACCTACCAGTGTTACCTCTGATGAGAGATCCCTTCTTGCTATTTTAGAGCAAACAACTCTTCCATCACTTGGTGGGAACTGTTCTGGGTACTTGCTCCAGCTACATATGTGATTCCTGTAACTTTATGATTTGAAAACAGGGCAGCCATACTTGGCTTCAAAGAGACTGCGTTGTATTGGTGAATATGTTTGTGTGTATCTCTGTGTGCTTTTATGAGTAAGTCAATATGTGTGTGGGGAACTGGACTGGCTGTGGCTGTAGAGATATAAAATAGGTATAGTATTTTTTTTCTGGTGTTGAATTGAGAGGGTCATCTAGTAGAGATGGCAACATTTGAAAAAGAAAATCCAGGGTCACTTTGCAGCAGAGTATCAAGTATGAAGGGTATGGATAAGGAGACATAAGGGCTCTATGGTGTTTAGATTACTATTACAGTGTTTTCAGGGTTACGGGATGTTTACGGCAATATTTCCTAGCGATAGGCCTATGGGGTGTATGTTATTAGGGGCTCTTTAAGAATTCAAAGTCAATAGGAGATGTTTAGGGTTGGTGAATGATTAGGGATGGAGTGATAACTATGTCTATACTAGTCAGAGTTTATTAGAGATAGGTGTTGTATGAGGTTAGGGAATTTCAGGATTAACCTTAAATGGACACTCAATGCATTATAATTTCTGTTCAAAACAGTGGAATTTTCTGTAAAACCATTTTAGAATGATTTTAATTAAAACAGGACTCTACTCAGCACACATAGCTCAATGTGGTTGACCTGGTAATGCAGAAATTAAATTTTCACATCTTCAATTGTAAATCTGTCCAAGCTTGGATGGCTATGATAGGCTAGGAGTGCTGGGGACAGATTATCCTGGAGCTTAGAGTGCCCTTTTTAATTCTTTATTTACATAGTTCAAGGAATAACATACAGGCTTGTGATGCCATGATAGCAATGACAGCATATTGTAAACTCAGAGGTAAATACAATGGCATGGCAAATGAAGAACTGCACAATTTATGTGTTTTTAAGAAACAGGCTGAATTGGTAGAGACATAGAATGACAATGTGATTAAAACCAGTGTTTGCATGGCTAAAACTAAAACAAAATAATATAATATGAGATACGCTGACATGCTAGCAACTAGTTTAAAGTAGATTATGCTTTAGGTTAAGTCAACACATCTGTATGCTGGATGCAATGTAAACTGTTAGGCTCATAATGCACTCCAGGCAAAGGAATAATGAGAGAACCTATGCTAGGTAAGTATCGAGACATGTAGTGTCAACCATGAGTTAAGATAACATGCTTATCAATCTGAGAAACATATTGGTTTAGAAGTGCAGGAGTAGTTAACTAAGATTCATGTCACATATGTGAAAACTATTATGAACAGATAAGACACAAAAATGAAGTGCAAATGAAAGAAACAGGAGTCCCAGTTAAACATAAAGTGGTTGTGGGACACAGGAAACCAGTTTGTATTAGGCAGTCAACCAACTACCGATCTCGAGACCCCCAGCTTAATAGCAGGGATCAGCTCAGCGATATGGTGCAGCCAGCCACCTAGAGAGATGCCAGAGCCCTGCTCCGGTGCGATGGATCTGATATCTTGAAGAGATATGCTTAAGGAGATATAATGCAGATCATAGTACCGAGGGACAAGCAGGTGAGTTGGGTCTCTCACTGTGTTTGGGGTTCTACACTGTACCAAAGACTTACATAGCAGTCCTGCTTGGAGTCACTTAAGTGGTTTCTTCTGCGCCGCCTTGTGGTGGGTGTTGTGCGGTGCCTGACCCGCTTGCATGCCACAGTCTTCACAGCTAGTGAAGCTGCAGGCTTGGGAGGGATACTCCGAGGTGAGTAGGTATCCGCTTGCAGTGGGTCAGAATGGAGCTTCCGACTATTCAACTGCCACCAAAAGTTGGAGAAGAGTCGATTCAGACTGGTGAGGATGTCGTCCAGCCTGATGAGTATGCTGGTGTGTGTAGCCCATGTGGTCGCCGCCATTTTAGGTAAGGCGATGTGTGGCCCACTTGCTCTCCTGTCTCCACATCGTGTCCCTGTCTGAGCTGGGTTTCCCCCCAGTGAAGGACTGGGATCACCCCCACCTGTTCAAGGTTCAGCCTCCGGTTCAGGAACTTGGCTGCCACTCCCGCCCAGCACACAATAGGCTGCAATTGCCATGGTGGAGTCAAGGAGCTCCCGATGGGTCATTGAACACTTGCCAGCATGTCTGGTATGTCGGGTATTGCTGACTGCACATATTTTGTCCCTAATAGAGCTGTAACAGGCTCTAAAAAAATGCTTTCAATCGCAGGGCAATGGAGGAGCTCAATTAGGACACATCTGCTCTCCATGGCTAACAGACCCCATCCCCCAGAGTGCCCTTTTTACCTTAAATATCCTTTAACCATATACATCTCCAAAAAAAAAGTAGTACTAATAAGTATGACCTACACCTAAATATGCCCTACACCTCTGTAACTAAGCATACTCTAGTACAATTTCAATTTTAATCGATTTGTTAAATTAAGAATTTCTTCAGTTCTATTTTCTCACCAAACACTATGCTTAACTTGATCCAGCAACAGGGATATATTCACTATTATATAGGATAAACAAACAACTTTAGCTTAAGTAAGCAGTTATGGTGTATAGAGCATGCCCCTGCATCTTCGCTGCTCACTTCTCTGCCATTTAGGAGTTAAATCACTTTGTTTATATAGCCATAGTCACACCTACCTGTATGTGACATGCACAGCCTTCCTAAATACTTCCTGATAAATGACCTAGATATTCTAGGTTTCTGTATTGCACTGTCAATTTAATCTAGAATTCCTCATCTCCTGTTATTGTGTGATTAAAGTTCAATTTACAGAGCAGGAGATAAAAACTTGAAAACCTCTAAAGCAAGTTAATGCCTGATTGAAACTGTAACCTTTTTTCATGCAGGCTGTATGAGTCTCAGCCAGGGGAGGTGTGGCTATACCTGCATAAACAGAAACAAAAGCTATTTAACTCCTAAATGACTGTGAATTGAGCAGTGAGACTGCAGGGGCATGATAAAACCCAATTTAAGCAAAAGTTGCTTACATGTTTCTTCCCTAAAAAAAACTAAACTTTAGAAAAAAAAGTGTGCTTTTAAGACAGCATTCTTGTCATACAAATAATACATTAAGTTGTCCCTCCCAACCTTAAAAATAAATACATGAATGAATAAATTAATTAATTAATGGGGGAGGAGGGCTGAAAATGACACTTTGCCCATTGTGGGAACTTTGCCCATAAGAAACACAACTAATTTAATCCGCTGGAGGAGTGAAAGTTCTCACACAAGTCAACACAAAAAGGCACAATATTGGACCTTATTCATTGGATCATTATATGTTTGAAAACATTTTGAAAACATTATATGTTATAGAAAACATTTTGATCATAGTTTTAATTTATATGAAGTGGGCACTTTATTCTTGGTTTGACATGTCACAGACACATTAGATCTGATACCACAGTCTGTCTATGACTTGTTCTCATGTCCCATATAATAATAACAAAGTATTTAACCAGGAAAGGTACATTCAGATTACTCTGGTTTCCAAGTGCGTCCTGGGGATGTTACCTTAGCCCAACATCCAGGGGTTGTTATGATACACATCAGCAAGCTTGGCTGCTGATACTAAAATTATACTAGGAAATGTATTATAGTCACAGAGCTGGGTATTGTGAGAATCACAACAGAGCTATTTCTGACTATTTTTTTTTTTTTTTCAATTTGACAATTTTTATTGTTTTTGCAAAGTAAAACGTGGGATACAGAAGAGAATAGGTGGGGGGTTACATTGTATGTTCAACACAAATCACACTTCTCCGTCTTTTCGTTGGTACAGTAGGCTTAGTATTACATCACCTTGTAAACACTCTTATTCCTGGCTAGTCCCCGTGTGCCTTTCTTGTATTCGGGGTCTAAGATCCCCTCCGGTGTGAATCTACTCTCTCTCAGTGCCTACGGCCGACCAGCTGCTCTTGGGTGTTACATGTTCTGTACCTACTTTTGCGGTTGTCATGTGCTGTTAATTAGGCCCTCCCTTACTCTTCTTCCGGGGGGGAAGGGTTATAACCAGGTGTGAGGGGGAGATGGTGAGATGGGGCGGGGGGGGGAGGAGCGAGTTTCCCATGTCATGTCCTTCTGCCGTTCAAGTTCCAGCTACCGTCGGGATCTCTTTTGGGTTGTAACCTGTTGGTTGGTCCTTCTAAGGTGGCTACCAGTGTGACTCTTAAGTCCGGGACTTCTATCCTGTCCTGTGTGTGTCCTGCCCTGTCCTTTCTATATCCCTCTCCTGTCTTTGATTCGAACTTTTTGTATAAAGCGTGTGTGGAATGTCCACTCTAATGCACTTCGTTATCGTGGGCTTCCCATTTAGTTATGGCCTCCCTGAATCTCTGGTTGTTGCCTTGTGCTTGTCTGGTCACGACTT
The DNA here is from genome assembly GCF_036172605.1 of Pelobates fuscus. Taxonomy (NCBI): domain Eukaryota; kingdom Metazoa; phylum Chordata; class Amphibia; order Anura; family Pelobatidae; genus Pelobates; species Pelobates fuscus. The sequence continues at coordinate 102,875,357 of NC_086321.1, read as the reverse complement.
CATACCGTAAATTAGTAGCTATTTGTCTCTTCAGGGAGGGTATTGTCGGTGCCGCAGTAGACTTCCATTCCCTGGCTATTAGTGTCAGTGCTGCTACGAGGATATGGAAGGTTAGGATTGTTTCACCGTTTCGTCTGGAGCCCATGTTCATGAATAGGAGACATAGTTCTGGAGTTATCGTGACGCTACTGTCTACTGTCTTCTTGATACTGACTCCCACTTCCTCCCAATACGGTCTGATCTCCCTGCACTTCCACCAAATATGGTACATTGTTCCTTCCTCCACCCCACAACGCCAGCACTGGGTTGGCGTTCCCGGGTATATGTGTGCCAGCCTTGTCGGTACCATGTACCACCTATAATATACCTTCCTCATCAGTTCTAAGTGCGATGTGCAGGAAGACCTCCCTCTGTACGCTGTGAGTGTGTTCGACCATTGTGTGTCCTCGAACACTTTCCCCAGGTCTGCCTGCCAGGCTGCCTTGAACCTATCCGGAGGGGCCGGAGTGGGGTCCATTAGGAGTGAGTAACATAGTGAGATAGTCCCTTTCCTGGGTCTGGGGTTCAGACATGCTAGTTCAAATTTTGTAAGTGTACTTGGGTCCTCTTTAGTGGGTGACTGGGATCCAAGCATAGATTTAAGTTGTAGGTATGGGAATATGAGTTTAGGAGGCAGTCGGAACCTTTCCTGGAGTGTGGGAAACGGCAATATGTCCTTCACTTTTACTAGATCCTTTATGTGTGTGCATCCCCACTGGGCCCATTCTCTATGTGCCAGGGTGTCATTGATCACGGTTAGACTAGATAATGGCGCCACTGGCGACCATGGTGTCAGGGACGTTAGGGCGTCTTTAACCTTGTCCCACGTCCTTAACAATGTTTTTGTGGTTTGTAGTATGTTGGGTTGTATTGGCCTCATCTGCTGTGGCACCCAAAGTAACTGTCTAAGTGTAGTACCCTGTATCCAATGGTCCTCTATATCTATCCACTGCGGGGAGGGCCCTCTTGATTGCATTTCCACCACTGGCGCCAGTAGTGTCGCCTGGTAGTATGACCTAACGTTGGGAAGTGCCAGTCCCCCTTCTTGGGTTGGCCTGTAGAGGAATTTTGCCGCTACTCTCACTTTCTTGTTGGCCCATATGAATTTTGAAATCAGTGTCTGAGTCTTGTGTAAGTAGGAGGTCGGTACGTCTATCTGCAGCGTCCGGAAGAGGTACTGTAGCCTGGGGAGGAGAGACATTTTAACTGCTGCCATTCTCCCCAGCCAGGAGAGGTATTTATCTCCCCAGCCATTCAGTCTGGTTTCTAATTCCTTGAATAGGGTCTCGTAGTTTGCCTTGAACAGGCCACCCATCGACTTAGTCAATTTAATTCCCAGAAATGTGACATTGTCTGTCCTCCAGTCTAGCTCAAACTTTCCCTGCAGCACTTGCATTATATCATTGGGTATCCCTATTCCTAGGGCCTGGGTCTTTGACACGTTCAGTTTGTAATACGAACTATCCCCATATTCCCTTATTACATTTAGAAGGTTCGGCATGGATATCAGTGGTTGGGTCAGGGTCAGCAGCACGTCGTCCGCAAACAAATTAGCCTTATATTCTCTCTTCCCTATGGTCACCCCATGAATAGATTCGTGCTGTCTAATCCTTGCTGCTAATGGTTCCAATGCCATGACGTACAGCAGGGGTGAAAGAGGGCACCCCTGGCTCGTCCCGTTGGAAATGCTAAAGGGTTCAGATAGGAAGCCTGCGTTAAGTACCTGTGCTGTTGGAGCGCTATACAGTGCCTTGACCGCTGACCTGAGCTCTTCTGGCATGCCATATTTCTGACTATTTAAGGCATGACAGTTTTAAAAATATGCATTTTACAATGTGCCATATACTGTCAGGAAATACCATGCAACATATTGTCACGCTGAAACAAAAACCTACTTCTGAATTTATATATTGAAAAATAAATCATACATGTCATCTACTGTTCTGGCACCATAACAGCTTCATGAAATTGAAGTTGTTATGGTGCCTGGAGTCCATGGACACTAGGCACCATAACAACCTGCAAAGTAGTTACGCAGATTACTCACCATACACAAACATTATTTATGATTTTCTTGGCTGTAGATCACAGGTTGAAGATTATTGACAGATAATCTGTCAAACTGGAACCATTCGGAAGCCCTCAAATGTTTCTGAGATATTCAGGTCAACACTCAGCAGCAGTTTTCATTCATGGAAACATAACAATCTAATGCTTACGTGCTCTGCACTGACAAGGAACCACATAGTACTGTGCAATTTATTGGTGCCTTACACATAATGGCATTTTTTGTTACTGGTAACAATAAGGAAACTATAGATACATTTGTGTAACAATAATTATACATCTAGAACAATGGTCAACTGATTAGCAAATTTTGAAAAGTGTAATAATTTTAACATAATCTAGCATAACGATACATGGAAATATGAATGTATACCTATATTTATATGTAAATAGGTGAAATTCATATCTTGTAATATTTTTTTTTTTTTTTTTTTTGGACGAACAGGATTTTGGAATTACATTTTTTTTCAAGAGAACCTCCCTTTCTCAAGTCTAAAGCATTTCTGAGCAAAGACAACACATTTAATTCAAAGCTGAGTTGTGATAGAGGGATCAAGCTAAACGACTACTACGGCTACAAACTCTACTCTATATGTTTTTACATATTTATTTTTATTGAAAACTTATGTATAGAAGATATCTGCAAACAAAAATGTAAAAGACGATCTTTAACACTGAAAGCATTACATATTCCACTTGTGTATAAATTCTAGCATTTAAAGAAGAGTGGAATGCAGTTAGAATTTCTTGTTAGATATTATCGAGTGTAAATGAAGGTCAAGAGTGCTACAAGTCAGCTGTAACCTTTTCATTCATTTAAACAGAAGATTTCTTCAAATATCTATTTCTTTTAAATTCGGTGTAGATGCCATTTATTTTAAAACGTGCTAGGTTTAATGACTACTTCTATATTGTTTATTAATAAAATAAAGAGCACTTGGCCCTGGCTATCAGGTTGATCATATCCATATTTCTTGGCTTCTGTTCAATAAATAATCCAACTGAGCTAATGCAGATGGTTTTCTCTCAAGAATAAAATTGGTGTACTCAAGTCAATACAGTTAACATACCGTGGAAGCTTGATGTGAAGAATTTCAGTTTCTTAATTGTGTTTATGTATATACAATTAACTATGTTGGCCTCGTGCATTAACATCTGTCAGCTCAATATCTTGAACATCGGGACACTTTTCGTAGCTTGAAATGGCTGTCCACACTGAGATGAAATTCACATATTCTCTAAGGTATATAAACTAAGGAGCTATAAACTTGAAAGCTTCACTCCAAGAGGAAATTCATCAACTAGAAATGTGCATGTATATATACAGGTGTTTGAGCACAGTTTCAAGTGTCTATATCATTGTGTGCCTGTACGTCTTTGTCGGTATATCTGTGTTTCTATGATTCTGTGCATGTATGTCTGTGTTTGTATGACTATATGCAGCGGCAGAAGTACTGACGGTGCAGCCAGTGCAGCTGCACCAGGTCCTGCACACTGAGGGAATGTGTTATCAGGGGCCAGGTTGTGGACTGTAGTTAAAAGTAGGACAGGACCCTTCTCTTATCGTAGTGCTGGGAGGAAGTAAGAAATGGTCACTTTGTCCCAGCTACAGGAAGAGCCACGAGGAAGGAGGACAAAAGCCAAGGAGAATGCAGAAAAGAGCGGGCTCAAACCGAGACTCTGACTCCCACCAACCTCAGCCAGCAGACTGGGCCCTAAGGAAAGATTCATTAGTTCCGCCACTCAGAATGAGACCTGAGCTCTGATGTTTAGAAAATATTCCATGTAATAGATGTACTCCAAGATATGTTGGGTATCTGTTGAGACCCTTTTTTTAAATCAGAGATTTATTCACCTAATCTGTATAGGATAACATGTATGTTTGCTCTGTGTAATATTTCTTTCTTCAATATTTAATCAAATCAGAACATTATCTATCTATCTATCTATCTATCTATCTTTTTGTTTGTCTGTCTGTCTGTCTGCCTGTCTATCTACTTGTCTGTCTATTCTCCTTAACTCTTCATGAAAAGGGGTTAAGCAAACTCCCACTATGTCATGCTTTAACTAGTTTATCATTTGTCATAAAGAGGTTAAATGTTGCTATTTCTTTCTATATGCCGAGAATTAAATTCTCATGTTACTCATGAAAGATAAAGAGAGAAAGACATACTTAGAGTTTTAATTAAGTATAATGATCTCACATTTACAACATCACCTTTTGTTTAACTTACTCACTCGTTCTACAGATGTTTTCCCAATTTGATTAGGAAATGCTCCAGACTTTGAGTTCACCTTTTTTAACCAGGAGGTCAACTTTTATTGTGTGTTTCAAAGAATATGAGTTGAGCATTTTCCCTGTGTTCCTCGCCAGGCTGTATTAAGGCACAGCTAGACGTCCATTGGGGTACATCAACAGATACCTTTGGGAATAGATTTATATTTTTTATGTTTTTGTAACAGGACATAAACAGGTTTCTCACATTAATGAAGATTGTCTTCAGCTTGGAATTAGACTGACACATTATTAGCGAGAACATTTGAGATTAGCCAGAACTAATTTACTTTACGTGTATGAAATGTGTTTGCAGGACTTTTAAACAATTCCAAGCTGACCAACCATCAATATAAAAAGATGTGTATGAAGTTGTTTGATTACACATCAGGATATTGCCCAATTGGAAACATAAATGCAATCACTGCAGTTGAGGCAGTCCATAAGTTGATACCATGGTCTGGGAGCATGTCATACCAAACCACACAATTCCAAGACATTCTGATTAATCTGATTAATTATATTGAGTCTGACAGAACAAGCGATTGAATTTTAGAAGATTGGTGCAGCATTAAAGACGTCTTTGGGTAGGGAAGAAAGTGATAAGAATGGTTGAGTGACAGTGGAGATAATGATAGTAGGGAAAGTAGATGATGAATTCTGAATGAAAATTATAAGTCTAACATGGGTTGTCATGACAGGTTAGGAGAGATAAGCAGAAGAGTGTCAGGGTTGCAGTAATCCCTACTGGACATTACTAGCCAGGTGTCAAACATTTTTGGAGTTTGTGTTGTGAGTCAACAGATTATTAAATGTTTTATAATTTAAGGTTGATTTGGAAGACAGAGCAGACTCAAATGTAATACTGTGACAGTGTTAGGCTTTTATACCTATATCAATCATATTTTTTTCCAATCAATCATCTCTTGTTTTGGCTGCATAAACTCTCAGTTTTTCCAGTAAGTCTGGCCACTGTAAATTTTGGTTATGTACTTGTCCGTCCCTCACTATTTCTGCATTTTGGAATCTGACTTGAGTCATAGAGACAGCAGACTTGGATGGGCAATTGGTTATATTGTGACATTATCAACTAGGAGGGAGAATTATAGTGTTGATGCACATGAAGGGTAAGTCTGTAAACAGTTAAGTCTTCAAGAGGTTAGGTCTTAGATAATGCTATTCTAAGAAATATTTCAATAATACAGTACATGACCCAAGGAATATGATTTTCTGCAGCAGACAACAGCACCACAGATCGCAAGGACGTGAGAATTTTGCAGGAAGAATTAAAGGTGTATAGTATCAAGGTAAGAAAATAGTTTCAGGAAGGGTCATTTCAAGGCCATTTATTAGTGTGGTAAGTACAGTTTCTGGAGCTAGATTGGATCGCAGATTGTGAAATAGGTGGTTGCTTACTAGATATTTGAGAAAATTAGAGGCTAGGGGGAGCACACATATAGGGCTGAGGTTTTCAAAAAAGGAAGGCTCATTTAGAGTGTCTTAGGAATAGATGTGAGCAATGCACTTCTATAAGAAGCTGGACAGTGCTTTTGGTATGAGAGTGGCTAAAGAAATGGGTTATCTGCATTTGAACATTGAGGCTCATCTACACTGAGCAAAATTATAAACGCAACACTTTTGTTTTCGCCCCATTTTCCATGAGCTGAACTCAAAAGATCTAAGACGTTTTCTATGTACACAAACGGCCTATTTCTCTCAAATATTGTTCACAGATTTGTCTAATTCTGTGTCAGTGAGCACAAATCCTTTGCCAAGATAATCCATCCATGTCACGATGCTGTTAGAGAGCATGATTATTGCACAGGTGTGCAATAACCACAATAAAAGGCCACTCGAAAATGTGCAGTTTTATCACACAGCACAATGCGACAGATGTTGCAAGTTTTGAGGGAGCGTGCAATTTGTATTCTGATTGCAGGAATGTCCACCAGAGCTGTTGCCCATAAATTGCATGTTTATTTCTCTACCATAAGCCGTCTCCAAAGGTGTTTCAGAGAATTTGGCAGTACATCCAACCGGCCTCACAACCAAAGACCACGTGTAACCACACCAGCCCAGGACCTCCACATGCAGCATCTTCACCTCCAAGATCGTCTGAGACCAGCCACCCGGACAGCTGCTCCAACAATCAGTTTGCATAACCAAAAAATTTCTGCACAAACTGTCAGAAACCGTCTCATGGAAGCTCATCTGCATGCTCGTCGTCTTCATCTGGGTCTCGACCTGACTGCAGTTTGTCGTCGTAACCAATTTGAGTGGGAAAATGTTCACATTGAGCGGTTTGCTTATGTCAATATTGTGGATCTAGTGGCCCATGGTGGTGGTGGGGTTATGGTATGGGCAGACATATGTTATGGAGAACGAACACAGGTGCATTTTGAATGTACAGAGATACGGTGATGAGATCCTGAGGCCCATTGTTGTGCCATTCATCCATGACCATCACCGCATGTTGCAGCATGATAATGCACAGCCCCATGTTGCAAGGATCTGTACACAACTCCTGGAAGCTGAAAACATCCCAGTTCTTGCATGGCCAGCATACTCACCTGACATGTCACCCATTGAGCATGTTTGGGATGCTCTGGATCGGCAAATATGACAGCATGTTACAGGTCCTGTCAATATCCAGCAACTTCTCACAGCCATTGAAGAGTAGTGAACCAACATTCCACAGGCCACAATCAACAACCTGATTAATTCTATGCGAAGGAGGTGTTTTGCACTGCGTGAGGCAAATGGTGGTCACACCTGATACTGACTGGTTTTCAGACCACCCCCGGGACCCACCCAATAAGGTAAAACTGCACATTATAGAGTGGCCTTTTATTGTGGCCAGCCTAAGGCACACCTGTGCAATAGTGATGTCACGAACATAACATTTTCGGTTCGCGAATGGCGAACGCGAACTTCCGCAAATGTTCGCGAACGGGCGAACTGGGCGAACCGCCATAGACTTCAATGGGCAGGCGAATTTAAAAACCCACAGGGTCTCTTTCTGGCCACAATAGTGATGGAAAAGTTGTTTCAAGGGGACTAACACCTGGACTGTGGCATGCCGGAGGGGGATCCATGGCAAAACTCCCATGGAAAATGACATAGTTGATGCAGAGTCTGGTTTTAATCCATAAAGAGCATAAATCACCTAACATTCCTAAATTGTTTGGAATAACGTGCTTTAAAACATCAGTTATGATGTTGTATCGATCAGGTAGTGTAAGGGTTACGCCCGCTTCACAGTGACAAACCAAACTCCCCGTTTAACGCACCGCAAACAACCGCAAAGAGTCCATTTGAACAACCGCAAACTCCCCATTTGCACAAGGTTGGATACCAAGCTAGCCATGTCCCGTTCCTTGTCCTCACTGATGTCATTGAAGGTCTCTTTTCCTCCACCCAGGAAGCGGGAGATGGAAAAAGATGCTTGGTCGGTCCTCCTACTTCAAAATTGGGGCACTGCGCGTGCAATCTAATGTGCCACCAGATAGGAGTGGTGTGTTAAGTAGTACTATTCCTATCAGTTTAATCCCTGTTACGTCCCCTATCAGGGGACGTGTATATAAGGCATTGATTTTAGGAAGCGGGAGATGGAAAAAGATGCTTGGTCGGTCCTCCTACTTCAAAATTGGGGCACTGCGCGTGCAATCTAATGTGCCACCAGATAGGAGTGGTGTGTTAAGTAGTACTATTCCTATCAGTTTAATCCCTGTTACGTCCCCTATCAGGGGACGTGTATATAAGGCATTGATTTTAGGAAGCGGGAGATGGAAAAAGATGCTTCGTCGGTCCACCTACTTCAAATTTGTGGCACTGCGCGTGCAATCTAATGTGCCACCAGATAGGAGTGGTGTGTTAAGTAGTACTATTCCTATCAGTTTAATCCCTGTTACGTCCCCTATCAGGGAACGTGTATATAAGGCATCGATTTTAGGAAGCGGGAGATGGAAAAAGATACTTGGTCGGTCCTCCTACTTCAAATTTGGGGCACTGCGCGTGCAATCTAATGTGCCACCAGATAGGAGTAGTGTGTTAAGTAGTACTATTCCTATCAGTTTAATCCCTGTTAAGTCCCCTATCAGGGGACGTGTATATAAGGCATCGATTTTAGGAAGCGGGAGATGGAAAAAGATGCTTGGTCGGTCCTCCTACCAGATAGGACTGGTGTGTTAAGTAGTCCCCCTCATCAGGAATTTTTTAGTCGAATGCATCGCCAACTGTCAGTCCCTTTGGGATCCATCCCTCGTTCATCTTAATAAAGGTGAGGTAATCTAGACTTTTTTGACCTAGGCGACTTCTCTTCTCAGTGACAATACCTCCTGCTGCACTGAAGGTCCATTCTGACAGGACACTTGAAGCGGGGCAGGCCAGAAGTTCTATCGCAAATTGGGATAGCTCAGGCCACAGGTCATGCCTGCACACCCAGTAGTCAAGGGGTTCATCGCTCCTCAGAGTGTCGATACCTGCAGTTAAGGCGAGGTAGTCTGCTACCTGACGGTCGAGTCGTTCTCTGAGGGTGGACCCTGAAGGGCTGTGGTGATGCGTAGGACTTAAAAATATCCGCATGTCCTCCATCAACAACACGTCTGTAAAGCGTCCTGTCCTTGCCGGTGTGGTCGTGGGAGGAGGACTATTCAGGCACTTTCTGCTTATACCGGGGGTCTGGTAGCGTGGACACCCAGTACAGGTCGTTCTCCTTCAGCCTTTTTATACGAGGCTCCCTCAACAGGCAAGACAGCATGAAAGACCCCATTTGCACAAGGTTGGATGCTGAGCTACTCATGTCCTGTTCCTCGTCCTCAGTGATCTCTCTGAAGGTATGTTCTTCCCCCCCAGCCACGTACAACACCACGGGTACCAAATAGGTGACAACGAGCACCCTGGGATGCCTGTTGTGGTTGGTCTTCCTCCCCCTCCTCAAAGCCACATTCCTCCTCTGACTCCTCTTCCTCACAATCCTCTTCCAGCATTGCCGCAGGTCCAGCAAGCGATGCTGATAAGGCTGTTTCTGGTGGTGATGGTGACCACAACTCTTCCTCTTCACGCTCATCTACGGCATGATCCAGCACTCTTCGCAGGGCACGCTCCAGGAAGAAAACAAATGGTATGATGTTGCTGATGGTGCCTTCGGTGCGACTGACTAGGTTTGTCAGCTCCTCAAAAGGACGCATGAGCCTACAGGCATTGCGCATGAGCGTCCAGTAACGTGGCAAAAAAAAATCCCAGCTCCGCAGAGGCTGTCCTAGCACACACCTTCCTGGCCTGCTTAAGGATGTCTTGTAAGCATAGGTACTTATGCACAAAGCGTTGTACGATCAGATTACACTCATGTGCCATGCACAGCACATGTTTCAACTTGCCCAAATGCAATGCCGCCAACAAATTTCTTCCGTTGTCACAAACCACTTTGCCGATCTCCAGTTGGTGTGGAGTCAGCCACTGATCCACCTGTGCGTTCAGGGTGGACAGGAGTGCTGGTCCGGTGTGACTCTCTGCTTTCAGGCAAGTCAACCCCAAGGCGGCGTGACACTGCCGTATCCGGGATGTGGAACAGTACCTGCAGAGCTAGGGGGGTGCCGTTGATGTGGAGCAAGACGCAGCAGCAGAAGAGGACTCAGCCGAGGAGGTTATGGAAGAGGATGAAGTAGGAGGAGTAGAGGAGGTGGCAGCAGGCCTGCCTGCAAGTCGTGGCGGTGTCACCAACTCCTCTGCAGAGCCACGCATTCCATGCTTGGCAGCCATCAGCAGTTTTACCCAATACGCAGTGTAGGTGATATACCTGCCCTGACTATGCTTTGAAGACCAGGTATCAGTGGTCAGATGGACCCTTGCCCCAACACTGTGTGCCAGACATGCCATTACTTCCTCTTGCACAATTGAGTACAGGGTGGGGATTGCTTTTTGTGCAAAGAAATTTCGGCCGGGTACCTTCCACTGCGGTGTCCTAATAGCTACAAATTTTTTGAACGCCTCAATCTCCACCAGCTTTTATGGTAAAAGCTGGTGGGCTAAGAGTTCAGTCAAGCCAGCTGTCAGACGCCGGGCAAGGGGGTGACTTTGTGACATTGGCTTCTTACGCTCAAACATGTCCTTGACAGACACCTGACTTTGGGCAGATGAGCAGGAACTGCTCAAGGCGAGAGATGGAGGGGCGGATGGTTGAGAGGGGGAAAGGGGGACAGCAGTGGTTAACGTGGCTGAAGATGCTGGACCAGGAGGAGGATGGCGGCTTTGAGTTTGTGTGCTGCTTGTACTCATGTGTTGATCCCATAGGCGTTTATGATGTGCGATCATGTGCCTTCGCAAAGCAGTTGTACCTAGGTGGGTGTTAGACTTCCCACGACTTTCTTTTGGCACAAGTTGCAAATGGCATCGCTGTTGTCAGAGGCAGACACACAAAAAAATGCCACACTGCTGAGCTCTGCAATGACTGCATTCTGGTGGTGGCAACAGCATGCGTTGATTGGCGTGCTGTCTGGCTGACCCTGGGTGCCGATGCATGCTGTCTGACTGTGCCACTAGCTCATTGCGACGACCTCCCCCTGCTTCCAACTCGTCTCCTCCTCCTCCTCTCTGTCTCCCCATCTGAACTTTCCCCCTGTTCTTCTTCTCTTCTAGCGGGCACCCACGTGACATCCACGGACGCATCGTCATCATCAACCGCTTCACTTGTATCTGACAACTCAGCAAAGGAAGCAGCAGCGGGTACAACATCATCATCATCACACCGTACGTGTGTAATGCTGCCTGACTGAGACATATCCCTGTTATCTACATCCTCTGGCAATAATGGTTGTTCATCACTCATTTCTTCCAACTGATGTGTAAATATCTCCTCTGACAGATCAAGTGAAGCGGCTGTGGTGCTAGTGTTGGTGGTGGTGGCAGGCGGGCGAGTCGTATCTTGAGAGGTGCCCGAAGCTAAGCTGGAGGAGGATGGTGCGTCAAGGTTCCGAGCGGAAGCTGTAGAAGATTGGGTGTCCTGTGTTAGCCAGTCAACTATGTCCTCAGAACTTTTCAAGTTCAGGGTATGTGGCCTCTGAACACTGGGCATTATTCTAGGGCCAAAGGGAATCACAGCACTACGACCACGACGGCCCCTGCAGGGTGGCCTGCCTCTGCCTGTCATTTTTTTTCCGATTAGTGGTACTATGCGTGCAAGCTACTGTGACAACAGATATGAGTGGCACTGGTGTGACACTGTGCCCTGGCAGGCCCTGAAACGCACACTCGTGAAGGAAACTGACTGCTATTATATTACAGTCAAAAAAGGGTTTTTTTTGTTAAATGCAAGCTATTGTGACACCAGATATGAGTGGTGGCACTGGGCAAGTGGGCACAGTATACGCTGTGAGCCTGACACACACGCTGGCTGATGTTCTAGCCCTAAAAAGGGCTTTTTGGGGTGCTGTCCTTACAGCAGATATCAGATGAATCCTTCAGGACTGTAGTGGACACTGAATACACTAGCCTAGCTATCAATTTCCCTATGAAATCAGCAGCAGCTACACTGTCCCTACTCTCACTAAAAATGCAGCGTCACAATGAACGTAAAATGGATGCTGTCCAGGAGGTGGGAGGGTCTGGGAGGGAGGGTCTGCTGCTGATTGGCTGGAATGTGTCTGCTGACTGTGAGGTACAGGCAGGGTCAAAGTTTACTCAATGATGACAAATAGGGGGCGGACCGAACAGCGCATGTGTTCGCCATCCGTGGCGAACGCTAACAAGTGATGTTCGCCAGGAACTATTCGCCAGCGAACAGTTCGGGACAGCACTACTGTGCAATAATTATGCTGTCTAGTCAGCATTTTGATATGCCACACCTGTGAGGTGGATGTATTATCTCGGCAAAGGAGAAGTACTCACTAAAACAGGTTTAGACAGATTTGGAAAACAATATTTGATAGAAATAGGCCTTTTGTGTACATAGAAAAAGTGTTAGATCTTTGAATTTAGCTCATGAAAAATGGGGGCAAAAGCGAATGTGTTGCGTTTATAATTTTGTAATTATTTAATTTATGAAAAATTTCAGTGTAAAACAATCCTGTAAGGCTTTGCAAATGTCTGCTTTGTTTTGGTGTAGTCAAACGTGGGACGTTTATTGAGTTTTAAAAAAAAGAAAAGTGAAATGTGAAAAGGTTTAGAAATTAGTTTATTGAAGAGGTAAAGGAAAATCCAATTTTACCAGATTTTCCTTCTGGGTGGTAAATATCTTCCCTCTATACTAAAGAGAAAATGCATGATCTGAGGATGTTCTTAACCCCTTAAGGACACGTGACATGTCATGATTCCCTTTTATTCCAAAAGTTTGGTCCTTAAGGGGTTAAACAGTTAACGGAGAAGTAAAAAATGTTTATTTAGGCTTAGTTTGGATTTTAAGGTTTTAGGGGAATTCAGTTGAGAAAATTAGAGTGGATTTTTTAATTTCCCAGTAATAACACAGAGAATTTGGAGAACATTCTGCAGTTCAGCAGATGCAACTGTGGCCAGAGAGAGATAGCCTTGTCTTTTATGAATGTAAGACAAGACAAGGGCCATAGTTGGGTTATGCATGTTGAAACCCACCGAGACAAAAGAAGATGACCCGGCTGAGTAACATCTGCAGCATCACAGCATCACATTTTTCACAATCTTACGGCCTTGATTAAAAGGGAATGATCTGAATACAATTTTTCTGAACAACTGCAGATTAGTTCTAGGATGCCTAATGAAGGTTGATGACCCTTTAAAATTAAAATTAATGTGATAGAGATATGAAAGGATTTTTCTAATCCTATTCTCAATGCCTCTGTCTTAGCTTTCTCTGAAATACATTGTTGGAGAGTTGAATGAATGTCATCCAAGGCCAGACTTCATTCATGGGATCCTGTCATCGGGGCCCCTGAAACTAAGCTATCCCATAATACATCAGTGTATACAAAACAATGTCCCTGTGCTTATTATTCTGCTGTTATTGCGTTGTTTATAATCTCTGTTAAGTGTACTACTGGATAAGGAAATGCAAACTTTAGTATAGATTGTATATGTATATTTAAATTAGCAAATGATATAACAATGCATTCTACACTGGCAATTTGATTCACTCCAATGAATGGAATGTGTTTGTTGCAGTGTCTTGTTCTAAGTTGCTGCAGAGACGTTTAAAGCATTCTGGGTACTTCCCAAATCGTTGCCAAGGGACTTGGGATATTTGCAATGTCAGGAAGTGGTGAAAATAGACTAACTAATGTCTCCTTGCAGGAACTTGATGGAAACATTTTTATCTCACAGCAATTATTTACAATGCTTTTTATTTTTTTTTATTTTCTATTTTGGAACCAGTGCCTTTCTAAATATATATTCTTCTTCCAGGAAAACGTTTCAACAGAGATTAAAAATAAGACAACAAAAACATAACAATAAGTGGAGGGATATTAAAATATCAAGGGTAAAAATGCCAAGTTATAAAACATGCAATAATAGATGTAAATTGTGCATTCAGTTTGCATTTCAAAATTAAATGTAAAAGTAACTAAAAGTACGTTCAAGAACAATACAGTGTGTACATTGTTTGTACAGCGCTAAGAATATGTTGGTGTTTTATGAATAGAATATCATTTAATAACTTATATATTTATTCATGTAAAGTACAATGGAACATTTTCAGATTTATTTCTCACCACTGTGATGGTTTCTGTAGACAATGAATCACTGTAATATGTTACAAAGTATATCTGCCATCTTAGATACTCCCTTCTTTTGGTGAAATATAAGTGATCCTAGAAGCCTTATGAGTAGGAGCAAAAGTAGTTATAGTTCTGTATATTGCCCCTATTTTTTTATCTCCTCAGTGAGGAGATAAAAGAGCATGACAAATTAGTCAGTCATGATTATTGTGTGTTTTTTTACATACAAATATTTTTAACTAATATTTTTTCACTTTGCAACTTGTTGCTTGATAATGCTTTGATAAGTTTGACAAAATGTGTTTTGATAAAATACTCCTTTAGTAAATACATCAGAAGTAGATATCTATTAATAAAGCAGTTTTGGTGTATAGATCATGTCCCGGTAGTCTCACTACTCAATTCTCTGCCATTTAGGAGTTAAATCACTTTTGTTTCTGTTTATGCAGCCCTAGTCACATATCCCTTGGTTGTGACCCAGCCTACATGAAAAAATAGCTTAATTTTCAAACAGATGTTAACTCAATGTAGAACAAGCATGTCAAGCTCAAAGTCTAGCACGGGCCACATAAACAAGGTTTAAGTTTATGTGGGCCGCAAACAAACCCCATTACATTTTCATAGAACCTTTTATTTTTTTTGAAAAGCACAATATAAAAAAAAAGCACCGAGCACCCCCCTCTAGCCAACAAGCAGACTCCACTCACATTGCCACTGGCAGTATGCGACTCCGGAGTTGTGGCCTCTGGTATACCCCAAATGGCGCCGTCTGCACCCTGTGCCAAATCTGATCCTCCCACTGCTTCTTGAAACCCTGTGAAGGTGGAGCACGTCGATGTCAGGTCAGAATGTGACGTGGAGTTGCGTGCCTCCATGCACCTCCAGGTACTCCACTGTACAGTCGCAGCCAATGCAACACTGGCCAAAACACACAGGCTAACTGACACACACACTTACACACACACTATTTGACAGACACACACACTCACTGACAGACAGACACGCACAGACACTGACAGACACACACTCAAAGACAAACACTCATAGACAGACACACACACACTCACTGACAGACACACAGACACACTCACTGACAGACACACACACACTCACTGACACACACATATTCACTGACAGACACACACACACGCACATACACACACAGACACACACACTGACAGACACACCCACTGAGAGACACACACATACACATTTACACATTCTTGCACACACATCATTTTCTTTATTGCTCCCTACCTTTGGGCCCTCTTCCTGGGGTCCAGTGTGGATCTTCTATCTGCTCCTCACTGCTCCCTCGCACTCAGTTTAGTGATGCCGGGTGCGGGAATATGACATCATGTTCCGGCACCCGGCTTCACTACAGATGGTGCACGCGAGGGAGCAGTGAGGAGCAGGAACACTGAGCTCCCTCGCTGGTCCTCCTCCATGGTTGGGTAAGTTTAAGCTGAGTAGGCACCTGCAATGTGGGGAAAGCATTGACGTTTCCTTCAAAATATTGTAACTGGGTTTCTGCCACCCTGCCTAGTTGCACCTAATGTTGTCTATTTTAGAAGTTTGTTCAATCCCACTCTTTTTTTTATAGTATCCTGCCTGAGATACAAAATGTATTTGGCATTTAAAAAAGATACACCATCATGGGCAGGCACATACAGCTGAAATTATACATTGGATATTTTATTTTTATTTTATTTTTATTATTTATGTAAATCTATGCACTTGTTAGTCATTTCAGCATAATGTGTGGGTGATATGTCTAGTTAAAAACAAGACTCTGCTGCAGTGAATAACAGAGTTCCTTTAACATTGAATATCATTTAGATATAAGCATAACTGCGTTCTTCATAACAAGTTAATTAGAAAAATTCTAAAACTATGGCAGGATAATAGTCACGAAGGATTAGTTCGTACATCCCTGCTCTAATTACATAGATCAGGGACATTCAGTCAAAATTCCCCCTCTGATGTTTACTTGCTGCTACAACCCTGCTTCCTGCTACTGATGTTTTAATCAGTGCTAAAGACACTGTCAGTAACGTCAAGCCACAGTCTACTGCATGAGAAAATGCTTCTGTTTATGCGAGACTTAGCCTAGCACCTGGGTGGCCATTGACAGAAGCCCAGATGTTATTGAACAACACCCCCATGATGCTTCTCAAGCCTTAAGGCTAGCAAAGCATTAATGGGAGGTGTAGCTCTAAACAGCTGAAAATCAGTTTTTAGCCAACCTGTGACCTTCCATATTAGATTTGTGGGTATATAAGGAAGGGTCATTGCATTTCCAAAAGTCAGGGAGCGGGGTAAAGGTTTAGTGTATCTATTTTAAGTAGAATTGGCACTTTTCTGGATGTCACTGATCCTCAATTCTTCACCTCAGTAAATGCTATTGAAAATCTTACTTTGAATGAATAGTGCAGTAGAGATAACAATAAAAAATAAATCTCTTATCTCTGTGCCACTTGAGTCTTGCTAGTTTAGACATCTGCATATGTGATACCATCTAATGTCTTCTCAGACATTCCATCCATTATGCCATACCCATAGTGATTTGCTTTTCTTAAATGTCTTTCTTGGTAGCTGTAATTCCTATACCTCAATATTTAGATTGTTTTAGTAGCTGTAATTCCTATACCTCAATATTTAGATTGTTTTTATATAATTTTTGATATTTTAATATCTTGAAAAAACATGTTAATCTCATCCAAAAATGATGAATCATTCAGAAAAGTTTACTTAAAAATAATTTTACAAAGTGAAAGCCTGGTGTAAAAGTATCAGGGCAGGGATTTATGCAGAAATAAAAAGGTTTAAAAAGAAAGACAGACGGCACTTGAATCACAGTTGTTATAAGGTTAATCGTTGTTGCAATCTCTCTACTGTTACGATTAGTAGTATTTTGTTGCAGTTTGTCAGGCTGCAAAAGATATTGTCTGTAACTGTAGTCAAAAGAGAAGACAAATACTGTCTGAATGCTGTCTTATATATGTATATTTTCTAGGCAGTGTCCCGCCCTCTCTTGTTCTCTACTTAAACATATTGAATGGAAGCCTTAGTTAGATATCAGGACGTGCACAAATCTGACGTGTGACAGTGCCTCTTTAATTAAATCACCAGGCCAGGAATATTTTTAGCAGTTTCCTCTGTTGCGGCACTGTTATTTCACCTGTTTGAACTCACAGACGTCTCTGAGGTTATACATCAGAAGTAGTCATTATAATGCAATGAAGTCACGAGTGCAGATACTAGTTTTTTGAAAATACATTGATAACCCAAAGAGCCAGTGTAGACTCAGTCAAATGGTAGACTTCAAGTTTTGGGGGTCAACTAATTAAAATGATTTAAAATTAGCATGCATGCCATGTTATGACAGCAGACACTGATAGGAGGTAAAACCTCTTATCTCTGATTCATACATACGTCAGACCTGTAAACTGTAATGTTAATAATCCTGTTTATATAATCTCTTACCAATTTTAAATGGCATGTTTATGCATTTTAACTTGGCAATGTTAATTTAAACCATGACCTATATGTAAATATACAATTTGCCATTATAATGTGATTGTGCTTAGTGAACTACTGTTTTATGAAATGAGAGCCTCTTGCTTCCTCTTCAGACTGAATGCATACAGTTGCAGTCAACTCAATACAATTACATGCACCTGAGACAACAGATAAACATTGTAATTAGTGTTTCCACTGGTGGAAAACCAAATCAACTAACCAATCGGTGTAATCAGCAAACAATGCTCCTGATTATACTATCTGGATTGCAATGATCCTCTCTTGACTTACAGAAAAACAGGGTTACAGACAGACAAGGTTAAGAAAAAAATGTATGATAATCACATACCATTCAGATGGTAAAGCTTATTGTAGATAATAAAACTAAAACCAAAATAGTAACCGTAGAGCTATCAGATCGACAATGATTAGATCATACTGCATAGGGCATTCCGAAGGTTTTGAAAGTGCTGTCCAGCTGTATGTGGCATTCACGTTCTCCCGTTGTGAAATCAATGAATCATGCCAATACATTTGTGTCTCATCCACAGTTTGGTAAATGTTATTAATGCCACAGACAATTGAATTCAAAAATGTTTTCCAAGTGTTCTGAAAAATGCAGATCTGACAAGTATATGGTGCAGTGATACGTGACTGAGAATTATATTTCCCATGATGCTCAGCTTTTAGGCTACACCATCCCTGCGATATAGGGACCAGTAGTTTGTATACAACAAAGTGGTCTTAAATGAACAATATAAACAGCATAACAACTGCTGTACAGGTTATGGTGCCACAAGTGCCTTAACATCATCCCATTGGAATTTGCCAAACCATTTTGACAACTTAAACATAGAATATGAGAACTCTGAGGACAGACAAAAGCTCAATAGCTTGCCCTAGGGTAAATCCATGTTTATGTCAAATTATTTTTTTCTCACTTGTGCCATTACAGAGTAAACCTAAACCATTGCATATCAGACTGATCCCACCCATAAGGCAGTCCAGAACCAAAATATCAGCAAGTTCCCTCTGCACGAGAGATACAGCAACCCAGACAATTGTTTTGGCCCTCTTTGGGCCTCGTCAGCGAGGTGTAGCTAGGCACAGGGTCCTCATCTGGATTACCCTTTTAACTTACTTAGGAAGAGTCCAAGTAAATGCATTGAACCAAAAACTTACTGACAACTTACCTGAGAACTCTCAACAAATGAGCCCCGTACTGGATCAGCTAGGCTTAATAGAAGACCCAGTTAGGTAAGGGTGCCCAGGTAAGTCTTTGAACCATTCTAAAACAGTTTGACAAGCTACAAGAGCAGGGGAGAAATGCAGTTCTGGCACCATAACACCTACATCAGCCTGTAGGATTTAAGGCATTAGGAGTGTTCCTTTAAGAACATTACTACTCTATATATGGTGTATTTTTGTATATCCACTAGAAAACTGTTGAAGTTTATGTGTTGGTAGCGAAGGGGTTAAACAAATTAAGGAGGTATAGCTGATTTGGAAAGCAGAGACCTTTGAATGTCGTGAAGCATTCCATATATTAACATTTGCTGAAATCATGTATTAATACTGCTCAATACATACTTAATATGTATTGTCGCTAGCAAAAATGTCCAAGTCAATATCTGCTGTTCACTTCATATCACTGTAACTCTCCTAGTGGATGGCTTTGTTGTGGGTCTTGGGTGTTCGCTGAAAAATAGAATTATCATTTATTGAATGAAAGAGGCACTATTGTGGCAGGTGAAAACTGCAACCATTTATTCAGACACTAAGACCAAAATATCTTTTGGGTGCTCAAACAAAACAGTTTTCTTTTGGTGCCTCGTAATGAGTGGAACACATTATAGGGTTTGTAGCCTGCAATCTTCATAGCTATGCACATTGATATAAAGTTTTGTTGTCGCAAATGTTTATATTTATGAGCCAAACTTCACCTTAGAAAAAGGTAGTTATTGTTGGCTAGGTATTGACCAGTGGCACCAAAGAACTCTGTGATAATTAAAGGAATACTATAGTGACATCTGTTATCTAAGTGCGCTCTACTGGATTAGCTCAACAGTCGCTTTGTAAAGTGCATCATTGTCAAATGTAACTGTTGGAAAAGACAAATAAACTTTAAAAAAAGAATAGCAGAATGGTCAATACGAAGCCTGATCAGTAACAAGAAACACCAGGTAATCAGAACGCACTCTTGGGCAATAATAAATCATGACAGGGCAATGATCCAAAGAAATAGGGAAATATTTATAGGGGTAACCTCAATGCTATTGGACAGCAACCTCACCCTGCACCAAACCTGTGGAGGATAGGTGATGTTTTCCCCAATAATGATCTTTTAAAAACTTTATTATAAAACAACTTAGTTTTACAGAGTCCTTTATCCTTAAGGACTCCTGTAGACGGCACAAGGTTGCCATGGCGATCCAGCAACTTTGTGAGATCACCGACATGCAGAACCTGACTGGAGTGCTGCAGGAACCTGGACATCGAAGCTGCTGCACGGCTTCCACTGAAGCCTCCAAGAGAGGTTCAACTAATTCATTTTCCAGAATCTTGCTGAGCAGAACTACTGAGGTTTGTTGAATATCGTCAGCAGCCCCAAGGCAAATGATAAAAGGGAACTAGCTAAGAATTCCATCAATTCTGACTGCTGTGAAAAATACAGATTTGAATATTTAATTTTCCCAACTTTACCATGAGATGGAAGTGGGTCAGATTTTGGTGTAAAATAGTTAAACTGATAAGATTATTATTATTTTACACCTCAGATACCTTGTCCTAAGATTTTATTTCACTTGGCAGTTCTCCACAAGTCACACATTAGTAACTAAAACACATTATTATTGTGAGAGACACTGGCAGAAAGTGAGAAAACTTGAGCGGTCACACAAGAAACTGCCCAGGCTAAAGAATTCCCGCTTGATTGCCACAATGATATATTTATAAGTAGTAGTTTTGTATAAAATTCTATAAAATGTATGGAATTACAGTAAATGTGTATGTATTTTTATGTATTTTCTTTTATGGTCAACATTCTTTTGGACGCACAAAAAAAAAATACACTCAGCATGATTATTTGCATGAGAGTGACAACTTTGTTTAACACATCAGATATGTACAGGTGATATTTGCATTCTTTTAACAGCTCTGAAACAAATTGTTTAACAATAGTACCCCCTATCACAGAAGCAGAGACATAATTACTGTGACAATGAATCACATCATCTCGCTGTACCCTTGAGTCCACACACATGGAAAACACACTGAATGAGGAATGACAAGACCCATCTCTCTGTTATTCATAATCTTTTCATGTTATCAAAAGCTTGCTTGTTCCTTTGTTTGTGTTAATTGTCCTAGGAAATGTGTTTACTAGTGTGAGTGAAATCGCTAATAACTTACCATGGAAAACATTATTCTTGATTTGCATTGATACCTCTCTTAAAGCCGTTTGTTTAACACATCAATCAGTCTAAACACTTTTCTTGTCCTTTCTGCTGAGTAAAAACCCTATTCATGGCCTACATGTTCACAAGATGTGATGAAAAACACTAATTGGCGAAGAACCCGTCTTTAAGCACACACAGAACAACAATAGATTTATAATCGTGCAATGACCATTGAAAGTGCTAACTTTATTGTTTACCAGCAATTTAAATGATCTGAATCCTAGTCTGTGAAATCTCAATTCGTAAACCTTGAAGAAGAAAAAAAAAAAAAACAATTGGAACTCAGAGCAAATATCTCATTTTCAAACACTGAACAATTTTACAAGTATGTGTAATATAATTGTAATGTTAGGTATATGGAACATGCCTTAAAGAATGTGCAAAACTGTACTACGTGCATTTCACTCTATGTGCAAATTAATTTTAACTCAACTGTTGGAGCTTCTAACCTAAAAACATACCCATGTGGTAGTAGTGTAGTAGCCCAGTCACTTTTTCTGTGAGCTGTTAATGACCTACTTAGTGAATAGGCTGCACAACCTTTTTCTATTTTAATTGATATGACGTTTTTTTATGCGTACAGTGTTAGGAATTATGTTAATATTTTCCTTGTATCATTTAAAGTGTACTTACAACTAGTACAATTACTTATTCTAAAGAAAAGAACACAAAAAAGGAGAGGTTATTCGACATTGGAATTTATTTGTATAATTGTTATTAAATTGTGTAGCAGAACTATATGTTTCACATGCAGAGTAGCTGATGGAATCCAAACGGTGGCAGAGAGTCTGAGTGTGACTGTTGAGTGTTTATGTCCGTCCCCCTTGTGGTCCAGTGGAGAGTAAACTGGATTCCTGGTGGTCTAGTGAGAGAGTTCCATCATCTGTACCAATACCGGCACTGGTGCTGAGTCATTAAGAAGAGGCAGGTAGCAAAAGGGTGCTCTTCAAGTGGTCTGTACTTGATATCAGTACAGACCACAATGAAGGATTATGCAGGGAGATCTGTTTAGGAGCCAAATATCCATGCACAGACAGCTGCCCATCGGGTCCTGGGTAGCCTCCTTGATTACCTAATGGGTAATCTGGTTCTGTACATCAGTGCTTCCTTACATCAATAGACCAGCTTGGTGCTTCTGATTATAAAACTACAGAACATGAAATGTGGAAATTTCATAAACTACATAAAAATGTAGATACTGATAATCATTTACACGTGGATTCCTTAACAGACGTAAATGTGCATATACTTTCCTCAGCAGATAGTCTTACTAAACAAGAATAAGCAATCTCATCAGCTAAAAGTCAGCCAGGAATTTTCAATAGCAAATTACCACAGGAGCATAAACCAAACATGTGCTGCATACATGAAACCCTATGAGTCAAGGGCATTAAAATTGCTTATTCCAAAGGAGATATGCATAAATATTGTATTGTTAATAAGAAAGAGTCTTAATAAATGTAATCAATATGTGCAAACAATGAACAAATACTGTAGTAATAAGAACATTAAGAAATTACTCCAAAAGGGAATAAGGTAATTCCTCCAAAATACATATAACAGAACAAGCTATACATACATGTGCAAATATCCTTAAACCCACAAGGAGAACACATTGATTATTCATTACCTAGGAGAGCATTGTGATTGATTACTCATTGGAACAGGGCCCTTGCCACCATTAGCTCCTTTATTTCCAAATTGTCTTGTTGTTACAAATTGCTATTTGTAACTGGCCCTTTAAATGAGAAATTGCCCTGCTTCCCTGGATTGTGGAGAAGCCTGTTTGCCAGCCTCCTTCCTCATGACTATGGCCCTGGGAGATTGGGCCCTTTAAAAACAGTATTCGGCCCTAACAGAGTGCATGTCACTCATTCTGGCCCTTTAAATACAGTGGGGTCATTCGGTACTTGCCCTGTGTGAGCGGTGATACCCCAGATAGCTATGCCATGGAGCCTATTCATATAATGAAAGACTATGGGAAAGACTTTAGCTCCATGGCAATTGAACTGTGTGAATAGGATCTGCGCGCTATTCGGTAGTTTTGTGCGCTCAGATCCCAGCTATCTGGGGATATGTGAAATGTCTGTGTATAATAGGTGTAAAAGGTGACTTTATGTATTTTAAAGTGTTTTACTGTCTTTGTGTCCCCATGTGCTCAATGGAGTCTGTCTCTGTCCTGGGAGTTAATTTGATTACTTTTCCATTGTCTCCAGGAGAGAGGGCTCTGTAAAACTGGTCTGAGCCGGAAAGCCATGCTGGCAGGGGTTTTAAAAGATACTTTTACTAACTTTTGAACCTCTGATTCATGCCATTTTTTAATATGTTGTTCCCCTAAATGGATTGATTGTGGATATGTATTTTTATGTGAATGTGATGTATGGTTTTAGAGTTATGAAAGTTGGGTAGAAAGTATGTTTTAACTGTATGTATAATTGAGTTTCCTCTCAGGATAAGGGGATGGAATATGTGGGATGTAACTGATGTGTGAGTGGTTGTTTTATACCTCCCTGTGGGCGGACCTGTATTTGTAACAACTGCAATAAAAAACAGGCTGGGTGTGCCAGCACTTCAGACCTCTTCTGACCCTCAATACGTAGCCTTGTCTCGTTATTGGAGGGAACTGCTATATCACACTGGGGTTTGCTATGCTCTGCATATTCCCCTGAGCTTTAATCACTTAGCTCTTTTAAGAGCTGGTTCCGGATACGCTCTCCTGGAGGAGAGGTCTTCCCCACACGGTCCTGGAGGACAGAAGCCGATCCAGGGTGGAAGGAAGACGGCAAGCTAGGAAGCGTCCATCAACGGAGGGTACTCGGTCGGAGTACACGGAGCTCCGTTACACTTGTTGTAACTACTTGTTTGTTAGTCCACCTAGAAGACAGCACTGTCGGCATTTCATAAACTACTACAAAGAATTCAGTTTATATTTTATTACTATTAAACCAAAATAGAGCACAACAGAAAATTCTAATTGCACGACATTCAGTGTGTTAGTTGAACTTGTGTAATTTCAGAAAAAAACCAAACCATTTACATATCAGGCAGACCCCACCCCATAGGTAAGTCCCAATCCAAAATGTGGGTATAATCTCTCTCTATGAGAGATAAAACAATAGCAGACATTTTATTTCAGCCATGGTAGGCTTCAGTGAGATGTGGCTGATACCCCTGTAAGCACCGTAAGCAAGAGGCCTTATTACATTACTCTTTTACATTAGGGACAACACTGATTAGACTCAATGCAGGCCCAAAAAATCCTGTTTTTGCTGTACCTCATAAAAAAGGGCAAACCGTTTGAGTTGTTGTCCATTCTCAGTCATCCTCTTAAACTCTGTATTGGTATCTTAAGATTGTGTCACTTCTAAATTAGATATTTTTTTTTGTTTCTTTCTAAGCTCACAGAATAACAGTATATATATATATATTCACCATAAGTTTCCAAACTTTGTGCAAGGCATGTTTTCCAAGGATGGCAGAAACTGTCTGCTTTGTGGTTATGTTTTATGGATTTGAAATTAGGAACAAAGAGCTTATATTATGTTATTTTGCATAGTCAAAGTCAATTTTTAACCGAATATACGGTTGGTAGATAGTAATTTGCGTTTGCACAGGGGTGTCTGAAATGTAGACATCCAAGTTATTAAACATGACAACTTCCATGATGCTTTGCCCTTCTGAAGGCTAGCAACACATCTAGAGGTTTGTGGTTTTAAACATCTTGGCATTTAAGTTTTGAACACTCATGCATGATGGAAAATTCACAAGTTACTCATATGCATCATGGATTGTAAACTCGTTTGAATAAGGCCTTCTTCACCTCTTGTCTCTGTGATATTCTTTATGTTAATTACTTATTGTCAAATATCGCCATTTTGTAATTTGAAAGAGCTGCAGAATATATTGATGCTCTATAAATGAGAATAATAATAATAATGATAATAATCATAATAATAATAAATGTTATAATTGGTAACAATTGAAAATGCACTTTAACACCAACTAGGTGCTCTCCAGGTGAGTGGGGAGGAATTTAGTATGCATGGATGTATTTAATGTTTTCATTTTTTGTTGGGACTTCTCATTAACTCTGTGGAGATATTTTTTGGAAATATTGACCTAAAGCAGATTTTCACTTTAAGGCATCCTTTTTCGAGCACAGTGGTTTTACTTTCCTTAATTCTCAAGTCGTTGCATACCAGTTAAGATGCTATTTGGCAGAGTGCCATAGCTCAGGCACAGTTTTCCTAGCCGAGAACCTGATCTGTTTTGTGGTTGTGTTAGCTAGAGTTCACCTTGGCGACTTTGCCCTAATTATATTTTGATTACAAACCTTTGATATAAACTTGTTTAAACTTGTTTAAGTATGTTCAGTGCTGTCTGATTACATAACTATAGTTATCGTGTGCAGTTCAGTCTGGTCTGTCAGATAGGTGTATGTAACCTAAACTAATTGCTTGCTTAACTGCAGGTCTAAATCACAACTAGGTATATGCACTCTAACTATGCAATGTACCCCTACCCTGTACCTCTAGCTAGAGTTGCATTTTGGGTACTTTACATCTAGGTGTCTACAATGTATCTCTACCTATCTAACCATTAGGTTGTATTCATTCTAACACATAACCAGATACCAACCTGGAGATGTCTCACACCTAGGTAAATATAATCTAACTGCTGGAGATAACTCAGATATGTGTGAGGGAATCTGAGTTATGTGATCTCCGCAGGACTTTGTCTCCCAGTCTTACACAGCAATCTCCAGTAGATGTGAGGTGAGGAGGGAGAATGGAGAGAGGACTGAAGACAGAATGGCCACCATCATATGGCAGGCCCAATAAACATCAACTGTATACGGCCAGCTTGTTAAAGGACACACAAATACACATAATATAAAATGTGATAATAAAATAAAGCATGACTGTTACATTCAATAGTAGTGGGTAGATAAAATTACATTACATGGCTGTTCTATCTATATTCTCAGAGCGTGCAACATATTCTCTGTTACACAAATCAACTGACCAATCTGAGAATGCATCCCATGGTCTTCCAAGTCATTCCAGACACCAAGTTCCAGTGAGGACAAGCAGGACAAACAGGGTGTATAGCAGGTACGGATATCTCAAATCTAGAGACAGTTTAGTAAAAGCAAATATGAGACAGCAAACATAAGAAATTGAGAAGAGTATACAGACCCTAATTGTAGGATATATAAGATACCTAGAAGTACAAAATTAGTAGTTTGCACACTAGGAACCAATGATACCCATTCAAATAAAAAAAACAACAAAAACTCATAATCCTCATTAAAGCTTATAGGTGACAGTCAAATCTATTATTCCTTACAGTTTTCTTCTGCTTCAATAGTCTAATGGTGCAAAGCTACACAATCTGAGCATGAAACCAGATACCTGACAAATGCAAACATATGATCTGAATATGTGATCTCTTTCATCCTGTTTTCTGCATCTACACTTTTTTTGTTTGGAGAAAGACTATAAATGTCTTCTTTCAACTCTTAAATGTGGTATGGAATTTCTAATGATATAGGATGCCATATTGTGGAAGTTAATAGATCCTATAATTGCACTGAATGGTTGTTTAAATGCCATGGGAATATGTGGCTATAGTATTGGATAAGGTATAATCTATGGTACAAACAGTCTTTTCTTGTGATATTCTCACACTCCAGGATGATATGTCAATAAACATCAGGAGAAAGGCAAAAGTTATGAATGGTATTCCTAATTTTCAGATCATAAACCCATGGGGATTTATGAATCCCAAACTTAGAACTGTATTCTACCTTTTTTTATTCCTTAAATAAGTGAAGACTTTTTTATTGGAATAATTGCTTCTCGAATGGGATATTGAAAACACCAGGGTTTAATTTTGGCCCCGTTTCATTGTTAGCTCCCATCATATATATAAAGACAAAAACCATTTACTATCACATAACTTATGACAGTACCAGTTTAATGCACCATATGGGGGTATTGTTGTAGGTGCAGTGTTTTGATGCAGTGGAGTGCTGGGTTAATACAGCATGGTGTAGGGAGAACAGCAGGGATAACAACTTATATCACTGATATAAGTTTATACGTTTCATTCAAAGATTTCATGACACTATATGACTTATAAAACATGTTATAATTTTAGGTTAAATTAAGGTGGGCTTTAGGACTAGTTTTTGGAGAAGTTTCAGTCAATTTATGTGGAATACACCATGACATTTACCCTTGGGCTTGAGATAGACAGACACATACACACACACACACACATCACACATCACACATACACACCTAGGTTGGCTGCAAACCTAGTCTGCATTGTGCTTATTGTGACAAAACTAGCCACTTTAGATCATCTTGCTGTATCTTTAAAGGTTGTCTGTAAAAAGCCGCTGGAATGCTGTGTTTAAATGTATGCCTGTATGTTGTAATATAGAGCATTCGTATGCTAGCGGCCAAAAGCCGCTAGCATTCATATGGTCGTTTCACGAACAGCAACTTTACCTGCTTTTCGTGAAACTAATCAAGTACCGAACAAGAGCCCACACACAGAGGATTGTGTGGCTCCAATTAACGGATTGCAACATTTTTGCAATCGTTGTTAAGTACTTTCCTGGGTGGCCGTCGCTCGGCTACCGACCACTAGGCGGTCGGCCATCTTGGATCCTTTGTTAGCCCAGCCGTGTTAGGTCGTCGAGTGCCTGGAACTAAAATCGTCTACTCAACGGCGCGAACACCGCTGGACTTCCAGGCCGTTTGGGAGCTCCGGTCTTTTAGTATTGGGTTCCCCAACCGGTGTTCGGTAATTTGAGGAGAATGTGATTTAAATTATGTGTTTGTGCGCCGTTCGGTTATTTATGCTGGGATCTGAGTGGTACTCGCACAAAGTATGCACTCAGACCCCAGCTATCTACCAAACGGTCATTCATTATAATCACACGAATAAAGCAAGAGTTATGTAATTTTATGTTAAAACACGGTTCTGCTGTACGGAGGGATAATCCACTTAACAGGATATTCTAGTAGGAGTATCCCTCTTGTACAGCAGTGCATGGTGGGAGAAATGCTCTGTAATTTCAGTTCCCCATGTAGTCCACTACTGTAATGCCCCTGTTATGTGACTAAGGAAACCCCTTGCATGGGGAAGCACATAAATACTGGAGCTTGTGAATAAAAACCTCAGTTGACTCCCAGAACTGTGTTTCGTCCGGTTACTGGGGGATTTGGGATATTGCCTTTTTTTTCCAGTGCTTTACTTTGGATTACTTTCTATACCAGCAGAGATATTGGGATTTCATATTGCAGCTCCGCTACACTTATACTTACTGAAAGTTAAGTTGATGGTACTAAGTTGATGGTACTTGTGATATGTTGATTTTGGCATACCTCACTGGCATGATTTCTTACTTTGCATAGTATGCATTTTTTTTATTAAAGTGTTTGACTTGACTTTCATACTATAACATAATGACACTTACATCTTGCTTGGATGGTGAATTATTTGGCTCAAAAGAACCTAAGGGTTTATATTTTCCTTCACTTTTTAGTTGTGTGTCAGTTATCATAGCATCCCATTGAAGTGATCTAGGTGCAATGTCCCTGTTCCCTCTAACCCTACAATGTAAAACATTGCAGTTTTATATAAAATTCAGGGTTAAGACAGCCACTAGAGGCTCTTCCTGCTGTTTCATGGAGTTTGACCCCATGAAACGGCACTGGACGTCCTCACACTTTGCATGAGAACATCCAGCATCAAACCCCCAATTGAAAGCATTGAATCAATGCTTCCATATAGGGATAGCCTAATGTGTGTGTGGTACACACTGGGCATGAGCATCAGGTTCCCCCTTCGACTGACACTGAAGGAGAAGCCCGACCCATGAATCAGGTAAGTGAGAAAAAAGTTTTTTTTAACCCATTCATGGATGACAAGGAGTGGGGAGGCAGAGGGACACTACAGAGTTAGAAATAAATCTTTGCATTCCTAAGACTAAAGTTTTCATTTAACTAGAACTCAGCTTTGTGATCTGTTTATATTTAATTACAAACATTTTAGTCTAGACATATTTTCAAGTTAGCATTTAACTCATTTTCAACTCCCTATCATGGGTTCTCTTTATTCACTAGGTAAATGTTTTCTTATTTATATCAGACATTTCCCTGCTTGTGAGTTGGTCTCACATCAAACTGCTTGCCATCTAGTCCACAACCAGGTGTATTAATTTCCCTGCAATTATGTTTTGTCCTCAAAATTAAAATAAGTTTATCCACAGTAGAAATGTACAAAGGCATAAACGAGCATAATAAAATATGTTTCATGAAAGTAGCTAACAGATTCATAAAACAATAAAGGCTATTTTATTTCTAGATACTGTGGGGGTCACCTAAGGCACTCTAACCATTTAATCTCATTGAATTGGTTATAGTGCCTGGAGTCCCCTTGCTCTGTCCCTCCACTCACTCTTAAACCATTTTCAAAATGTTTAACACTGATTGAGGATCCCTGACTGGAGGTATAGATAGAACACTCTTCCTTAGACATACCAATTAATACCAAAAATAGACACCTGTAATTGGTCAATTGGCACTCTCAGTCAATCACTGATGTCCATTGCACTCAGGTTAATGTTTCATTGGTCCAAGCTAAACAGTGTCTCAGCCTATCACAGGTGCCAAAGACAAACCTTCTAGATCACTGTGGCTGCCAGGGGAGAAGACAGGAGGTAGAGCGGATGGGCAACTGGAGGGATACTTTTGGGGTCAAATCATTTGAAAATTGTTTAATCTCACCCAAGATAAATCTTCCTGTACACATTCTAGTTTCTAGATGGTTGCAGTACTGCATGTATTCTACCATCTCCATCATTTTCCTGTTATCATTAACAATATTGATCAAGGTAACACTCTCTCTAAAACAATTTTAAGTCATTTCATTTCTAAAACCCAAGTAAAATAAGTGCTCTGTAACATATGTTTCAAATACAGAAAAAACATAAATATAGATGGACTCACCTCGAAGAATAATTGTTGCTATTAAGGCAGTAGAGTGAAGTGGTTTACACAGAAATGCACAATAACTATTTTCTGAGAAAGGATTAAATTGCTGCTTAGTTAAATGTTTCATATATGTGTCTGGAACGTTTTATAAAATGATTGGACTCAAGTTTATAGCTTATGTTTAATACTGACTTTAGAAACCCTTGATACAATATTCTACAGTGAAAAATATCAATATTAGAGATTTATTTAAAATCATGTCTACCGTTAAAGTAGAAATTGTATTTCAATTCCAATGTAACTATTCAGTTTTCTGTTTCTATTCCTGCCTTTTGCACTACAAATGAATTTAATTTACTTTTTATTGTGGTACTGTTGCCTGGAAATGTATTTCCATAAAGCAGTTTAAAACAGTAAAGCAAACTGATTATAATTTTTTATTGAATCACTCTATATAGTAAGTTGTGATGGATTTACCACTGGAAGATCTGTCAGTTTTTCATTGTGTATATCTTTTTACCTTCTTTGTATATCTCTCCTAATCTTCTCTTATCTCCTTGCATGTCTTTTGACCTGCTTTTACCTTCTTGTGTTCATCTTAAGCCCCCTTTGGCCCTTTTGTTTATCTTACCTCCTTTTGTGTCTCTTATCTTTTACTCAGTTTAAGTATCTTACCCCCTTATGTTCTTCTGTTCCCACTTTTGCACCTTTTGAGTCTTCCTTTCTTTTTTCTACCTCTTATTGTAGTGTGGTTTAGCGGGATTGCAATGGAGGATCTTTATTGTCTTCTGACAAGTCTGATGGCGAGTTGCTCACAGCATCCAGTGAGTGGCCACAGAGGTGAGGATTTAGAAGACTAAAGCATCTCTGGCACTTTTTTGCCTTAGGCATGTCCTAAATCCATGCCCTTCCCTGCTGCCACAATTTTTTCTTTTTTAAAAACAAAGTTTATTTTTAAAGTTATACATAAAAAAAAAGTAAGGTTAATTTATTTACAGGTGATACTCAAAAAATTAGAATATCGTACAAAAGTTCCTTTATTTCAGTAATGCAACTTAAAAGGGGAAACTAATATATGATTCAGACGCATTACATGCAAAGCAAGATAGTTCAAGCCGTGATTTAAATGCAATGATTATGGCTTACAGCTCATGAAAACCCCAAATCCACAATCTCAGTAAATTAGAATATTACATGCAATCAATAAAACAAGGAGTGTACATAGAACAATATCAGACCTCTGAAAAGTATAAGCATGCATATGGACTCAGTAATGTGTTTGGGCCCCTTTGCAGCAATTACTGCCTCAATGCGGCATGGCATAGAAGCTATCAGCCTGTGGCACTGCTGAGGTGTTATGGAAGACCAGGATGCTTCAATAGCGGCCTTCAGCTCTTCTTCATTGTTCAGTCTCATGTCTCTCATCTTTCTCTTGGCAATGCCCCATAGATTCTCTATAGGGTTCAGGTCAGGCAAGTTTGCTGGCCAATCAAGCACAGTAAACCAGGCTTTGGTGCTTTTGGCAGTGTGGGCAGGTGCCAAGTCTTACTGGAAAATAAAGTCAGCATCCCCATAAAGCTCGCCTGCGGAAGGAAGCAGGAAGTGCTCCAAAATCTCCTGGTAGATTGCTGCATTGACCCTGGACTTAATGAAGCACAGTGGATCAACACCAGCAGATGACATGGCTCCCCAAATCAACACAGACTATGAACTTCACACTGGACTTCAAGCATCTTGCAGTGTGTGCCTCTCCATTCTTCCTCCAGACTCTGGGTCCTTGGTTTCAAAATGAGATGCAAAAGTTGCTCTCATCAGAAAAGAGGACTTTGGACCACTGAGCAACAGACCAGGTCTGTTTTTCTTTAGCCCAGGTAAGACGCTTCTGACGTTGTTTGTTGAGGAATATGACATCTGGAGCCCATGTCCAGGATCCGTCTGTGTGGGGTGGCTCTTGATGCACTGACTCCAACCTCAGTCCACTCCTTGTGAAAGTCCCCAACACTTTTGAATGGCCTTTTCCTGACAATCCTCTCCAGGCTGTGGTCATCCCTGCTGCTTGTGCACCTTCTTCTTCCACACTTTTCCCTTCCACATAACTTTCTATTAATGTGCTTTGATACAGCACTTTGGGATCATCCAACTTCCTTCACAATTACCTTTTGAGGCTTTCAATGATGTCAATGATGGTTTTCTGCACAACTGTCAGGTCAGAAGTCTTCCCCATGATTGGGATTCCTACTGAACCAGACGGAGAGACCATTTAAAGGCTCAGAAACCCTTTACAGGTGTTATGTCTTACTTAGCTGATTAGAGTGGGACACTGTGAGCCTAGAATATCACACCTTTTCACAATATTCTAATTTACTGAGATTGTGGATTTGGGGTTTTCATGAGCTGTAAACCATAATCATCACACTTATGACAAATCACGGCTTGAACTATCTTGTAATGCGTCTATCTCATATATTAGTTTACCATTTTACGTTGCATTACTGAAATAAATTAACTTTTGCACGATATTCTAATTCAAGTATTTTGGATTCGCTGTATTATGAGAGTAACAGAGAAGACTGCTGAAGATGTGTAATCTACCAAAAAGTCAAAAATAGGCGCTTCTAACTTTCAGGATTTTATTAATTAAACATAATCTGGGGTGAATACAAATTACTAAAATTAGGTCAAATTAGCTGAGCTAAACAAATAGTTAATTTGATTTGAAAATTATTGCAATTCAACTAGTATATCCTGACGTTTTCAGTACGATCACTTATCAGTTTGACTGTTTAGAGAGTAAAATCCAAAGAGTTTCTATTGGTGCAGAATAAGGAATGCAAAACCATGTATAATATATGATGGACAAGCAATACTTTTATTTATGCAAATGTAGAAGTTTTAGATGGTTGAATCAATACAATAAACACACATATACTGTATTAAAGGTTAAAATTAACCTTTAAAGAAAGTTAAATAGCCAATACCCAATCTGCACTTTGGGTAAATATTTGCACCAGCTCACACTCAATGCACCAGAATGTAAGCATATTTTTATATTTATTACATTGGAAACATACAAAGTGAGGGGAAAAAAGTATTTGATCCCCTGCTGATTTTGAACGTTTGTCCACTGACAAAGAAATGATCAGTCTATCATTTTAAAGGTAGGTGTATTTTAACAGTGAGAGACAGAATAACAAAAAAAAATAAAAAATCCAGAAAAACGCATGTCCAAAAAGTTATACATTGATTTGCATGTCAATAAGTGAAATAAGCATTTGATCTCCTATCAATCAGCAAGATTTCTGGCTTCCAGGTGTCTTTTATACAGGTAACGAGCTGAGATTAGGAACACTCTCGTAACCCCTTATGGACCAAACTTCTGGAATAAAAGGGAATCATGACATGTCACACATGTCATGTGTCATTAAGGGGTTAAAGGGAGTGCTCCTAATCTCAGCTCGTTACCTGTATAAAAGAGACCTGTCAAAAGAAGCAATGAATCAATCAGATTCCAAACTCTCCACCGTTGCTAAGACCAAAGAGCTGTCCCTCAATCTGGTGTTCCATGCCAGATCTCACCTCGTGGAGTTTCAATAATCCTGACCGTGAGGAATCAGCCCAGAACTAAATGGGAGGATCTTTTTAATGATCTTAAAGCAGCTGGGACCATAGTCACCAAGAAAACTATTGGTGACACAGTACGCCATGAAGTGCTAAAATCCTGCAGCACCCAAAAGGTCCCCCTGCTCAAGAAAGCACATGTACAGGCCCGTCTGAAGTTTGCCAATGAACATCTGAAAGATTTAGAGGAGAACTGGGTGAAAGTGTTGTGGTCAGATGAGACCAAAATCGAGCTCTTTGGCATCAACTCAACTCACCGTGTTAGGAGGAATGCTGCCTATGACCCCAAGAACACCATCCCCACCGTCAAACATGGAGGTGGAAACATTATACTTTGGGGGTGTTTTTCTGCTAAGGGGACAGGACAACTGCTCCGCATCAAAGGGACGATAGACGGGGCTGTAACGGATCGCCTGGCACCCCGACTGGGTACCTCCGTTAAAGGATGCTCCTAGCGCTTCCTGAGGACTTCAAGCACTGCAGCAGACACTACAATCACCGTATCGGAGAAGCATATGAATCCTCTCAAGCCTCTGAATGCTGTAGACAGTTGAATAGGAACCATACGAATAGGTTTGCACTCCTAGCAGTCAAACTGGAACAGCATGCAATAAATCCTCCCCCAATAATGAGACGACACTTCACTTTGAGGGTTAAAACAGGAACTCTAGATGGATGGGAGGCGTTATGACGTGCAGACGTGCTGAGGCGTGCTGACGCGCTGACGGCGTGATGACGGAAGAGGAGGGGCGGCCCGCCATGTAATGGTGCGCCCGGCGGGAGTCGACCTCGAGAAGAACCAGGTCTCTTTTTCTCCCATACCGTATGCCATCAACTGAAAGGGCTCATTTAGAACTGCAGAAATTTGGTAATATATCGGTGGCAGTTCGACCGCTCGTAGCCTTCAATCAGCAGAGGGACAGCCAGCTTTTTAACCATGCTGGATTCCAGGACTTCCGTGTCCCAGCTCTTAATGATCAGCCACGCTGAAAATTGATACGGGGCAGCCGGATCTTCAGCGACGCTTTACTGTGGTAATATATACCAGCCGCCGAGCTGTCTCAATCTGCTGTTTCAATTTAATTTAATCTGTAGCCGCAGAAATACAAATCAGCCGCTGAGCTGCTATAATATGAGGCTGCAGTTTATTCTACTTTTGAGTGGTACCTGCTGACATAAAATACTGATATACAACGCTGCAGTTGTAATAATTGGAGGGAAAGGGCAAGGAGAAAAAGAAAGGAACTTTTTTTTGGTTTTCCTTTTGTGAATTAATACTCATTTATCATATATTTAGTCCGGTTACTTATCCCACCTGGGGGATATATTTTGTCAAA
Source organism: Pelobates fuscus (assembly GCF_036172605.1). Classification (NCBI taxonomy): domain Eukaryota; kingdom Metazoa; phylum Chordata; class Amphibia; order Anura; family Pelobatidae; genus Pelobates; species Pelobates fuscus. Next base: position 102,840,347 of record NC_086321.1, on the reverse strand, counting down.
GTCAGCTTATATACTTTTTTATTAAAGCCAGCCTTTCTATTACTGGTGGGACCGTAATTTAGGTAATTCTATACTATGGCTGCTAAAAAGGCACAAGACTCAAAATCCTCTATGAGGAAAGAGAAAAAAGATACATCCCAGGACAAATCTCTGTCAACATATTTCTCTCCTCAACATAAAAGTCTTAAACAGAAGATGAATGATACTGATGCCAGCTTGGAAATCCTTGATTCAGAGCCCAATAAGGAGCCTTTAACAATTACTTTCCTATGCTCTACCCTAAAGGACAATCTGCAACAGATAAAAATGGAACTCGCCGCAACTGCCGCAGAAATAAAATCAGAAATAAAACAAGAAATAAATGTACTAGCGACAAAAATAGATAAATTTGAAGATCAAATTAAAGATTTGGAATTCACTGTAAAAAATTTAGCAGAAGAATGCCAAAAGGCGCACCATAAGATCGCAGATCTGGAACTTAAAATGAATGATCTCGAAGACCGCTCCAGACGTAAAAACTTGCGCTTTAGGAATATCGCAGAAAAGGGAAGAACGGAAGACTTAAGACAAACCTTGATGGAATATTTTTCAGCTCTGGGTGTGGAGTACAACTCACACAATCACTATATAGAAAGGTGCCATCGATTATTTAAACCTCAATCCATTCAGAACGAGGCTCCGCGAGACATCATTGTACGCTTTATTACTTATGACTTCAAAGAAAAAATTTGGAAAGCTGCAAGAGAGAATCAGTTAACCTCGGGGTGTTTCCAATATGTAAAAGTGTTTCAGGACCTATCGTTTGATACGAGAACAAAAAGGAAATTGTTTAGCGCAGCTACTCAAATTCTCAGACGACATGAAATAAAATACAGGTGGCTCTATCCTCTTAAAATAAGTCTGTCATACGAAGGGAAAAGAGAGCTATTTGAGTCCAATACCAAATTAATAGACTGGCTGAAAAGGAACAATTTGACTTTGTAAATAGATGATCTAAGGGCTAAGGCTGGGGTTGGAAACCAGAATATATATGCATATTTTTTTTTTTTTTTTTTTTTTTGGTTTGTTTTTTTTTTTTTGTGTTTTTTTTTTTTTTTTTTTTTTTCTTCTCTCACGCTGCCCTTCGGGCAACGTGAATTGTCAAGGGCTTATGGGTGCAATGATAGTTAAGAATTATCAATAACCTCCCCCCTCAGGGTTAATGGGTAGAAAAAGAAAGGAAAGAAAAGGGAGAAATGGAAGGAAAAAAGGAAAAGAAATTTTTTTTTTTTTTTTTTGAAAAGTTTACATTTCTCCCCTAGAAGAGCCTAATGAAATGGTCACTGAGGATAACAAGCCTTATTATAGGTTTTGAATACTGAGGGATCTATTGATAATTTGGTAAATTCACGTGTGTTAGTAAATGGTTGGTGCATCACAGTTGAATTTAATTTAAAAAGACACTACTTTAAAGGAATGCTTGACTTTTAAGACAGGAGCAAGGTTAAAAGGTAAAGAGAAAATGGAAATAGTAAAGGTGCACAAACAAAATATAAAAGACAGGGTGGAGGAATGAGATATTGAAGAAAGAAGGGGGAAGGTAACTGTAAATTAGGTGTATAAACGGTCAAATTAATATTAAGATGGCTCTTTTTTTTTTTTTTTTTTTTTTTTTTTCTCTACAACAGTTACGTGTGTAATGTCACAATTATATAAGTAGTTACTTATTATGTAGTTAATACTACTGCAGAAGGATTCCCACGGGTATATTCGGTTTCACAGGGATAAAATGACACAATACAATATAATAGAGGGACACATTGATAAAACGACATAACACAATATAGTATAGCGATATACTTTTTATGAAATAGGATATGTGTGAATATCTTCACGAGGTTAATAAACATTTTTGGCTAATCACGAATAGTATATATGCTATATAATAGCCTCAATAGTAGAATAATAGCTTTAACAATAGAATAATTTAAGAAATTGGTCACGATGTAGATTTCGGGGACACACAATGTACAAATTATGATATAAGCTTTGTTTGACAAGTGTGTTTTTTTTTTTTTTTTTTTTTTTTTTTTCTCCTCATCTATATATTACTTATAGTTGACTTTGTTAGGACAGCTCTCTGGGCCTAGTGGCCGGCTTGCTCCTCTTGGTGTAGTGATACTACACTGTTTCCGTTGATCTCTATCACTATCAGAGATCTACGGTTAATTCTTTTTTTTTTCTTTCCTTTTTTCTTTTTTTCCTCGTTTTCTCTAGCCATCGGCTGGATGAAGATGATGGATCTGTTCCGATCCAATTTTAACTTGTTCGTGTTTGGTGTAGTCTGGTGCTTTGTCGTGTTGTTTTTTTTTTATGTGTCTGTTTTTTCCTTTTATAGAGCATATGAATTTTTTGTTAAATCCAGGACAACAAAAGACAGTAAAATTCCTGTATATGGATACTGGGGGTTTAAATATAAGTATATTCGAATAACTTATTGACAAACAGAAATGTTAAAATTTCTATCGTTAAATGTCCAAGGTTTAAATACCAATAAAAAAAGGAGCAGATTATATGATACTCTTGGGGAACACAACATCCAAGTGGCATTCCTACAGGAAACACATTGGTTGCAGGGTCTTAAGCAAAGATGGGGTGGAGACAAATTTAATAATATAGTTCATGCTTCCTTAAGAGACAAGAAAAAAAGAGGAGTTGCAGTTGTTTTCAACAGTAATATAGATTTGCAAATTGAATATATCGAATTGGACCCAGAAGCTAGATATATAATTATCGTTTGTGTAATGGATAAATTGCCCTATACTTTAGTAAATGTTTATCTACCGAATGTTGACCCTATGACAAAGTTTCTATCTATAATGGATAGAGTTGATAAAGTATCTAAGGGATATCTAATTATAGCTGGCGATTTTAATTGTGTGGCGAACCCTAAAATGGATAAGACATATACCCCGACTACTTCAATTGATAAAAGAATGGTCAAACAGTCTAAAAAATTTAATAACATCTGTAAACAATATAATTTACATGATATTTGGAGACTATTACATCCACTGGAAAAAGACTACTCCCACCAATCGTGTGCGCATGGTTCATACTCACGTATTGATCTATGTCTATTAGATGCAAATTCGATACCCTTATGTAATTCAATCGAAATTAAAGAGAGTCTATGGTCTGATCATAGTCTCATTCTAATAGATTTTGGTAAGAGATCTTCTAGGGTGCGTACTACTTGGAGACTGAATGATGCTCTTATCAATGATACGAAAAATAAGGAAGAATTAATCCAATTATTAAAATTCTTTTGGTTAGAAAACAGCTCCTCTGATACATCGCCGGCAAATAACTGGTGTACACACAAATCAGTTATGCGAGGCTATCTAATTAAATTAGCCCATATAACGAGGTCTATGAAGGGTAAGACCCTATCTGATCTGTATATCGAGTTCTATAACTTGTCTAAGTTAAATAAACAAAATCCATCTGCAGAAATGAAAACTAAAATAAATGATGTACAAAAACTAATTAATTTAAAAGTGGAAGAAAAAATTAAATTAAATATTTACAAACTAAGATTAAAAAACTATGGTACAGGTAATAGAGCTAATAAAAATTTGTCAAAAAGACTACAAAATTATCACGCGAAAAATCGAGTAGAACAACTGATAGATGGCCAAAAGGTCTATTCAACACCCGCTGCAATAGGGGAGAGATTCAATCAATTTTATGAAGATCTATATAACCTCAAAATGTCCCCTAATCTAATGGATATTCAAAACTATTTAGCGGACACGCAGATCCCAAAAGTTTCAGCGCATGATCTATTAATTTTAAACAGGATTATTTCGGCCGATGAAGTTAAATTCCAAATAAATAGACTCCCTATTAATAAAACACCAGGCCCTGACGGTTTTACGAATTTATATTATAAACAGATGCAGTCCTTATTAATTAATCCTTTAACAGACATGTTTAATCAAATAGCTCTAAACAAATTTTTTCCAACTGAATTACTACAGGCTAATATTATTCCGATATTGAAACCTGATAAAATTAGTAACAACCCTAGTAATTATAGACCTATAGCTTTGATTAATGTGGATATGAAGATCTATGCGGCCATAATTGCTGACAGAATAAAGACTATTATTGCGACATTGATCCATCCAGATCAGATAGGGTTTGTCCCGGGTAGGCAGGCATCAAACAATACTAGAAGAATAATTGACATTCTAGACTGGGCCAACAGATATCGGATTCCCTTCCTGGCCCTGTCATTAGATGCCGAAAAAGCATTTGACAGGGTCGGGTGGGGTTATCTTAGCGAACTTCTTATTGCATTTGGGTTCACTGGATGGATACACGACGCCATCATGGCTCTGTATTCCTCCCCCACTGCGAGAACGGTAGGACCAAATATCACAGCAGGGTGGTTTGCACTTAAAAACGGTACACGACAAGGATGTCCTCTTTCCCCCCTGCTGTATATCTTGTCTATTGAGCCCTTGGCAATCAATATTAGGAATAATCCTTTGATCCAAGGTGTCCATACGAATTCGATGGACGCTAAAATATCATTATACGCGGACGATGCGTTACTCACTCTTACATCCCCAGAGTCTTCTCTAAAATTTTTAATGATCGAAATTAATAAATATTCTACAATTTCGAACTTTAAGCTAAATATAACCAAATCCACAGTAATGTATGTGAATATGAACAACGACCTGGTAAACACTTTAGCCCACGCCTATAAATTTGTATGGACAGACTTGGAATTAAATTATCTAGGACTATATATAACTACCAAAGTGACAGCTATAATGGAGAGGAATATAATGTCCCTTATGAGAAATATGAATCTCAAACTAAAAAGATGGAAAAATTTAGAAACTTCCTGGCAAGGCAAAATAAATATTATTAATGCGTATATATTGCCTAAATGGCTATACTTATTTTCTATGATTCCACTCAAAGTCCCTGGGCCCTGGCTGGCTATGATTCAATCCAGTTTCAATAATTTTATCTGGAATAATAAAAAACCTAGAATTGCTCAAAAGATATTAACTAGAAAACTGTCTAACGGGGGTTTAAACTTTCCTAGTATTACCTACAGTTATCATGCTAATATCATTAGACATATCTACCTCCTTCAGGACCCTGAGCAGGTCTTAGAACCATGGTATAATATTGAATCTGAAATGGTCCAAACAGACAGACTGCAACACTCGATGTGGATAGTTACAAAGAACTCTCTAATGAATTTGTTTAAGAACTCAACGATACTATTCCAAATTCTAGAAGAGTGGTTATTAATTAAGAAAAAACTAGCCCTAGGAAATATGATATCCAAATCATGCACATTAGACATACTGCAAATTCTTATAGAAGATCTCTCTTTAAAGAACTGGGCTAACGCTGATAGAATAAAGTTTTCACAAATTATGCAAGGAGATAATATTTTGCCATTTCAGAGCATTAGTGATATTTTCCACATTCCACGCAGGGAAATTTTTACTTATCTACGGATAAAAAACTATATTCATAAAAATGTGCTCAAATCGTCTTCTATCTATGCGAAAAAGTTGGAAGTTATATTTAAGTCTCAACCCATTAAAAAAAGCATGGCTGTCGCCTTATCAATGCTGGAACTTCTTAAAGAGTCCCCATATAGTTTGATTAAGAAGTGGGAACAAGATTTAGAACTACAAATTTCTTTAGACGATTGGAATTCCTCTTTAACTCGGGTGAATAAATATATCCATTGTCTGAACCTGTCGGAATGCCACTTCAAAGTTCTCTATAGATGGTATTATACACCTGCTAGACTAGCTAAAATGTTTCACTCTTCTGATCCAACTTGTTGGAGATGTGGTAGCCATTTAGGTACGTACATACATATCTGGTGGACATGTCCAGCTGTTAAGTCTATTTGGTCTTGGGCGTTTAATATTTTTTCATTAATGACTACAAACAGAATTCCGGAGAATGCTGCTTCGGCTATTTTACATCTGAATATGTCTTTAGATTCACAAAGAGATTTCTGTTTTGCCATTCATTCTTTGATTGCGGTTAAAATCATTATCGCAAGACACTGGAAAGTATCTAAGTCGTTTGACAAACGACTATTGATAGACCAAATTAGATTCCAATTATCAATGGAATATGAGCTGATCAATAATGCGACTTTTACTTCTAAGAAAAAGAGATGGTATTGTGAATGGTTAGACAAATATAATATATTATTTGGATAGTTCTCCTATGGTTAAATTAGATATCTGCATAGACAGAGAAAGAAGGGATAAAATTAAAACAGAAGCCAATAACCTCAGTCCATGGAAAGGGAGTTGTTTGAAAAGATGCTCTAAGGAAATTTTTTTTTTTTTTTTTTTTTTTTTTTTTGTTGTTGTTTTTGGTTTTGTCGTGGTTAATCTATGTTAGTATGCTGTCATGCGGGTCTATAATTGAACATGCGATCACTGTGTTTGATCATGTACCATCTATCACTTATGTATTTGTTTGATACTTGTGCACACTTGTTGATCTGTATTAGTTTCAGCATACTTGTTGTCTATGTCAAATAATAATGAAAAACTTTTTCAATAAAGATATAATTAAAAAATAAAAAATAAAACAGGAACTCTGGACTGGCACATCCAGCCTGGCTTTTATTACACTTGTACACTTACAGGCCACACCCAGGGGGAGGCATAAAATAACCAATGACATAGATGTTACCTCCCACACATCCCCTCCCCTTAGTGTGACACATAATGCCATTATTCATACAGTTTAAAATATACTTTTTACACAATATTTATAACTTCAAAACCATACATCACATTCACACAAAATTACATATCCACAATCAATCCATTCAGGGGAACAACATATTAAAAATTGGCATGAATCAGACCAGGGGTTCAAAAGTTAGTAAAGTATCTTTTAAAACCCCTAGCTTTCCAGCTCAGACCGGTTACCTCCCACAATGCCTCACAATCCCTCCCCTCTGGCCTGGAGATAATTGGGGAAGGAATCTAATTATCTCCAAGGACAGGGCAAAACTCCATTACCCACATGGCAGACAAAAAGACAGTAAAAGACATAAAATTACATACTGATACATTTAACACATAAAACACACATTTCTACATATCCCCAGTTTAACTGAACACATAAATACCTACATAATATTTAAGACAGTATTACTGTGATATGTTACAAAGTCTTAAAGGGACATTATTCCCAAACGTCCCAATATGTCCACGGATGATTCTAAAAGAGCCAGCAGCAACAATATAAACTAAAACATGCCCAAATGTAGTTCTTAAAGGGTCAGTACATTATGGTAGCAGTCCATAAGCCCCAATTCAGTCCCTTAAAGGGCAATATCTCCCAGGGACCATAATTACTGGGCAGGAGGCTAGCAACCAGGCTTCTCCAGTTCTCAGTGGCGAGGTTGGTTCCGCCACATTTCTCCCCTTTACCAACTAGACTAACAGGGTATTTGACCTCCTGACGGTCAGTGCCCTGGTTAGTCCAGCAACCCACCCACAAAACAGAAACAGCAGTACAGCTCACCCACAATAACTGGTTACTACACCTGAGTAGAGGAGAACTTTGTCCATGCCCAGGTGCCTCACCACGGCTGTGCTGGGGGCTGGTTGACTGCCTTGGTGGGTTGCTGAGTGGGCAGAGACCAGCGGTACTCTGCCCGGATGCCAGCACTACCACAGGAGTAGTCGGTTTGAAGCCTGGTTGCTGGAGACCGACTGTCTCCCCTTTAAATACACTGCTCTGCTGCTGGAGACAGACTGTCTCCCCTTTGGCTAAACAGCCCTGTCGTGGGGGGGCAGGACCGACCGTCCCTACCCCCTGTGCTGGAAGTGCAGAGACCACTGTCCCATCTGCACAGGTGTGGAGCTTACAGTCTCCCCCTGGTACATTAAGCTGCCGCTGGGGAGAGGTGGTAACAAGCTCCTCTCCTGATAGAACACTCTGCCGCTGGGGAATGGAGACTGGGCTCTCTATTCCCTGTACATTAATAATCTGCCGCTGGGGAGAGGTGGTAACAATCTCCTCTCCCATACATACTTCCAGTCTCTGCGGAGGGAGACCGACTGTCTTTCCTCCCACCACAGAGTCTTGCTGTTGGGGAAAGGAGGCTGGGCTCCCAATTCCCGGCACATCACTCGGCCGCTGGGGAATGGAGACTGGGCTCCCAATTCCCAAAAAATCATACTGCCGCTGGGGAGGGAGGACGCTGCTCTCCTCTCCCTGCCTTTCACACTGCCTTCCCGGCATATCACTCTGCTGCTGGGGAGCAGGAACAACTACCTTTCTCTGCTGGAGGGGAAAACCAACTGCCTCCCCTTCCAATACCTTGGCTTGCTGTTGGGAAACAGGACAGACGGTCCCTATCCCCGGTGGTGCAGATGCAGAGACTACGGTCCCATCTACACTGTTGTGGGGCTTAACATCTCCCCTTGGTGGGCTAGGCTGCCACTGGGGAGAGGGGGTAACAAACTCCTCTCCCTTAACCGTAGACTGCCGCTGGGGAGCAAGGACGGCCCCTTCAGCTACATTTTTGTCCAAATCTGCTAGACCCTGCAGATACGCTGCTGCTACTTTCCTTGTGCTCTGTATGTATTTCTCCTCCGGGGGTTCTGGTCCAAAGAAAGCCAGCAGCATTTTCAACATAGCGTCAAACTCCTCTTGACTGTAACTGGGCGCCATGCTTGCTCTGCTGAAGTTGCTTCTTTTGTAGATAGGGGCGCTGTACGGGTACTAGCGTTGCCCTCACTTTGTAATCCAAACAAACTGTGTCTCCGAGCTGCTTTACCTCACACTAGGACGCCATCCCACTGCTTGCCACCAATGTAACGGATCGCCTGGCACCCCGACTGGGTACCTCCGTTGAAGGATGCTCCTAGCGCTTCCTGAGGACTTCAAGCACTGCAGAAGACACCACAATCACCGTATCGGAGAAGCATATGAATCCTCTCAAGCCTCTGAATGCTGTATACAGCCGAATAGGAAAAACCATGCAAATAGGTTTACACTCCTAGCAGTCAAACTGGAACAGCATACAATAAATCCTCCCCCAATAATGAGACGACACTTCACTTTGAGGGTTAAGCAGGAACTCTGGACTGGCACATCCAGCCTGGCTTTTATTACAAGAGTACACATACAGGCCACACCCAGGGGGAGGCATAAAATAACCAATGACATAGATGTTACCTCCCACACATCCCCTCCCCTTAGTGTGACACATAATCCTATTATTCATACAGTTTAAAATATACTTTTTACACAATATTTATAACTTCAAAACCATACATCACATTCACACAAAATTACATATCCACAATCAATCAGGGGAACAACATATTAAAAATTGACATGAAACAGACCAGGGGTTCAAAAGTTAGTAAAGTATCTTTTAAAACCCCTAGCTTTCCAGCTTAGACCGGTTACCTCCCACAATGCCTCACAATCCCTCCCCTCTGGCCTGGAGATAATTGGGGAAGGAATCTAATTATCTCCAAGGACAGGGCAAAACTCCATTACCCACATGGCAGACAAAAAGACAGTAAAAGACATAAAATTACATACTGATACATTTAACACATAAAACACACATTTCTACATATCCCCAGTTTAACTGAACACATAAATACCTACATAATATTTAAGACAGTATTACTGTGATATGTTACAAAGTCTTAAAGGGACATTATTCCCAAACGTCCCAATATGTCCACGGATGATTCTAAAAGAGCCAGCATCAACAATATAAACTAAAACATGCCCAAATGTAGTTCTTAAAGGGTCAGTACATTATGGTAGCAGTCCATAAGCCCCAATTCAGTCCCTTAAAGGGCAATATCTCCCAGGGACCATAATCACTGGGCAGGAGGCTAGCAACCAGGCTTCTCCAGTTCTCAGTGGCGAGGTTGGTTCCGCCACAGGGGCCATGCTCCATCAAATCTCCTCCCTCAGCCAGGGCATTGAAAATGGGTCGTGGATGGATATTCCAGCATGACAATGACCCAAAACACACAGCCAAGGCAACAAAGGAGTGGCTCAAGAAGAAGCACATTAAGGTCCTGGAGTGGCCTAGCCAGTCTCCATACCTTAATCCCATAGAAAATCTGTGGAGGGAGCTGAACGTTCGAGTTGCCAAACGTCAGCCTCAAAACCTTAATGACTTGGAAAGGATCTGCAAAGAGGAGTGGGACAAAATCCCTCCTGGGATGTGTGCAAACCTGGTAACCAACTACAAGAAACATCTGACCTCTGTGATTGACAGCAAGGGTTTTGCCACCAAGTACTTAGTCGAAAGGGTCAAATACTTATTTCACTCATTGACATGCAAATTAATTTATAACTTTTTTGACATCCGTTTTTCTGTATGTTTTTCGTTATTCTGTCTCTCACTGTTATAATACAGCTACCATAAAATTATAGACGGATCATTTTTGTTTGCCAGTGGGCAAATGCTCAAAATCAGCAGGGGATCAAATATTTTTCCCTCACTTTACATATTATCTATGTTATGCATAGGTAGCCCTCTAATCTGGTGACTTAGGCAGTCATCCAAGTCCTCATGCTCCATGAGGCCTCACAACCACTCAACTGGAGAAGAGAGCTTGTAGCATGGGGCAGGCAGCAGTGGGATGCACACTACTAGGAGGTGCATCTGATAACATTGCAGGCGACTCCTAGAGTTAGGGAATCACCTGCAGAAATTGTTAAAAACCTGGGCTAAGGTTATATTTGTGAAGAAGCTGCTCAATACTTGCCTGTCTGCACTGGTCATCTCCTGCACAGGGCAATTCATCAGGAAGCTACTGGGGGAGAGAGCAGGATATAACATTTTAAGTTTCTCCCCTCCCTCAGTAAGGCTTCATGGGAACTGCTCTTTTCTGAAGGGAAGGAGAAGATGATGCACTTCCCAATATTTAGTAGCACTGGACCACAAGGGTAAGTGGCCTAACAATGTATTGTGCTGTGGGAGAGAGACAAGCGGGGATGGGAGAAGAAAGGGAAATTGAGATTTGAGAAGAGGGAGATGAAATCTTGGAGGGGGATGGAAATGGAGGAAAGAGGGATATGGAGTTTGGAGGGGAGAGACGGAGATGGAGTTAAGGGGAAAAAGGTATATGGAGCTGGCAGGAGAGAGGAAGGAGATGAGGGGAGAGAGGAAGATGGAGCTGGGGGAGAGAGGGAGATGAAGCTGGGGGAGAGAGGGAGATGAAGCTGGGGGTAGAGAGAGAGATGGAACAGGGAGGGATGTTTAACTGGAGGGGAGAGAGGGAGCGTGACAAAGCTTCTGTACTCCGACCGAATACCTTCACCCAGTCTGCTTCCTAGCAGCTTGCAGGGACCCTGGAATGCTTCAGCCCCAGTCACCGAAGCTTGACTGGGGTCCTTCTGGAGCTTTTCCACCTGATCAGGCTGCAGCTCTTCTTCCAGGCAGGTGTCTTCCAGGCAGGTATAGTCCCCTCTGCCTCTTCCACTGCAGCCCTTCTTCCAGGTAGGTATCCACATTCGCCTGCAATTTTATAGCTCTTGTATTTAAAAAGAGACTTGTTACTCTCAGGCCTAGCTCTCTTGCGCTATCCCAGGGTTAGAGGGATCCTGCAACAAGCAAACTGGTCTGAAGACTCTGTCACTGGGATCCCTACAAATACACACAGGACACAAGTTCCAAAAGGAACTGACATACAATACTTTATTTTACTTAGGACTAGCCCATATGATTGTTACATATAAATTGCTATGACAAACATAAAATTTAAATAACCAAAACATGTAACAAAATATACAGGAAATTATCATAAGATAACATTTTTATAAAGGGGTGAAGGCGATATTAAACACAAAACATCTCTCCTGCCTCCTGCAAAAACAGCAATATGCAAATCTACCTGAATTTGCAAATTAACCAGGCTTGCTATTCAGGAAGTGCATATTGCTGTTGCTACCAAAAGAGCACGCTACACAGGCTCCATAGCCAAATCCACCTAGTCGGTATCAATCCTCAGCAGTACAGGAGCGCAGGCAAAATATTCAACAGTATACACACACACACATTATAAACACCCTATACCTATAATAGGCACAGGGTGACTGAGACATAGGAGCCATTTAGGAACCTTTGTAAAGTGTCCTTCTGATCTCAGTGATAGTGACTAATGTCACAGGGAGTTAGAGCTGAGGGGTGAGAGGGGAATAGAGCTAGGGGGGGGGATGGAGATGCTGCCTGTAAGCAGAGGTTTCTAGTAGAGCAGGGCCACCTTCAGGAGCATACAGTCCATAATCTGTTAAGGTGACCAGCTATACTTTGGGGCTTGCAAGAGGCCTGCAATGCATCATGGCCTGGTTGGGCACTGGACCACTTTGAAGAATGTGGTGTTACAAGGTACAGCCTCTCTGCATGCACTGCCACCCTTGGAGCAAGTGATGTCTGATCTATTCCTCCCTGCTTATGACAGCCGCCTAAGTATAGCCTGCAGTCAATGCCAGATCTCCACTGGATCACAAGGAAGCCATCTTCCTGTCAGAAGGTAGGCAAAGAGGAGGGCAGCAAAACATCTTATATTTTAATATTTGCATTTGTGTATGTATCTCTGTCAGTGACTGTGTATGTTTGTCTGGAAGGCTGGATCTGGGTATGCGTGTGTAAACTATGAGTGTGTCTGCAATGTCTATGTGTGTATGTGTGTCTTTATGCGTCTGGAAGCATGTGTGTGAGTATGTGTGGGTTGATGGGTGCAACTTTGTTTGTAAGGGGCTATCAGTGTTATGATGGCAGCACTGCAGGGTGGACTGAGAGTTGAGGAGCATGTGTGGAGTGTTATGTTGATACCCGTTGGCTGTAAACTGTGCCACATGCAGAAGGGAAACAGGAAAGTGTTCCCACTACTAGACACCAGGGACCCTTGACAGCTAAGTCTATTATCTCTTGCATTTCTTTTCATTATTAATGCCATTGAGGGTCTTATGTTCAAGTTTCATCTAAGGCCTCTTAAAGAAAATAAAACTGATTTTATACATTACAAATGAATTGGTCAATTCCATCCTGATGTGTCCCTTTACATGATTGCTTATTTTGTAAATGTACTAGGTTGCATTATACAAATGTTTGCTCAAGGAATTGTTTTTTAAGCAAGTAAACATGAATATGAAGATGCTAAAGTAGTTTATTTGGCTTGTGTCAGTAATAAAAGAAAAACAACAGATGCGTGATTTATGAATTAAAGAATACACACATGTTCTGATCATTTACATCTTTCTTTGTTATGATGCAACTGTGAATTATGTTCATTTTACATTCATAATGAGACTGCCGAGCAGATGGCATAAGTTAAAACTGGCATTCATTAAAATAATCTATAGTTCAAACTAATTGTTTTCTTAAAAAAAAAAAAAGGATATTTGTTGAATGTGGCCGTTTGTAGACTTTATTGAATTGGAACCCAATGGGAGGAAATAGAAAAGAATGATTTAGCTCAGAGGATGCATTGAAAAGCTACTCCCAGTACCCATAAATACCAGAGGCTGGGAAGGGCTTTTGTTTGGTTTAAAATAGCAATGCACTTTTTTAGTCACGTAGTTTCACACATTTATACAATGTCCACTTTGTGATAATTTTACCTCATTTGCATCTGTCAAACAACTATACTCGTACATACATTAAAATGTATCTGTCACAGAAAACTATTATGGAATTATAATTTGCTTAATACGAATTATCTCCACAAACTGTGCAAACTACATTTCAAACAAATGTATAAATCATATTTTATTTAGGCAGTTTACTTATGCACCATCTGGACAAGTGTAAAAAATTCCTCATATGGCATTAAAAAGACCACGTGCACATAAACCCACCAACAAATGCTGACCATCAGCCACAACTGCATGCATTGCATTGTGGGTGCTATCATCTGAATTTGTAGGTGAACAGGTATGCTCACATGAACTAAGGCTGCCCAAAATCAACACAAATGTTATAGAGGCAACTTCACAGAGACAGAAAGAATAGATCCTGACTACTGAGAAAAGTGTGTGCCCATATCATATCGCAGAGTCTCAAAACAGTCAAGCAATGGCAGACAGCACTGGCAAGCAGACTAGGCAGACACAACAGAGAAGCAGAAGAGATAAAATAACCTGTTTATACGAGAACCATCCAAGGTGTACGCACAGCTGCATTGTAACAACATATTCACCCAAGACCTACCCAGAACTGAGACTGAACAGTACTGAAAGAACATCTGGGAAAATAAACTTCACATAAAACCAATGCCCAGTGACTACTAGATCTAAAAGCAGATTGTTACATGTTCCTAGAACAGAAACCAGTCACCATCACAATAGGCAATATCCAATAACATGATCCACGCCTACTGGATAAAGAAGCTAGCAATGCCACATGACTGCCTAGCAGCACAAATAAGCCAGCTAGTAACAATGCACTACCACCCTGACTGACTAACACAAGGCACAACTATACTGGTCATGAAGGAGCCTTTCAAGGTAATAGCACCATCTGACTACTGACCATTAATCTGCCTCCCAACAACATGGAAAGTACTGTCAGGCATCATAGCCTCCATGATCAATGGGCAGACGTGTCAATACATAATCAGTGTTTAAAAGGGGATTGGCGACAACACCAGATGCTCAAAACATCAGCTGCTGGTAGACCAATCAGTCACACAAGATTCCAGAAAAAAATCTAAACCAGAGCATGGCTTGACTTCAAGAAAGTCTATGAAACAATTTGCACACTTGGATACTAAAATGCTAGACTCTATACTAAAATTTAATTAAGAAAATTAATTTTATTTTATGATAGACATTCAGACAGACCAAGGGCTGAAAGAGGAGATAGAAAGAATGCAGGGAAGTAAAGGCAGTAGTATCCCCATGTTGGATGAGTGGCTTTAGCAGGTTCCAGGTTGCACATTTGTGATCTGTTCAGAAAAGTGCAGTTCTAGAAAGATACTGCGTAGAACCCTCAGACTCCCTGTGATGAAAGCACCTTCGTCACTGGGATTTGTAGAGGCCTGCTTGCCAGCCTCTTGCCCTGTTACTATGGCCCCTTGGATGTAGTGCCCTTTAAAAGCTTTATTTGGGCATATTGGATTTCAAAACACTTTTTCTGCCCTTTTAAATCCATGGTATGTGCCTCTTCCCCTCCCCCTTTTTCCTATATGATTGTTTCTCCAGCAGGGCGTTGCCCCAGATACACTGCCAGACCAGTTTAAACTGGCTGCTTTGTCCCTCCTCAATCTCCCATCAGCCCTTGCTATTTTCTGAACACACTCTTCCTTGTACTATAGGGCACTTTTAACATTGGACATATTGAGCACTCAGATCCAAGCTATCTGGGGATATGTTGGACATATAGGTTAAACATTGTATTATATGAGTTATGTATTTTTATGTGGTTTTTGTAACAGTTTTTGGACTTAGGCCTATTTCCTGTACCTGGCGATAATTAAGTTACCACAGCCACTTAAGCCAATTATCTCCAGGAGAGAGGAGAAGATAGACTGGCCGCAGGGCCGGTGCTAGGATTTTTAGTTACACAGGCGAAGATGCATTTTGGCGCCCCCAACCCTCATTTAAAAAAAAAAAATGCATCTTCACCTGTGTGTCTTTCCTCCCAAGCCACAGGCACACAGGCATAATTTTTCAGTCACACAGTCAAAGTCATACAGGTACACTGTCATACAAAGACAGCAATAATCATACAGAGACATACAGACACATACAGTCAGAGACATACAAGCAGAGACATACATGCATACAGAGACATGCAGGCATACCGTCATACAGACACATACATACAGACAGGCATACAGAAACATACATACAAAGACATACAGGCATGCAGACACATACATACATACATACATACAGGCATACAAAGACATACACACATACAGATACATGCATGCATACAGAGACATAACGTCATACAGACACATACATACATACAGAGGCATATTTCCATACAGACACATACATACATACAGAAACATGCATACAAAGACATACAGGCATACAGAGACACACACATACGTACATACAGAGACATAAAGGCATACAGTTACATACATGCATACAGAGACATATATACAGACATTCAGAGACAAACATACATCCAGTTACATACATGCATACAGAGACATACAGAAACATACGTACAAGACATACAGGCATACGGACACATACATACATACAGAGGCATACCATCATACAGATACATACATACAGACAGGCATACAGAAAAATACATACACACACACACACACACACACATACTCACATGCGCACACACACACACTGACATACTCACACACACCGACAGACACACTCACTCACACACAAACTCATAGACACACTTACACACATACTGACAGACACACACACACTCACTCACACACACTGACATACACACACACACACACTCACTCACACACAAACTCATAGACACACTTACACACACACTGACAGACACACACACACTCACTCACACACATACACACTGACATACACACTCACACACAAACTCATAGACACACTTACACACACACTGACAGACACTCACATGCACACACACAGTAATTAATAAAGTAATTAATAATAAATTACATTTAAATGTCCCACCCAGCCTCCCTACCTGGAGTGCTGGCGTGGGTCTCTCATTGGTGGCCCAGTGGGGCTGCTGGGAGGCGTGCGGCTGAAGTTGATTAGGAGGCGGCGAGGGAGCTCTCTGATCTCTCTGACCGGCTCCCTCGCAGGCTGTTTTCTGATGCCGCGGGAGCCGGAATATGACGTCATAAAGGCAAAAGGCGCGCGAGGGAGCCGGTCAGAGAGATCAGAGAGCTCCCTCGCCGCCTCCTAATCAACTTCAGCCGCACGCCTCCCAGCAGCTCCGGGGAAGCAGGAGGTGACCAGGCAGGAGGGAGCACTTCCATCCTGCCGGTCACTGGAATTTTGCGCCCCCAGAGCCGGTGCGCCCTAATGCGGCCGCCTGGGCCGCCTTATGGACGCGCCGGCCCTGTATACCATGTTATGTTTGTAATACCTGTCAAAGAAATGCTTGCAACAGCTTTTGGAGCTGTGCAAGCCCAATGTTATTTTATGCACAACCAAAATAAAAATAAAGAATTAAAAAAAAAAAATAATAATAAAGAATTAAAAAATAAATTTAATATAAAAAAAAAATAATTAAATATATATAAAAAAAATATATATATAAAAAAAAAATCAATCTTACCCCCTTCAAGTGCTGGCAGACAGTTCTAAAGTGATGGGGATCTGAGGAGACTGCAGGCACTCCAACACGATGGGGAGCAGTCTTGCAGAAGAGGCAGCTCTCCCAAAGTAAGTCTGCTGCCGCCTGCCTGCAGGACTTTGACAATATGGAGTCAGGGGAAAGGGGAAGGGGGAGGGGGCGGAAGTCAGGCCACCTACTCGGCTCACCATATTAAACTAAAGTCCGCCTGGGCCTATCTGCCTATCTCCCCTTCCCTCCCCTTCCCTTCCCTTCCCTTCCCTTACCTTCCCTTACCTTCCTGTTTTCTCTCTGTCATGGGCGCCGCCATATTGGAGCCAGCAGAGGGAGCCCGGCCCTGATGCATCCGACGGTGGACCGCAGGGGACTCTGGGGGAGGTGTAAGTCGCGCCCTCCTCCTGACATCATCAGGAGTGGGCGGCGCGGCAGGAACTTCACCTCCGGTCCGGAAGTAAGGGAAGCAGGCAGCCTCAGCAGGGCAAGTAAGGCTGCGGTATTATAAAAATCCGAATCCCTAGCCGATGGCTGGGGATTCGGATTTTTGCGCCCCCCTGCTCGGGCGCCCTAAGGCGGCCGCCTGGGCCGCCTTATGGACGCGCCGGCCCTGACTGGCCGCACAGCCTAAATCTATGGAACTATTTTGAGCATGAAAGTCATGCTTGCGGTCAGTCAAATGTGACTTCCATAAAACTTTTGAACCCCTGCTCTGATCTGGGTGATTTTTGGATATGTTGTTCATCCAGATCCAGGGATGTATAATGTGGGGGATATATTTATGGGGATGTGTTATGTTTTGGGGTGTTTTCTGGACTTTGGGGAAAATGTGTGTTTTTCTGCCTGTGGATAATTAGGTTATTGTATTAGCTGCTTTAATTATATCCTGGGCAGAGGGGAGGGCTTGTGTGCTGTATGTGGGAGTGTCGGCCATTATTGTATTGTTTTGATTGGTTTGTGTCCTTTGTGTCCTGTGCTCCACAAGGTCCTCGTGGGTGGTAACCTTGTGGGGAAAAGGTGTATAAATGAAATGACTTTGTGCTCATTAAGCAGACCTGTTCTATCCTTCATGTAGTCTTGGCTCATGTTTGGGGGATTGGAGAACTACACTCTGGGGATTGCTATAATCACTATACTCCCCAGAGTATAATCACTAGCTCTTGTAAAGGCTATTCCTGTTCCTGTTTCAATCTCTTGACTAAGGAGAGATTCACCCACTGGAAGCTAGAGCCTGGTCTTGATTGGAGGACAGCGAAACCCCAACCAAGATGCGGCGGTTCGTGGGGTTTGCGGTGGTTATGGTGTCGAGTGCGGTGTTGATGGTCCTTGGTGAGCACTAGTTGCATCGTTCGACAGTGGCACCCAGTCAGGGTGACAGGCGGTCTGTCACACACCCAGTCCTCTGGTAGAGGATCCGAGTATGAGGAATATACAAAATATCACTTGGAGGGGTAGGAATATTTATTTTATTTTATGACAGACATTCAGACAGAAGGACAAATTAGACAATCAGACATAAATACTAGATGGGGATTTCATATACATATATATATATATATATATATATATATATATATATATATATATACTCATATTTTATTATACCTGAAAACAAAACCCACTGTATAAAGAGAAAGTTTTAAAACTCCTCAAAGAAAAAGAAAAAGAGTAGGCTCCAGTCCATGCGTACAGACACACACACCATATACACATAAATATACCCATATGTGGGGTTTGTATTACCTAAGCTCTAACCGCATACAATTACAGGAATAAAATAATGATTTTTATTGATTTATTCTTGGTTCATCATTTCATATTGGTGTTATTTGAAACCATATGACCTTATGATTTTGCACCAATGAATAATGACCTAACCATATATTATTTAAACAGTTTTATTGTTAATAAAACGATTACATTCATAAACTGACTGTAGAAGGGCATTTTTTTCTGAAAATAAAAGGTGGAGAGGTATGATGTCACACATGACATTTCCAATCTGCTACCCATTGGAAGCCAAAATTCTACAGTATAAACAGCATTGTGCAGCAGCTTACTGGTGAGGCCGAATTCATGTTTCACACATTGTTTACTGAGATTGATCTGTCCAACATTTTGAAAGTGTAAATAGATATTTTTAACCTGATATCTCAAATAAATGCCATTTTCTACACAATAAAATGCTGTTCTATTTCCTTTTGTATGTGGAGCTGGATATGAAGAATCACAGACAGTAATCTGCTTAGGGATTTCAATTTATCACTTAAATGTTATATTTAGTGCATTCTATTGAAAGGCTCAGAAATATATTTGTAAGTAGTATTCTTAAGGGGAAATAGCAATGGGTTTTCTCAAGCGTAAGACATACTAACTATAGTATTACATATGTTCTTGTTTTGCGCATGGAGAATTCCAATGATAAATGACAAACTGTCTTCATATTGCATACAAATATGTAACTGATTATTTAGTCTGCATTGTATTATATATTGTGATATATATATCCTAGCAACAAGGGGTGATATTTATGACAGGATTCATATCTCACATTCTAAACAGTATGTTAATAAATATCTGCATGTATACAACATATCATAGTGACACAGTGGGTTCTGAGAAAGTATGAAGGATTTTACTGGAACAGGGGACTGATTAAACACACCTGCCTCCTCCCTGTAGGTTACTCTGAGAACACACTCTCCTCTCCCCCACTCATGGACAAAGTACATAGCCTGAACATTTGTCATAAGGCAGCTAGTAGAATTAGGGATATTCTCCACTAACATTTTACATCTCACACCTACTGCCCATTGCAAATACCACATTCTAGCATATACATAACGTTGTATACAGGACTACATCTTTAAAATTTTGACTAACCGAAAGGCTTGCAGGGCGTTGTTTGTCTCTTTGGCATTCAAAGACTTAATTTAGAACGTAGTCTTTAGCCTGCATAATGTTAAATAGGCTAAATTAACAATGTGTAGGCTATAGCATAACTCCCAAAAATTTAGATGGACAACTTTAATTTTGTGGTTGTAACTGGGGGTATAGTCAGGGGCAGGACTGTGCTGGGGAAATTTAGGTGAATTGCTAATAACAAATCATGCAACTAAAATGTAATTTAGAAAAAGAACGATGTATCTTCTTTACACAGACTGATTTCTAAACACATTTATTGTTGTCTAAAGACAGTTTACTGTGGAGTTCTGGTAAAGTTCAGGCACATCAAGCATACTAAACTCCTACTAAAGAGGGAGATTGGAATAGAAAATAGGGACATATGGGTTTAGGCCCATTATGGAGACTCGTCTGACATAAAATTGGGACACTTGGGAGGTATACTGAAGTATAGATGAAACATGGCTATTTTCAATAAGTTTTTTTTAATTCCTGGTTACACACTAAAAAGCTAGTGTAATAGTTATACTGGTACCTGTTTGTATTGTGGGACACTCAAAGGAAAACAATATGTCATAAATTAATTTAAATATTTTATTTTATTGACATACAAAACAAGAGGATACAAGGAACAATGGAGGGAAAGTCACCCAAACGGTAAAAATATTGTATTAAAATCCATAAGAAAAGAATGGCTAACGCAGCAAGGATTAAAATAATCTCAGGAGATCCAATGAGAGGTCTATGTGGAATCACTTTATTAATAGTCACCTCTCCTTACACTGGGAGCTGACAGGGGAGCAGACCGGACCGGTGTGGAGGAGAAGGGAGCTGACAGGAGCTGCAGGAGAGGTAAGTAAACGCTCTCTGCCAGCCCCCCTCTACTGAACTGCCAATACCACTGGACCACCGGGGAGTGAGAGCCCCCCCCCCAATTAATATAATTTTTTTAGAATCTAATTTTATTTAGAAATGTACCAGTAGCTGCTGCATTTCCCACCCTAGTCTTATACTCGAGTCAATAAGTTTTCCCAATTTTTGGGGGTAAAATTTGGGGCCTCGGCTTATATTGGGGTCGGCTTATGCTCGAGTATATACGGTAGTAATAGATTAAAGAAAATAAAAATGTGCATCATACCTTGAATATGTGTTTAATGTGTCAGACTGACCCTTTATTGTGTCATAATGCTCTGTAAATTTCCAAAGAGATCGAAAAGTCTCCAAGGTGCGCTGGACCATTTCTTCTATTTATTATTATACAGAGTTCCTTTTCACGTGTCCACATTTTTGTGTTTTACTTTGCATATTAGTGGTATCAGTTTTACCTTAAAATATTTCTTGCATTTGCCCGTTTCTTCCAGAAGATGCTGTTCAAGAACTTGTTCATAGGCTTATTATTGCCTGCTTTGACTACTGCATTTCTCTTCTCGTTGGTATCCCCAATGTATATACTGCCCCCCCAACAGTGTATCATAAATGCTACTGCTAGACTTATCCTATCCATATCAATTATTCTTACATACACTGCTCCATTGTCAGTCCTTTCATTGGCCTCCCATATCCCATAGGACACAAAATAAACCATTTGCACGTATAAAACTCAAGCAATTTAACAATTTCACCTCACTATACTATGTTTTTTCATTAATTGAAATGTACACCTTTACATAGTCACTCAGCAACTTTCTCCTGTCCCCTGTTTGTACCCACAGTGATAATACTGTCCTACAAGGCATCAGTTAGACAGTTCTATTATTATGGAACAACCTTCTCATCCAACTTTCTTCTAGTCTCAACTCTTTCATGAGGTCAATTAAAACAAATTTTGTAAAGTATTCATATCATCTCCCTCTATCTCACACCTGTCTACCCTGTTTCTCATAACAGTCCACGTTTCCCCTTTCCACAATAAAGCATTCCTTCACACTTCTTCTTCACTTAGTTTGGCTATTGGCTTCATAACTATGGATATTATCCTTTACGCATACCCTTTGTGCTTATAACTCACCTCCTCTAGATTCTAAACTCTTTCGAGCAGGGGCCTCTTGTCCCCATTATAATTTGCAAAAGTGGAAAGCACTTGAAAATGTGCTGGCTCTATGTAAATGATGTGAATTAAGGAATTGTACTGTTAGCAGGGCTAGCGCATTGGCTGGAAGCATCAGCTGATCACTCTCTGTCAATTAGCTAGTTTCTATACTTCTAAACATAGCTCAACCAGAGAGCTTCTGGCTATCCCTAAGGTGGAAAGTGCCATCTGGACCACAGGTTACAAGTCAAACATTTCTTTGTCTTTCTGGACCACAGGCGGTTTGACCACTTATGTTGGGATGGTGCCAGGCCTCTCAGGGCAACATAACCATTACAGTGTGCTGCAGTGCTTATGGTGCTTGGAGTGTTCCTAAACTTAAATAGTAAAGAATAATTTTAGTTAGTGTATTTTTTATTTCTATCTTTGAGTTATACTTTAAATATTTTTACTTTAAAAATTTTTAGAATGATAGATTTTTGTATCTAAGTAGATAAAATTAGGATACGTGCAATTTTAATCTGCTTATCAGCAGCAATACATGAACAATTGTGTAAATGTTACAACACTTCTTTTGGACTTTATATATGATGAATAATTATAACAGTATTTACTCTTGGGAAAATGTTAAACATTTATTGGATTAATCTCAAAACTTCATAAAAATCTGACGAAATAATCGTTTTATTACTCTGTAGCATTCTGTAAGTGTTAGAATGAAGTATATGTTTGTTAGTTTTTTAATATGTGTATGTGAATAAGAATCACTTTAACCCATTCACTATTGAGCACTTTTTTATTGAAAAAAATATTAGCATGACATTTATTTGAAACAAGGGATGCATAGCTAGCATATAAACATATCATAACACAGCAATTTTGTGAATAGATTGCTTTGCAGACAAACTTAAAAATAAAAATGATGTACATTTGCATTATTTTTATTTTTCACGTATTTATACTTGGGAAATTAACAGCTTTAGACAGTATACAGTTTCCTTTATCTTGCAATATTTCACACAGGGTCTGAAAAGTTAGCATAAAATCAAATGCAAGTTTTCTCACATACAGAAGATGTAACAAAAAATGGTAAATAAAAATGGTCAACAACTTACTTAGTAGTGGAGTTTACTAATAATTTCAACAGAATGTAAAAATAAAGTCTGCATTTGAGCATATTGTCCATATATAGTATATAAAGTTACATCATATATTTCTAAAATAAAGTTATTTAAAACTGCCATAGCAATCTTTATCAATCTCTGGACTGCTAATGTAATGCAGACAGTGAAATGGTATAGTCCATTCCCTCCTCCCCCTCCCCCCTCCCTCACTGTAAAAATTAAATGACCCATTGAAATTTCCTGTACTGGTTGAAAGAAGGGGATTAGCTGATATTTTCAGCAATTTTACATTCATTATATCAGTGATGAGTGGCTTCTGGCAGATAAATTATTTCCTCTACAGTCAATCATGGTAATCATAACTATAGTATAAATTAGGGCAAGTGAGGCTTTATGCACTAGCTTTTATACTGCAAAGAAAAACAAGAAAACAAAAAAGTTTATACTCATTTTTGGTATTGGAAGGGGTTAATGTGTTAAAAGCACACGTTGCTGTGTATCCTTACCATGACATCAGTAAAACATATTTGTATTACATAAATATGTTTGCACAATTAGATAGAGAAGAATCTGGATGCTGTCTAAGAAAGCTGCATCTTCTTCACTCTATAGTGAATATTAACATGCTGTACTTATATCTATCTTATGATTAATTAATTACAGGATGCTCTTACTTCCATGGGAGGTAAACTATATGGACAAAAGTATAAGGACACCTGGCCATTACACCAACAGGGACTTTGATAACAACACATTCTAAATACATAGACATTCATATGTAGTTGGTACCCCCCTTTGCAACTATAGCTCTGCTTTTCTAGCAAGGCTTTCCACAACACTTTGGAGTGTTTCTGTGGGAAGACCTGACTTACAATCTGTGTTCTAGCTCATCCCAAAGGTGTTTGATGGGGTTGAGGTCAAGGCTCTGTGTGTGCCAGTCAAGTTCTTCCACACCAAACTCATCCAATCATGTCTTTATGGACCTTGCTGAGCCGAGTGACTGAGTAAAGCTGTAAACTGCTCCCAGAAAGCTGAAAGCAAAGCATTGTCCACCTATCTTGGTTCGCTAAAGCATTAAGATTTACCTTCACTGGAAGTAAGGGCCTAGCTCAGCCACTGAAAAACAGCATTATCCCTCCTCCACCAAACTTTACAGTCAGGCTGGCACAATGCAGTCAGGCAGGAAAAGTTCACCTGGCATCTGCCAAAACTAGAATCACCTGTCAGATTGCCAAATAGAAAATTGTGGTTTATCATTCCACAGAACATGTTTTTACTGCTCAGGAGTCCAGTGGTAGTGTGCTTGACATTGTACTTGGTGATGTGAGGCTTGCATGCAGCTGCTAAGCCATGAAAACCCATTCCATGAAGCTCCCACTGCACAGGTTTTTGATGATATTAATGCCAGTGGAGGTTAGGAAATCTTCAGCTATGGAATCAACTGAACATTGGTGACTTTACAAACCATGCACCCCAGCACTCGGTGACCCCACTGTGAATTTGCATGGTCTTCTGCTTTATGTGGTTAGTCACTGCTGTTCCTTAATGCGTCCACTTTCCAATAATACTACTTTCAGTTGACAGTGGAATATCTAGCAAGGATGACATTTCAGAAACTGTCTTATTGCAAAGGTGGCATCCTATCACAGTACCATGCTTGAATTCATAGAGCACTTCAGTATGACCCATTTTTAAAAAATAAATATTTTGCAGACTGCCTGGCTAAGTGCTTGATTTTATACACCTGTGGCATTTGGGTATAATTGAAAAACCTGTGCTATGCCCCAATACTTTTGTCCATATATTGTATCTGTAAACACAAAAGCCAGTTGCCTATAACCATAATATTCCAGAACCATGTAGAAAGTTCTGAACCACCATTACAAAACTTTGCTAGATCTGACTCTGAATTGGGGGTAGGTGAATCATCAACTGAGGGCTACATACCGTCATCAAGTATGAGAACTGAATAAATGTGAATTATTAAATGAATAAAATGTATGGGTTTTTTTCTGGATATTCTGTGAGCCACCCACAAGCCAGTGATTAATTATAAACTAATTAGTCTTGCTATGTTTCAAAAAAATTCTACACATGCACCATTACCACAACAATGCAAAAACCTTAAACACCTAGAGTCAGCATGGAAACAGGACAAATGGGGTTAAGCCATCTGTCAATAGAAGCAAACAAATATGAAATGCGACTAAAAACAGAACACAATCTAAGGGTCATTCTCTCTAAAACACTACAGCAATTCAGGGTTCCATAGGACATTAAGACATTAAGCCATCCATTTAGAAAGCATCATGGGAACACAACAAGTGGAGTGGTCATATTTTGGAATCAGTGCTATAGAATGAATTTTCCAAAATCGTATGTGCTGCATACTTGAATACACAAAAGCTTGAAGCAATAAATGCATGACTAAGAACCCAGGACCACATTTCTTATCATCGAAACTGGTGATAGATTCCATTCCTTTGAGAATACTGGGAATACTGGGAATACTGGGAATGAGGACAGTTCTTCTGCCGGAATTGTTATAGTTATGATAACGAGCAGTAGAAATTACTTATTGTTTTTACAACACATAAGGGCGTGAGTGTTTGACTAAAGATAAGTGTCCATCACCACTTCAACATGACAGACAAGAGCAATCACATGCACACAGCATCAGGTTCATCAGAAACGGCACAAACATGCTAAGTGCAAAGCAATAGCAATTTTATGTCCTTGCATGAAAGTATCACCAGCTTCAAGTATCCTGGCACTGAATTAGTACATACATTACCTACATTTTGCTTCATCTTGCTGTGCGTCAGTTCTAGACATTTACTTGATGTGGCTAGTGAGCTTACACTCAAGTGGCCACTGGAGTGATACTAAATATCTCCAGTTATTTAAATGTGCATAGTGATTTTGGATAGTGCACAAGTAACTATTTGGTTTTTGTTGTATGTATTGGGGCTGATGTGAACTATAGTCATTGCTGCCACCCAGGAGTAAAGGGAGTTTGAGTGCAGGACTTATTTTTATATATTTCTATTAACCTACA
The DNA here is from genome assembly GCF_036172605.1 of Pelobates fuscus. NCBI lineage: Eukaryota > Metazoa > Chordata > Amphibia > Anura > Pelobatidae > Pelobates > Pelobates fuscus. The sequence goes on along the minus strand of NC_086321.1, from coordinate 102,813,912 downwards.
TACCTGTATGACATCAGTAAACACATTACCACATTCAGTCTATCAAGTGGAAAGGGTGTTATTGTCCTAATCAATAATCATTCATTTACATCTAATGTTTGGCTGACTAAGAACAAGATTTCAGCCTTTGGCATTTTTTTTTTTATTTTACAAAATTAAATACAGTAAGCCATTGTTTTTTTGATCTTTCACAGCTAAGTAATTCAGTAGCAAATAATATAACACTAGGGATGTAAAAGAACAAGTGAAATATGTTTAATAGCTGTTGGTGTTTGGGAGCATTGACCCCATGCTCTCTTAGAACCAGCCTTGAGGAAGATAGGTCCAGCTACCCAAGAGATCAGATGGCAGGGTGTTCAGCCCATGTAATTCCATAAGTCACCTTGTGGTCTAATGAGATCGGAAATTGAGCAAGGTGTAGTCATTTTGGATGTAGTCACCTGTTAAAAAAACGCTCTTTTCCTTAGTCTTCCTTCCTATCTAATACAAGGCAGTCTGTATGTGAATGTGGATATTGGAATAGGTTTAAGGAAAATACTGTTACTAAGGATAAAATACAGACATCCGTCTCCACTCCAGTTTCCATTAGACCTCCAGGTATATAACAGGAAAAATGTAGTAACTAAGTAGCAATATATGTACTTTGAGTAGTTATATTCCTTATTCCATAATAATGTCTGCAAACATTTACTGCTTCTAGCATCCTAGTCATTTTAGGATGAAAATAAGGCTCAAAGGCATCAATTTAATAAGCTTTTCAAAAGATTCAATAGTCTTAGAAGAATTTCCAAAATCATAATTTATCTACAGAAAGGCTTTAATGGTGATGTATTTTTACATATATTGCTTATAAATTTTCTAACAGCATTGAATCATTTGGAAGGTTGATTAAATCACGGCCAAAGTTTGCAAATTTGACCTTTCACATATTCTTGCTACTCTTACTGATCTCAAGGAAACCAAATAAAATATGTAGTAATTTCCAATTGTGGCACAAAAGACTCTTGACAAATGACAATTGGCTTGCTTCCTGGATTAACAAGCCATTATCTAAATTATCCATAATTACTATTAAAGCCATGTATATACTGCTTTACTTATAAAGCATCCTTCCTTTTATTAAAGGCATCTATTGAATTCAATGCACATGTTCTTTGGGGAGCAAGTTCCAAATCCTTATTGTTCTTACTGTAATGAAAAAGAAATAGTCCTTTAGATGAAATCTAATTTCTGACAAATTTCAATGTAGGCTCTTTGTATGGTTATTATAAAGACATTCAAGACGAGGGTCCTTAACATTGATTTATAAAGAGACAAAATGATATCTTTATCTCGTGATTCAGTACTCCTCTTTCAACTTGACAAAACTTTTTCTGGCCCAGGCAGCTGCTGGCTGATATTACACTCTGTTTCTAAATCTGTTTACAATTATTTCCAAATCTTCCTTCTGTGATAAATCCTCTATCTCAGTCCAAATGAAAAGAATAAATTGCAGATTTCGTTTTCTGACAATGTATAACTTGAATTTGTGTATACTGAATCTCATCTGACACTTGTTGGCAAGTTCCCCAATTTATCAGAATCACTCTGAAAAAAAAGTATATATTTATTTGCCATTTTTCCTTTGTAGAAGCCTTGTTCAGAGAGCTGAATAGGCAAGGATGGACCAAACTGTTATATTGTGTTCTAGGATTCCATGTAAAAAAAATTTTGCTTGCAAAAAAGAAACAGGGAAAAAACGGGAGAATCTTCCCCTCTCTTTATTTTTCTAACTTTCCCATTCCCTCTCTCAAACCCAATAGTTTTTCATATATCCACAGTATTTATCAATTCTACTTATAGCCTCTCAATTCCCCTCAGTCACCTTCCTCACTCTAGTCTGAAACTGGTTCTGTCACCTTAAACCCATCTCTCTCCTTTTGTTTCCTCTTCTCTTCCTCTCTCAGGAGGTGTTCTTCCTTTCTGATCTATTTCTCTTTAAAGCATAACATAAAATAGAGACTACATTGTCTTGATTATTTTTCATAAGTTTGACAAATCATGACAAAGGATGGAGCTTAAGGCAAGCTTCACTTCCTTTCTCGATTAACAAAGGAAATAGAGCATGCCATAAGCTGCATTTCATGTCAACATTGCCAAGTGTAGGAACAAATACATAAGACAATGTAGTCCCTACTTTGTCTTATGTTTTAAAGAGAAATAGATCTGAAATTAAGAAAAGGAAAACACATTCTAAGAAAGGAAGAGAAGAGGAAACAATAGTAAGGTAAGTTTGAGGTGACAGAGCCTTTAATATGCTTCTAATGTCATTTTATTAAATAATGACCCAAAACGTTTAATTCATATTCCTATAAGGCTGGATCCTTTTTTCTATGCATTCCTGCTCCTAAAATACGCACTACTTCACCAGTCTTTATATTGCCCTCTAATATCTTACTACCTCCCGTAGTCTCTCAACTTTCATCTGTCCCACATAGGTTACTCCTATCCTGTTCAGTGTGTCTCTTACCCATACCCATTGACTTACTCGTTACCACATTCCCAACATTGTTCCTACCCCATGTGACTTTCCTTACTAATACTCTTTGTATCAAATTAATTTCCTTATTGGTGGTAACCCTACTGCATGGGTGCTTCCAGCACCAGCCTGATACTGCTTTCTTTAACCCCTTAAGGACCAAACTTCGCAAAAAAAGGGAATCATGACATGTCACACTTGCCATGTGTCCTTAAGGGGTTAAGGGGACTATGATTTAGCACATGGATGGACTGCACCTTTCGATACAATGTCATATCTCAACTCGCTGCTCTCAAAGACACCTGTAATTCTTCACTTTGGTGGCCTTCTGTCAGAAGATGCTGAGATCTATTCCCACGTGATTATCAGCAATGGAGATGCTGGGGGGAGGGGGAGCAGTACTGTAGCTCTCATGTATAAAGGGCCTGCTGCTGTGTGGCTGTGTCAGCACCAGGTTTAAGGCTTGCAAACAATATGCCATGCCAGTTAGAAGACATATTCTGACTTCCCAAGCCACCCAAGATTTCACAGCATAGCGGATCCGCATTTCACAGAATGTGCACTAATTATATATAGTTTATATATATGCTATTATATTCAGTTTACTACCAATCCGCATTCTGGCTGTGTATTGTGTCTGTTAGTGGATATCCGTAAGGGCTCTGTTTTGTTTATGATCTGATTAGGATTGGGCACTTTGTCTTGTAGAGGCCCCTGGAGAATCTCCTGGTTGCACGTAATCGCAGGATTTAGCTACGATCTGATTAGGATTGAGCATTTTGATTGTTTGATATACTCGAAGTTGCAGCCAGTCATGACTTTCTACTAAGCTTGAATCTTTGGGGGCTCTGTTATTCTTTAATAGCATTTGGTAACACTGGTGTTAATAACTGAATGTTCTTGGACACATTATCTCTACGAATTTATTTAATTTGATTTATGTAATTCATTTATTTAAAGGACCACTCTAGGCACCCAGACCACTTCAGCTTAATGAAGTGGTCTGGGTGCCAGGTACCTCTAGGATTAACCCTTTTTTTTATAAACATAGCAGTTTCAGAGAATGAGGGTTAATCCAGCCTCCAAATCCTCTAGTGGCTGTCTCATTGACAGCCGCTAGAGGCGCTTGCGTGCTTCTCACTGTGAAAATCACAGTGAGAGCACGCCAGCGTCCATAGGAAAGCATTATGAATGCTTTCCTATGCGACCGGCTGAATGCGAGCGCGGCTCCTGCCGCGCATGCGCATTCAGCCGATGACGTCGCGATCAAGATGGAGAGGAGGAGGAAAGCTCCCCGCCCGGCGCTGGAAAAAGAGGTAAGTTTAACCCCTTCCTCTCTCCAGAGCCCGGCGGGAGGGGGTCCCTGAGGGTGGGGGCACCCTCAGGGTACTCTAGTGCCAGGAAAACGAGTATGTTTTCCTGGCACTAGAGTGGTCCTTTAAGTAACTTAATTTATTTAATTTCTTCTCCTCAAAACTAATTATTTTATTTAACATGATGTCCGCGTTTTCTTCTTACTAAATGGTAATCATTTTAGATCATTATTTGAGGCTTTACACCTGGAATATTACCTTTTCTATATATTATTTTATATATATTTATCTGGATCAGGATGCACACCAGACAACTGATTGAGTAAGTGTAATGGTTTATTACTTAATAGTCTATGTTTTAATGTTAATGGCAAATGTATTACTTTCGTAATTGAATGTTTCATTACATACCTTATATAATATGGAGGTATACACTATATAATATGGAGGTATACACTATATAATATGGAGGTATACACTATATAATATGGAGGTATACAACTTGGTGTTATCTTAACAAAGATCTCAGTGGAGATCGATACGTAGCTTCATTTGCCCGTGATTCCAATAAAGCTGCTATACAAGTGACCTTGAGTGCCTGGACTCTACTGTTGTCTAATACAGAATGTGCCCAAGGCAGAAACCTAGAGGTCCATACCCAAAGCTTCATCCACTAAATGGTACAGGCTTTTATAAAAATGTTTTTATTTAAGACATCAGTTACATTTCATTTAGTTACCCATTTGGATATACCATAATTTAAGACTTGAATTCTCAATGCATAAGATAAAATACTCCACTGTTATATAACAAAGCATAGGTATACTTTTTTGTGTTCTTTTTATTTTTCCAAGAGTATATTAGCTGATGAAAGGTTGTTTACGTTAAAGAATTATTAGTCTGACATACACACTAGAAACAGTTAATGAGGTTTTGCCAGTGACATTTCTATAAAGCAGCATTGTCAATTACAGTATTTCCTGTTCGTAAAAGTTAACAGGGGACAGGTCAAGATGAAAACTACAAAAAAAAAAAAAAAAACAACTTTGAACAAGCAAACAAAATAAATTGAAAGGCTGACATTAATAAATATTACAAGAGGCTTAGGGCTATCTTAGTGATTGCCATTTAACTTAATCTTTTTGAGATTAACTGTTCATAGTCAATAAATCATAGTACTTGCACACTATCACTGCCATTGTATTGCTGAAAGTGATGTCATAAAAATGATACAGACTTTAGAAGCCCAGGAAATATGTGTATCTTAAGAACCACAGAAAATTCCAGACTAGCACTTAGGGATAAAAATACAAGAACTGCCCCACACACTTAAAATGTTCCGCAGGAAGATTTAGTTTGTACCATCAGCAGAAAAAATGATACTCACATCTTACAGTTGGTTAAAAATACCCAATGACCACTAAAATATTTGCAAAAATAAACCTATGGGAAATTATTAGTGCTATGAGTCAATTTGGTACCCTATAAAATTGCAACTCCAGTTTTATATTTTTGAATAAGCTTTTCAAATTAAATATTTTTTGATAACGTTTTAAAATGATTATATATTTTGACAAATATTGTAATATTTTGAATGTTTTTATATATTGGTATATTTGTTTTATATGTGACATATTTTTTTAGATTTTATCATTTACTACTCTAGGACTGTCTTCCTGACAGTTAATACAGGGTGCTTTAGACTCAGTTCTGCAACGATTGATGTCTTTGCAACACATAGAGAAGCATTTGATTGGAGAAGTCGGGCACTTGCTGTTTATGTTGTTTATATAACTAAAGCTATAGTGTCCCTTTAATCCATTTCCTTTAAGCTCATATTATCTGATGTGCCATACACTTGGTGCTACCAAATGGGGAGCAGGGACGCAAAATAAATTCACAACAGACCATAGTTAACAAGCATGTTTTATGTCAAATGAGGATTGAGTTTCTCAAATTGCATATTTAAACAAAAATGTTATCCTATTTCTAAATCAAATTTACATAACTAACAATATAAAGGTAACTCATGACATTAGTTAATTATTGTTGCTAATCCTATAATTATTTAATAGCCCATAATAACCAAACTGGAAAAAATTCTCCTACTTCCCTTTCTTTATTGCTGCTCTGCTCTATTTTGGCCAATAATTTGCTATCGAGTAAGTACTAGAACTGTATTCCTATTCTGGAGAAATATAATGTCTCAATCCACAAAAAGTAAGGACGAGAAGGTACCTTTAGTAAAACAATACCAAGGTAAAAATGTACGGGGGAAAGGTATGAATCAATCTGGCACCTTTCAGGTCCATAAATGTGGGACTCTGAGGAAGTGCCAGAGTAAGTACAAAATTCTTCAGATTAATTCATCCCTTCCCTATCTAAGCCTTAACTGATTTTTTTCAATATAGGTTTCCTTTCCTTATCCTTACTTCTTATGGATCACAATGCTATTTTTCTCCATAGGAGGAATCTAGGGGCTTCTACTTAACTAAGGTTTTAGCAATCACAGAGCCTCCATTCACCTCTCCCGGATTTAAGGTATATTTTATTTCAATACTGTGTCTTTTTTAGCCTTGAAATTTTCTTGCCTCCAGTCATTTTTCTTTTTTCATAAAGATGTCGGCCTAAAATTTGCGTCTCCTTTGTCAATTTACCATATTTGCTGTAGTGAATAACTCCATAAACAATTACTCCACTCAAGTCTCTTTTCAATCAACAAAAAATGTTGGTAAATAAACTATGTAAAAAAATAAATTGAGGAGATTCCTACACATAAATTACACGTAGGAGTCTCCTAAATTGGTTACTTAAAGTAATCTCAACAGGGGATAACTCTAATTTAGACAATAAAAAAAACAGAGTTTGAGAAAGACCCAACATAGTGGGAATTTCCCAAGATCGGTTAGTAGACTATTCCTATTGAATTACGACATATTATTTAGAGAGATATATAGAGTGTAGCTGTATTATTAATACTAAAAGTATTCCTATATTGGAACTTGGAAGTAAACGAGGAACAAAAGGAGGAAAGAGAGAATATGAATAAATCTCTTTTAACTAAACCTCCTATATGAGAATGCAACATACACTGTATCTAAGTAGTAGCCACCTAGTATAATTGATTAGATGCTACAAAAATATGATGTTATGTAACCAAGCTCAATCAGTGAAACTAGGAAATACTACTTAGAACTCCTATTAGATTGCAAGAAAGTACAATTAAAGGACCACTATAGTGACAGGAAAACATACTTGTTTTCCTGGCACTATAGTGCCCTGAGGGTGCCCCCACCCTCAGGGACCCCCTCCCGCCAGGCTCTGGAGAGAGGAAAGGGGTTAAAACTTACCTTTCTCCAGCGCTGGGCGGGGAGCTCTCCTCCTCCGATCCTCCTCCTCTCCTCCCATTCGGCTGAATGCGCACGTGCGGCAAGAGCTGCGCGCGCATTCAGCCGGTCTCATAGGAAAGCATTATCAATGCTTTCCTATGGACGCTTGCGTGCTCTCACTGTGATTTTCTCTGAAACTGCTATGTTTATAAAAAAAATGGGTTAACCCTAGCTGGACCTGGCACCCAGACCACTTCATTAAGCTGAAGTGGTCTGGGTGCCTAGAGTGGTCCTTTAACTCCGTATACAAATTGCTAGAAGGTAGCATATGACATGGAAGCAATGTTTGAATAAAAACAGGAAGTAGTATAGGAGTAAGAATTAAAATTTAGAAAAAAAGGCAATATTAAAGTGTAGTTAATACGGATATCAAGTATTCCCTTCCTCTATATTCTAAAGATAAATTCTATATCCCTATTAATAATATGCTACTCCCTAATGCTTTGAGGCAGTCCCTCAGGTATTTGAATATAAAGCAGGGAGAGGTAAAGGAGTAAGGATTAGAGTTTAGAACAAAGGCGACATTGAAGTGTAGTTCACATAAATATGAAGATTAACCTGCTTCTAAATTCTAAGGGTAGATACTATACTCCTAATAAAATCTGCTAACCTATTACTGCTTCGAGGGGGTTATAAACATGCAAAAATTCTATCACAGGTCTTCTGGACAACTAATTCCATTCATTTACTACTTTTAATTATAAAAAAAAAAAGAAAATGAACTTTTATTTGAAGACACAGAGTCATTTATGTACACTTGACTTACTAGTAAGTTACCAAAAAAAAAATGAAATCTGAGTTATCAAAAATGTAATCAAGACTTTCAGTTGAATAATATCATGCTCCTATGCTGACTTTAAAAAAAACAAAAAAAAAAGTGCTAATTAACTACCAGACCACCATGAAGTATGCTGTATTAAAAATTCACTTTGATGATCACTTTGATGTAAAACTTTGAGAAGTGGGGTAGCTAATTCCACCCAAAATAGACAAAACATGCCAAGTGCCTGTGCAAGCTCCTTTCGCGATGCTCAAACAAATCTAGAAAACTATAACAGTCCTGGAAGCACTTACCGTATATACTCGAGTATAAGCCGACCCGAATATAAGCCGAGGCCCCTAATTTTATCCCAAAAAACTGGGAAAACTTATTGACTCGAGTATAAGACTAGGGTGGGAAATGCAGCAGCTACTGGTAAATTTCTAAATAAAATTAGATCCTAAAAAAAATATATTAATTGAATATTTATTTACAGTGTGTGTATAATGAATGCAGTGTGTGCGTGTGTGTGTGTATGAGTGCAGTGTGTGTGTGCATGAATGCAGTGTGTGTGTGTATGAATGCAGTGTGTGAATGCAGTGTGTGCAGGGCCGGTGCAAGGATATTTGCCGCCGTAGGCAAAACATTTTTTGCCGCCCCCTCCCCCCCATATGTCCTGACTTCCCCTCCTCCTCCCTCAGTGGTCCTTACCTCCCCACCCCCGTGTTCCTTCACCACCCCCCCAGTGGTCCTGACTCACCCCTCCCCTAGTGGTCCTTACCCTCCCCTCCCCTAGTGGTCCTTACTTCCCCCTCCCCTCCCATAGTGGTCCTTATCCCACCCCCTCCCTCCCATAGTGGTCCTTATCCCCCTTCTCCCTCCCATAGTGTTCCTTATCCCCCCCATGCCTCCCATAGTGGTCCATATACCCCCCCTCCCTCCCATAGTGGTCCTTATCCCACCCCCTCCCACCCATAGTGGTCCTTATCCCCCCCCTCCCTCCCATAGTGGTCCTTATCCCCCCCCTCCCTCCCATAGTGGTCCTTATCCCCCCCTCCCTCCCATAGTGGTCCTTATCCCCCCCTCCCTCCCATAGTGGTCCTTATCCCCCCCTCCCTCCCATAGTGGTCCTTATCCCCCCCCTCCCTCCCATAGTGGTCCTTATCCCCCCCCTCCCTCCCATAGTGGTCCTTATCCCCCCCTCCCTCCCATAGTGGTCCTTATCCCCCCCTCCCTCCCATAGTGGTCCTTATCCCCCCCCCTCCCTCCCATAGTGGTCCTTATCCCCCCCTCCCTCCCATAGTGGTCCTTATCCCCCCCTCCCTCCCATAGTGGTCCTTATACCCCCCTCCCTCCCATAGTGGTCCTTAACCCACCCCCACCCTCCCATAGTGGTCCTTATACCCCCCCCCTCCCATAATGGTCCTTATATCCCCCCCCTCCCATAGTGGTCCTTATACCCCCCCCCCTCCCATTATGGTCCTTATACCCCTTTTTTTTTTATTACTATTTTTTTTATTATTATTTATTTCTTCTTATTTTATTTATATATTTTTTTTTTCGTCCCCCCTCCCTGCTTGATACATGGCAGGGAGGGGGGCTCTCCTTCCCTGGTGGTCCAGTGGCAGTTCAGTGGGGGGGAGAGGGGTGCTGGCAGAGCTGTAACTTACCTGTTCTGCAGCTCCTGTCAGCTCTCTCCTCCTCTGCGCCGTCCGTTCTGCTCTTCTGTCAGCTCACATTGTAAGTCTCGCGAGAGCCGCGGCTCTCGCGAGACTTACACTGGGAGCTGACCGAGGTGCTGACCGGACGGCGCAGAGGAGGAGAGAGCTGACAGGAGCTGCAGGAGAGGTAAGTTACAGCTCTGCCAGCCCCCCTCTCCCCCCAGTCTGTATTATGGCAATGTAAATTGCCATAATACAGACTCTGACTCGAGTATAAGCCGAGTTGGGGTTTTTCAGCCCAAACAATGGGCTGAAAAACTCGGCTTATACTCGAGTATATACGGTAATTAGGAGCATTAATAAACTGATTATTTTTTCTGACCCACAAGGGCTTTTACAATTTATCTTTCCATGTGTCTGACAAAACATTTGAAAATTAATAAACCATTGATACAAAATAGTTGAGCTTCCTACTTTATGTAACTATACTGACTTGATATTTACAAGGCAAATAAAATAACTAGGTTTCCAAGGTGTGCATTAAATTGCTTGCAAATAGCTAAGCTTGGGATATCAGTTCACTATAGTATCAAGGAAATGTGGTGGCCAAGAAAAACAGAGAGAGATTAGGTCAGTAACTAGAATGGGTCACTAACTGGAACAGATCCCATAGTTTTGGACATAAAATAAGAACAGACAGTTATGTAACTTGATTGTTCTAATGAGTAGATCCTCTCAATTCTACTTACAGTTGCAAGAAAAAGTATGTGAACCCTTTGGAATGACATGGATTTCTGCACAAATTGGTCATAAAATGTGATCTGATCATCATCTAAGTCACAACAATAGACAATCACAGTCTGCTTAAACTAATAATGCACAAAGAATGAAATGTTGCCATGTTTTTGATGAACACACCATGTAAACATTAACAGTTCAGGTGGAAAAAGTATGTGAACCCCTAGACTAATGACATCTCCAAGAGCTAATTGGAGTGAGATGTCAGCCAACTGGAGTCCAATCAATGAGATGAGATTGGAGGTGTTGGTTACAGCTGCCCTGCCCTATAAAAAACACACACCAGTTCTGGGTTTGCTTTTCACAAGAAGCATTGCCTGATGTGAATGATGCCTCGCACAAAGGAGCTCTCAGAAGACCTACGATTAAGAATTGTTGACTTGCATAAAGCTGGAAAGGGTTATAAAAGTATCTCAAAAAGCCTTGCTGTTCATCAGTCCATGGTTAGACAAATTTTCTATAAATGGAGAAAGTTCAGCACTGCTGCTACTCTCCCTAGGAGTGGCCGTCCTGTAAAGATGACTTCAAGAGCACAGCGCAGACTGCTCAATGAGATGAAGAAGAATCCTTGAGTGTCAGCTAAAGACTTACAAAAGTCACTGGCAAATGCTAACATCCCTGTTAGTGAATCTACAATACGTAAAACACTAAACAAGAATGGATTTCATGGGAGGATACCACAGAGGAAGCCACTGCTGTCCAAACAAAACATTGCTGCACATTTACAGTTTGCACAAGAGCACCTGGATGTTCCACAGTAGTACTGGCAAAATATTCTGTGGACAGATGAAACCAAAGTTGAGTTGTTTGGAAGAAACACACAACACTATGTGTGGCGAAAAAGAGGCACAGCACACCAACATCAAAACCTCATCCCAACTGTGAAGTATGGTGGTGGGGGCATCATGGTTTGGGGCTGCTTTGCTGTGTCCGGGCATGGACGGATTGCTATCATCGAAGGAAAAATGAATTCCCAAGTTTATCAAGACATTTTGCAGGAGAACTTAAGGCCATCTGTCCACCAGCTGAAGCTCAACAGAAGATGGGTGTTGCAACAGGACAATGACCCAAAGCATAGAAGTAAATCAACAACAGAATGGCTTAAACAGAAGGAGATACGCCTCTGAAGTGGTCCAGTCAGAGTCCTGACCTCAACCCAATTGAGATGCTGTGGCATGACCTCAAGAAAGCGATTCACACCAGACATCCCAAGAATATTGCTGAACTGAAACAGTTCTGTAAAGAGGAATGGTCAAGAATTACTCCTGACCGTTGTGCACGTCTGATCTGCAACTACAGGAAACGTTTGGTTGAAGTTATTGCTGCCAAAGGAGGTTCAACCAGTTATTAAATCCAAGAGTTCACATACTTTTCCCACCTGCACTGTGAATGTTTACATGGTGTGTTCAATAAAAACATGGCAACATTTCATTCTTTGTGTGTTATTAGTTTAAAGGGACTCTATAGTCTACATATAAAAGCAAGAAAGACAGGTCCCCCAGCTTCCTTCTTGCTTTTATATGAACTTACATTTAATAAAAAAAAAATTCGAGGTGTTTTTATATTAAAAACTTACCTCCGTTCCAGCGCCGAGCTCCCAGCCATGCCGCGCCCCCTTTTTCGTCAAAATGACGAAATCGCGGGGCCCAATAGGACGCTTCTCTGAGAGAGACTGAGAGACTTTTTCTCATGGGACATTTCCAACATTTATTTTATTGTGTTTTACTTATTGTTTCCATAAATCATTTGATGTAACCCCCTACATTCGGCGTCCTGAATGAATTTGGAGGTACCAGACACAAAATTTATTGGAGTTCCTGTAAGAAGTCCTGCTTTCCATTTACTCAAGGCTTAAAGTTTGAGCCAGCTTTTATAGTGGCTCCTTATATGTGAGTGAGACCAACACCTGATGTTTTATGGTTTTATCTCAACTATATTACCCTATGTCTCTCTTTCTTATTTATTTCTTTAGATTGATTGACTGCAATTTTGGGTAATTTTACATATTATTTCTGAGCGCTCCAACCATTGTTTGTATTTGATTTTATCACTTGTTGTATTTGTGGTGGTGTGGCCCACAGAGGTGATTGTTTCTCTTTCATCTTCCAATTTATCGCTGTCATAACCTTTTTCAACAAATGTATTTTTTAAAACATTGAGGGTAAAGAGTATTTAAATCAAACGAATGTTTTAAAAAATAAATTTGTTGAAAAAGGTTATGACAGCGATAAATTGGAAGAAATTGAGAAGGAAATTGGCGGAAAGGACAGAGGGCCTCTATTACAATATAAAACTAAAAATATAATAGGAGATGAAAGAGAAACAATTCCGTTAATTTTTAATTTTAGCTCTAATAATTATGCATTACGGAAGATAATTACTAAACATTGGGACTTATTAAAAGAAGATCCTGAGATACTTCCATTTTTAAACCAAAAACCTAAATTCATTTTTAGAGGAGCAAAAAATTTTAAACAGATTTTAACCAAAAGTTTTTTAGATAAAGATAAAATTAAAGCTGAAGGCAATTTTTTTACAAGGCAGTCAAGGATTTTATTATTGTGGTAATTGTAGGGGTTGTAGCTTTAGATCTAAAGGCAAGAGGAAAATAGAAAAATTCACCTCGTTCGTAACAAAAAAGAATATTCAATACGCCCTTTTATTACATGTCAAACTAAGGATGTAATTTATGTATTAACCTGCCAGTGTGGCTATCAGTATGTTGGCAAAACTTCACGTCCTTTGAAAATAAGAATAAGAGAACATATTTATAATATCCAAAGAAAGTTTATCAACCGTAGCGTGTCTAAACACTTTTTAGAGGTACACAATGGAGACCCTAAAAGTATTGATTTCATGGGTATAGACAGAATTCACATTCATTGGAGAGTGTCAGGGTACCTGTAGTCTCTACCCCTGAGACGGGTAGAGACTTAGACGTTTTTCCATCCAGACGGCATGATTCTCCCGTTCCTCGCGGTCCCCTCGCGCATGTAAACGCCGGCCGCGAGAGAGCTATGCCTTTTGTAACGTGACGCTCTATAGTCGACGTCATGACGCTATTCTAGCCCGACCTGTCAGTCAATCCCGGACACGAATCAGGTCTCGGCGGAGGCGTGATTAGTCTCTAGAACCAGGGTATTTAAGGGAGCTCTCAGCATTTGCTCATTGCCCTGTCGTGGTTCTAGCCAGCCTAGTCACACAGTGCTCTTGTATTCTCTTGTCTTTTGGTTCTGACCCGGCTTTGTTATTACTTACCTGTCTTCTCTGTTACCCTTGACCCGGCTTGTCTCTCGCTTACCTGTCTTCTCGTTCCCTCGACCTCGGCCTGTCCCTGACCATTCTATACGTAGTATTACGTTAGTCCGGCCATTCTAAGGTCCGGTATACGTATCTGCTACTCTTTGTACTCTGCGTGTTGGATCCCTATCCCGATCCTGACATTACGACAGGGCCAATGGATCCTGCAGGTACAAACTGTCAGCTTGGTTCTCCTGATCCTAGGTTTGACGCCATGGAGCATAGAATGGATCAGATGGCACTAGCACTACAGGCGTTACTATCACGTCCTAATAATCCACCTGAGGAGATGCGTAATACTTCTATTCCTCCTGTGAGTTCAGGGCTAGAGGTAGCCACTGTAGGTGCTTCTTCCCGAGTTACCCCACCTGTACGTTATGCTGGTTCTCCTGAAAGGTGTCGTGGCTTTTTGAACCAGATCAGTATCCATTTCGAGCTACAACCCCGTTCCTACCCTACTGATAGGGCAAAGGTGGGATTTATTATCACCTTACTCATTGAGAAGGCTCTGAGATGGGCTAATCCGTTGTGGGAGAATGATAATCCATTAGTCTATAACTATAATGCCTTTGTAGCTGCTTTTAAAAGAACTTTTGACCCCCCTGGCAGAAAGGTCAATGCAGCTAGATCACTGTTGCGCCTTAGACAAGAGAACCGAACACTTGTGGATTACGCACTAGAGTTCAGGTCTTTGGCGGCAGAGGTTAAGTGGAATGAACAGGCTTATATAGACGTATTTTTAAACGGATTATCCAATGTAATACTTGACGAGGTAGCGACGAGAGAGCTTCCCGAGAATTTGGAGGACTTAATTTCCTTTATCTCTCGCATTGACGAACGTCTTGTCAGGATCGGGACAGGGATCCAACACGCAGAGTACAAACAGTAGCCAGATACGTATACCGGACCTTAGAATGGCCGGACTAACGTAAGTAGTACCGTATAGAATGGTCAAAGACAAGCCGAGGTCGAGGGTAACAGAAGACAGGTAAGCGAGAGACAAGCCGAATCAAGGATAACAGAGATAAGCAGAGTAAGGTAAACAAGCCGGGTCAAAACCAAAAGGGATAATAGAATACACAAGCACTGAGTGACTAGAACAAGCTAGAACCACGACAGGGCAATGAGCTAATGAAGGAAGCTCTGTTAAATACCCTGTTCAGAGCAGTAACCACACCTCCGAGACGTCCTGATTGGTCCTGCAGCAATTGACTGACAGGTCGATCCGGGGGAGTGTCCTGATGATGACTTCCTGCCTAGATGGTGTAAAAGGCAGTCACTCCCTCGCGGCCGGCCTTGCATGACCGGATAGACCGCGGGGAAGGGAGTCATCAGACCGTCTGAATGGTGGAACAGCTAAGTCTCTACCTCTTTTGGAGGTAGAGACCACAGGTACCCTGACACGTCTAAGAGAGAGGCAGAACACTCGAGATAGAACCGGTAGACCTTCCTTTAGAATAGCTCCATCATTTCAAAGCCCTGAAACCAAAACTCCACAGTTTCCAGAACCTATGCAGATAGGCCTTACTCGCCTCTCAGAAGAGGAGAGACAGTACAGGAGAAGGGAGGGACTGTGTATGTATTGTGGAGTCAGAGGTCACTTACGTTTGAATTGTCCCAATCGCCCGGGAAACGCTCGCACCTAAGTTTCTCTAGAGGACAGGCCTTGGGTGTTTCTATTTTGTCCTCTACTCATAACTACAAAGAACACAGGCTTCTTTTACCCGTCTCTTTAACTTGGGAGAAGGGAACTTTAGAGACTATGGCATTGATAGACTCCGGAGCTGCTGAGAGTTTATTCGACCAAGTTTTTCTCACCAAACACGCTATCCCATCCCAGTTAAGGAAGACACCCTTGGCTGTTGAGGCCATAGATGGTAGACCTTTAGTTGAGCCTGTGATTTTCCGGGAAACCACACCTCTTAACTTAACTACTGGTATTCTACACAAGGAGGAGATATCTCTACTACTCATTTCATCTCCTTCTGTTCCCATAGTCCTGGGATACTCCTGGCTGAAGAGACATAGCCCCATTATAGATTGGAAATCAGGGGAAATAGTCTTGTGGGGTCAGGGTTGTCAAGAGAGATGTTTAAAGAGAGTGTCACCCCTTTGTATTGTTAACACACTTAATAACTCTACCGACTCTACTAAAGTACAGATACCGTCCTTGTATCTAGATTTAAAGGCGGTATTTGACAAAGAAAAGGCTGATACCTTACCACAACACAGGCCTTTTGATTGCAAAATTAATTTACTTCCTGGTACTATGCCTCCCAGGGGCCATGTATACCCTTTGTCTACGAATGAGAACTTAGTCTTAGAGGAGTATATTCGTGAAAACCTAGACAAAGGGTTCATTAGGAGATCCTCCTCCCCTGCTGGGGCTGGATTTTTTTTGTTAAAAAGAAGGATGGTTCTTTAAGACCTTGCATTGACTACCGAGGTTTGAACAAGATAACCATTAGAAATGCCTATCCGATTCCCTTGATCACCGAGCTTTTTGATCGATTGAAGGGTTCCAAGATTTTCACTAAGTTAGACCTCAGAGGTGCTTATAACTTGGTGAGAATTCAGCAGGGACACGAGTGGAAGACTGCGTTCAATACTCGTTATGGGCACTATGAGTATACAGTAATGCCTTTTGGTCTCTGTAATGCCCCGGCGGTATTTCAGGATCTAATTAATGAGGTTCTTAGGGAGTTTCAACATGACTGTGTTATTGTATACCTCGATGATATACTTATACATTCCAGGGATATTGAGACTCACCACGGACAGGTCAGAAGGGTTTTGCACAAACTTCTTCAACATGGCTTGTACTGCAAATTAGAGAAATGTTGCTTTGACCAATCCCAGACTGTCTTTCTTGGTTACGTGATTTCTGGAGAGGGGTTTGAAATGGATCCGGAGAAACTCCAATCCATTTTAGATTGGCCTTTACCTAAGGGTATCAAGGCCATTCAGAGATTTATTGGTTTCTCTAATTATTACAGACGTTTCATTAAGGGTTACTCCTCTATTATTGCTCCTATCACCAATATGACCAGACAAGGGGCTGACACTAAGAATTGGTCTACTGAAGCACTTCTGGCTTTTAAGACTCTCAAGGAGCTGTTTGCTTCCGCACCAATTTTAGTTCACCCTGATACTACTCTGCCTTTCCAACTCGAAGTTGACGCTTCTGAGACGGGTATAGGTGCCATTCTGTCCCAAAGGTTGGGTGTGGATAAACCATTACATCCATGTGGGTATTTTTCCAAAAAATTATCGGGTACTGAGAGCAGATATGACATTGGTGACAGGGAACTCCTAGCGGTTATCATGGCTTTAAAGGAGTGGAGACATCTATTGGAGGGGACTTTGCATCCTGTTACCATTTTGACGGATCATAAAAACTTATCCTATATTGGGGAGGCTAAACGATTATCATCGAGACAGGCCCGTTGGTCTATATTCCTCACTCACTTCAATTACATACTCACATATAGGCCTGGTTCTAAGAATTCTAAAGCTGATGCCTTGTCTCGCCAATATGAACCTTCTGCCATATCTGAGCCGGTTTTATCCTCTATAGTACCTAAGTGTAATATTATCGCTAACACAACTCTCAAAATCCATTCTCCGCTTCTTGATCAGATCAGGAGCTTGCAGCATCTGGCACCTAGACTGACTCCTGCGTCTAGACACTTCGTTCCTCCTGAACTCCAACTGGAGCTCTTACAGTGTCTTCACGAGAGCAAGGTGGCTGGTCATCCGGGCGTTCGCAAAACATATTCCTTGATCTCTAAGGATTTCTGGTGGCCTTCCTTGCGGAGGGATATTAAGGATTTTATCGGAGCCTGTGAGGTCTGTACTAAGACTAAACTGCCTCATTCGCTTCCTTGTGGTCTCTTACATCCCCTGGAAGTTCCAGAAAAACCTTGGTCCTGTTTGGCAATGGATTTTATTGTGGATTTGCCTGTTTCGAAAAAGCACACTGTTATCCTCACAGTGGTGGATAGGTTTACCAAGATGGCTCATTTCGTGCCTTTACCTAAACTTCCGACTTCACCTGAATTAGCGGAGATTTTTGCTAAAGAGATCTTTCGCTTACATGGGATACCTTCCGAGATTACTTCTGATAGAGGTTCCCAGTTTGTTTCACGTTTCTGGAGATCATTCTGTTCACAACTAGGCATTAAATTGAATTATTCTTCTGCTTATCAACCTCAGTCTAACGGAGCCGCTGAACGTACCAATCAAAAGATTGAACAATATCTGCGTTGCTTTGTTTCTGAACACCAGGACGATTGGGTCGGTCTGATTCCTTGGGCAGAGTTCGCACACAATAATCTTGTTTGCGATTCAACTCGCTCTAGCCCCTTTTTCATGAATTATGGTTTTCATCCTTCCATTCTTCCCTCGGTTCCTTCTTCCCAGGGGGTACCGTCGGTTGATACTCATGTTGCCAATCTGAAGAAGTTGTGGGATCAGACTCGACAAATTCTCCTACATAATTCTATACTGTATAAAAAACACGCTGACAAACGCAGAAGGCCGGCTCCTAGTTTTGTACCTGGTGATAGGGTATGGTTGAGTACTAGAAACATTCGTTTGAAAGTACCTTCTATGAAATTCGCTCCTCGCTACATTGGACCCTATAGGATTCTGAATCGAATTAATCCTGTTGCGTATCGCCTAGCGCTCCCCTCTGCCTTACGTATTCCTAATTCATTTCATGTTTCCTTGCTAAAACCCCTGATCTGTAACAGATTCTCCTCCAAGGTCTCCTCTCCTCACTCTGTTCAGGTTGAGGGTCAGGAGGAGTACGAAATCAACTCCATCATCGATTCTCGAATCTCCCGGGGGAAAATCCAATACCTGGTTGACTGGAAGGGATATGGTCCAGAAGAGAGGACCTGGGTACCACAGGAGGATGTCCATGCTCCTCGTCTTCGCAGGGCTTTTCATTCCCGCTTTCCATCTCGTCCCGGTTCCTTCCGCCCGGTGGGCGTTTCTGAGAGGGGGGGTACTGTCAGGGTACCTGTAGTCTCTACCCCTGAGACGGGTAGAGACTTAGACGTTTTTCCATCCAGACGGCATGATTCTCCCGTTCCTCGCGGTCCCCTCGCGCATGTAAACGCCGGCCGCGAGAGAGCTATGCCTTTTGTAACGTGACGCTCTATAGTCGACGTCATGACGCTATTCTAGCCCGACCTGTCAGTCAATCCCGGACACGAATCAGGTCTCGGCGGAGGCGTGATTAGTCTCTAGAACCAGGGTATTTAAGGGAGCTCTCAGCATTTGCTCATTGCCCTGTCGTGGTTCTAGCCAGCCTAGTCACACAGTGCTCTTGTATTCTCTTGTCTTTTGGTTCTGACCCGGCTTTGTTATTACTTACCTGTCTTCTCTGTTACCCTTGACCCGGCTTGTCTCTCGCTTACCTGTCTTCTCGTTCCCTCGACCTCGGCCTGTCCCTGACCATTCTATATGTAGTATTACATTAGTCCGGCCATTCTAAGGTCCGGTATACATATCTGCTACTCTTTGTACTCTGCGTGTTGGATCCCTGTCCCGATCCTGACAGAGAGGTGGAGACAAAGATCGCACTTTAAGTTTAACAGAAATGAGGTGGATGTTTGAATTGGACACATTAGTTCCACAAGGATTAAATGTTGATTTCGAAATTAACTCATTTATTTAACCATGATTTTTCTTATATGTCCGTGCATTTTTCCTCATTTTTTATTTTTTATGATAATTTTTTATCTTTTTCTTTTTATATAATATTTTATTAAAGGGACACTCCAGGCACCCAGACCACTTCTGCTCATTGGAGTGGTCTGGGTGCCAACTCCCACTACTCTTAACCCTGCAAGTGTAATTATTGCAGTTTTTCATAAACTGCAATAATTACCTTGCAGGGTTAACTCCACCTCTAGTGGCTGTCTACTAGACAGCCACTAGAGGTCACTTCCTGGTCCATAGCACAGGAAACCTGTGCTAGAGCGTCGCTGGACATCCTCACGCTGTGTGAGGACCTCCAGCGTCGCTCAAAACCCCATAGGAGAGCATTGAAATGATTTTTCAATGCTTTCCTATGGGGAGACGTAATGCGCTTGCCCGGCATTTCTGCGCATGCGCACTAGGTCTCCTCGGCCGGTGGGCGGGATCAGTCTTGCCCACCGGCCGACGCAATGGACAGGAGGAGCGTCGCGGAGGAGGAGACAGCGGCGAGGGACATCGCTGCTGCCTCAGGTAAGTGACTGAAGGGGTTTTCACCCCTTTAGTAACCGGGGATTGGGGGTTGCGGGGAAAGGGACCCGTTTTCCTGGCACTGGAGTTTCCCTTTAAGTTTATACTTTATATATTATATTAGTATGATAATTTGATTATGTTTGGTATGATCCATAATAATATTCTCCATTTTTCTCCTTTATTTTAATTTACCTATATTTATTTGGATTTACTTTTAACCTATATGTTATATTTAACGTTTTTAATCCATTTTTAAGTGCAAATATCAATTGTATTGTTATTTATAAAATGAGTGATTTAATATTCTGTCACTTTAATTTAATCAATTTGGGACGTTGGACGTCAACTCTGGACGTCCCGATGTATGTTCCGGAAGTATATAGACTGAACCGGAAGTAAATACGTCGGGACGTGAGGACGCTGGCTGACGTCACGATGCCCACGTTGAAACAGGAAGCGGAAGATCGGCAGTGGACCCCAGGAAACCACCCACACTGCTAAATATACACAGAGCTGCTTGAAGAAGGCTCCCCTTCATATAAATAATACAGACAGCCCATACAGAAACAAACTCACAGTCCCCCCAAACACAACTCCACTGACAATCCACATACACGCATTATTACAAGCAGCCCCATACATACACATTCCACCAAACATATCAATCACACTTACAATTCTACAAGTAGCCCTCATATGCAGCCCACATTCATAGATATCATACACAATACCACAAACTGCTCATGAACATATATTATATAATAGCCCACATAGATAACAAATACAATGCTACAAAGCAAATGTGGCACCCATAAATAACACAAACAGAATGCGGCAACATACACACCACACACCAGGGGACTTTTGTTTTGGCACAGCACGACTTAAAGGTTTTTTTTTGGTATAAACAAAAAAGAGAAGAATACCGCACACCTATTAAAATCCTTGTGTAACCACACCTGGGGTTGGCTACCCCTCCTGTGATAGTTGAACAAAAATTGTAGTTTAGCACTCAAGGATCAATTCAGCAGGTTTATTGGAACAGAGTGCAACATTTCAAATCCACAAGGAATCTTACTCAAGCTTGCCTGGACTACAATTTTTGTTTAACTACAGTAAACAAGAACAAGGACAGATGCTAATCCTTGAGTACTAGACTTTGAACACTCAAAGCAGATATTGTAACCAAATCTGACTCCATGGTTATGCCACATGCACTTGCCATTTAATTGACGTGTCAGAATAAGAACTGGGATGTCCTTACAGCTACATGTTGCCAT
Source organism: Pelobates fuscus (assembly GCF_036172605.1). Taxonomy (NCBI): domain Eukaryota; kingdom Metazoa; phylum Chordata; class Amphibia; order Anura; family Pelobatidae; genus Pelobates; species Pelobates fuscus. The sequence goes on along the minus strand of NC_086321.1, from coordinate 102,792,653 downwards.
CAGTTTCTATTTATCTGTCTTATAAACATAATGGAAACTGCACTATATCTGCCAAGCTACACAGTGCAAACCTATCAGTATTCACCAATTTCAATGACATTACATACAATGAATGCATGTGATATAATGTATGGAGAATTGTAACTAGGTATGAAAGATGACACCTTTGAAATAAGGTCCTATTGCCACCTCGCAAAGTTGGACTTTCTCGATTACATTGTTCAAAACATTTGTTAATATTTGAGGCTCTCGAGCTGCTCAAATGTACACATTATTCTACTTGACCTGCTCAAGATATCCTTCAGATATCTCCAGGACAGTAATCGGGAGCTGAAAGGTCGGGTGAATGTGGTAGACAATTAATCTAGTAATTTCATGAAATTATCCGCTCACCCAGCAGTTGTCTCAGTTTTGAAAATAAAATTCCACTAGTTTTGCTCGTTGGTCCTCCTTAAAATTAACCATGACGAATCTCCCAAGACTATTAACAAATAAGTTATTTACCTGTCACATCCCACGCTGAATTTCGGCCCACCCTATATATATGTATATATGAGCCGAAATTCAGAGTAGGATTTGCTGGGTAAATAACTTATTTGATAGTAGTTCAATCTTTTTGTTGTAGGTACATATTATTACTGAGTCTTCAGAGATTTATCATGGGTAATTTCACAAAGAAACAATGAATAAGCCAGAGAAAACAATGGATGTATTCATCAAATCATGTTTGATGGAGCTTATTTTCATTTAAATGGCTTCATCAATAAGCAAAGCTGCCGTTTCTGAGGTACAGAAAATCAACGGTAAATTCGTCAGCGCCAATTGCACCCTACCAAATGCTCTTTCAGTTGCATGTGACCATGCAGGAAGTTATTGTGCAGTAATTTGAGCGCTTGAACCTGAAACAGTAACTAATGTTCTGACTAATGTAATTGAAAGAGCCCAACTTTGCGAGGTGGCAAACAAATCTCCATACGTTAAGGATTCATTGCATGTAATATCATTGAAAATGGTTCATTAATAAAACAAGTTAATGACTTCTCAAACCATGGTCTGGATTTTGGCTCACCTAGTATATATATATATTAGGTTTCACCATTAGATTCACTCAATGTAAGGACAATGGGATTTTCTGGTACCACATATATTCATTATAATCCTAATAATAATGGGAGCATTCTTAAGAACTCTTTACATACATGTTGATTCCTTTGAAATATTGTAGAAGTCATATTTTGGCTTTGCCTCATCTCTGGCATGTTGAAGACTACTTTGAACATAAAAAATATGCTAGGATCCGATATAACCACATGAAATGTGAAAAGATGGAGAAAAATAGGGTATTGAATGGAAGTGATTTTAAATGTTTGCTGCAATAACTGCATAGACACTCCCAGATATGTGAGAGATGTATAACTGGATGCTGAGAGATAAATGTTTATGTAACAACCAATTAAATGCTAAAAATCCTTGGTTTGATGTAACCATAAATCCTTTAATCTTCACTGTAAAAAATCAAAAGAAAATGACCAGTCCTTTGTTATTGTGTTTTTTTTTTTATTTCAAAGATATCTTAAAATATGTTGCTATTACTTAAAAATACCTCAGCATGGTAGCCAGTTAAGTGAACAAACAAAAAAGGAAATTTTGACAGTCTATATTTTACAGACCACATTCTCGACTAGACGGCGGTCCGTAGTTTAAGATATATTATAGCTTAATATACCATCTGGTATTGTACACAGTGGTCAAAACCATTTGCCTTAAGGGAAAATTCCTTTCAGCAAAGCAAAACACCATGCTATCTTTTATCTATTATTTTGGGTGGATGTAAGTAACAAAAATAAAAAGAGCTAAAGGGTAGAGGATCTTGTGATATGAGTTTAATGCATAACATCAGACCATTATCAAATCAGTACATAGGACATAGCAACGCGTATAACACAAGATGGCTTCACCAAGTGACCTCACTGGGGTCACAAACAAACTGAAAAAGAGGGGAAAAGAGCAAGTCAATATGGTGAGAACAAGAATTTTATAATATCAGAGAATAATTTGGAAATAATTCAATATTAGGGTAATTGTATAGTAGCAGGCATTATTTATAAATAAAGAACTTTGGCATTTTGCAAAATACCATAACTAAGATATGTGTGCTGTTTATTATAAAATAATTGACTTATTATAGAAGAAAAAGCAATATTAACATGGTTATTACTAAAGTGAGAATTTAAAGTGAATTCAAAGAGAATTTCTAATTTCAAGGAACACTTTGTATACTTCTAACGTTATAGACGTTGTGTACTTCTAACGTTATAGTGCACTGTTGGCTGTTAGCTCCTCTAGGGTGAAAAAAAAGTAGTTTTACTGTTTTACTTACTGTTTCTCCCTTGCAGCACTGGTATCTGCTCTGCCATCCTGCCTTCTTGACTGAGATGATCAAGATCAATGATCTCAGCCAATCCAGTGCTTTCCCATAAGTAAGCAGTGGGAGGTTAGTGCGCATGCGCAGCAAAATGCAAATGCTGTGCCAAACATATGGTCTTTATGAGATCATTTTATTGAAATAGCAGAGTTTTGGCTAAGTTCTATTTTGGCACAAGAGCTCTAGTTGCTGTCTGAGTGAAAGCCGCTAGAGGCATTTAAAACCTGCAGTGAAAACATTGTAATTCTGCAGAACAGCAATGTTTTTTCACTTGCAGGGTAAAAACAGTGGGGACATGCCACCAATACCACTTCATTGAGATGAAGTGGTAAGGGTGTCTAAAGTGCTTCTTTAAAGGACCAAATTAGCCAAACTGGAGGCATAGCTGACTTACTGAATTTTTTCCAGCTTAACTATTTTGACCTTAAATTTGAAATTCATTTTGAATTCACTTTAAATTCTTCCTTTAATAAATAACCCATAAAATTATTAAAATCTGAATGCACTGCTGAATTAAAGGAGTACTGCTGAATTAATAGGGTAATGTAAAATGTATAAAATATTTTTTTTATTTACCGGCATCAATATAAATGCATCAAGAACAGGTTCATAATTGCCTTAACAAAATATCTGCAAGTTCTGAGTGTGTTTGAGTGGTAGTGATAGGTATTAACTTTTTTTTTTTAAATATATTATCAGTCTGATGACACAGGAACCACATGCTAAAATACAAAAAATCGGAAAAACATGGGAAAATATGAAAATGGTGAAAACGTAGTGTAGCGGACCACGGATAACCCGACTGGTTACCTCCACTAATTCCTTCTTTCAGCCACTCTGGAACCATTAACACCAACAGACATCCATTCCCCCAGTAACCAGATGAAACATAGCTCTGGGAGTCAACTAATTTTATTCAGGCTACACATGGCTTTTATACCCAGTCCTCTAAAAGTTTACAGCACAATAAAACAGGGGTTTCAATCCCAAGATCCTCTGTGCCTGAGAGATAATTGCGTGAGAAAAAAACTCTAATTTAATTATCTCTCAGGTACAGAAAATCCAACAAAAATACCCCAAAAGTGTCCCCACCGTACTCAGGAACCCCACATTCTCTGATAGCCCCGATCTGAGTGTATAACATATCCAAGATTTACTCAGATTGGTTTGGGGAAACGGGAATGCCATCAAGGTAATGTTTTGACCGGCCAGACACGAGGCGGTAGCCCAAAACAGTTCCAGGAAAATAGGTGTCCTGGCCAGTCTCAGTTTCTGAGGATCCTGTGTGAACATCATGCAAGGGAATCTCTTCATTTCAGGATATGAATGCGCCCCCTGTACGGTAGTTCATATCCCCTGAACGACATTCGTATAGGTGATTGGGAAATGGAACGGGCAGCGGTCTAAGTTTTATCGGCGTTCGCGCAAGTGCCTAGCTGAAAAGAGTTCCAGACACTCGACCACCAAGTACCGCTGCTCACGCTAGGGAGGCAAGATGGCAAGGGGAAGCATTCAGTAATTACTTGCTGTGTAGCACTTAAGTTGCTGGTGTTAACATTCTAATGGGGTACAGGGGTGGTCCTCGTTTGGAAGATGAAAGGATTCTGTTCGTATGAAGTACTCCAAAACTGAAAAAGGTTAAAACATACTAAATAAAAGGGGAAAGCATACGAGTAGAGCGATGCCACTCAACAGGTAAGTATATGGACAACACCAGGATAAATGAACACTCTGCTATGATAATGTGATTATGTTAGTGCATGTAGGTTCTAATAACGTTAATACATTTCCCATTCTTTATAATAATTCACTAACTAGGTCATTATGTTCCTTAACAGCATGGGAAAAATCTTCACTTTCTCCCATCCATGGGCAACAACACTCAACACAGCCACATTCTTTATAGGCTCCACAATCAACTTGTGTCTCCCTCATTCTAAGTGTCTGGAGGAATATCAGTAAAACTGTGGGACAGGTCCAGTAGAATCTAAACCACCTAGCCAATTCTCTATGTAACTCTGACTCCAGTGAAAACAGACGTAGGACGCCAATGCTGTCTCTCACTACATACTTGACAATAGGGCAACATAATCGGGCTGGCATGTTGTCTCCAGTTTGATTTATGAATTGTTCTGATCATACATCGATGCGTCCTCATAAATAGGCACCATGACCAGCTGTTGTTCTTTTTTTTAGAGGGGGTTTGCTTAATAATATGTGTGATTTTATAAACTGGCACAGATGCCAGTGAAAGATGACTAAGATATGGAATTGTTTTACTTAAAAAGTACACTATCGTGGTAATCATGATAACACAACCATTTGATGTCCTCTTGTATTGATGCATTGGTGAAGTGTTGTTAAGTTTGCTGCTTTCACAAACATCGTCCTTTCTAGACTTTAAGCCCCAGCCACGGGGAGTAAGGAATGCTGTCAGAGTAGTATGTTAATGAGTTGTGAAGCCCACCCATGGTGAAACAATTAATAATGGACAACACTACGCAGTATTTTCTACAATTAAATCTTATAATTTATAGCACTCTCGAATATTGCACTAAATGGAATGTGATCCCGGAAGCTGATTTACAAAGTAACTAGAAATAAACAATTTGATTCCTTATTCAAGGTTTCGGGGCAGAGATGCAGATGTAGACAATTATTGAACTCTTAGTCATTCTCTGCTTGATTGCATTCCTAGTTGTCTGAAGAGCCTGGCACACTCTTATGAAGTTCTTTGATCTTTTCTATTACTCATTTAGTTTGTCACCACCATGCTGGCAAGGTATTTCGCTGTTAAAATAATACAGTATTGTGCACAGGTTTAGTGGTGACAGCCAGGTGATGACATATAGACAATATTTTAAATTGGCTCTTTTAGACTATATATTTCCTAGAAATTAAAAAGCACAGGAGTAATATTCACATACATACAAAACAAATATCAAAATTCAACAGCTTGATAAATACTTTTTTTTTTTTTTTTAATGGGGGCATCACCCAAAAATACATTTAATTACAATTATTTATATAGCGCCAACATACTCTACAGCGCTGTACATTGGGTCCAGGAACTAGTACAGTCCAAATCAAAATAGCATTGTTAAAATAAAAACAATAATATTTTAAGTGATTTATATTAATTTTACTTTCACTAGATTGCTCCTATTATTTATGCTAAAATGAGCTTTCTCAATGACTCAGTGCTCAAAAAACATAACGTGCCCGAGAACATACAGAATGTACATAGTATAATAGAATAAATTCACCAATCAGTTGCTAACACCACACAATATATCAGTGATGAAAAACATTGTACAGAACTACTTAGTGAACTGCATTTGTTGCAATGCTCACCCAGCCTATAATTAACCTAGTAAAATGTATGTTTGCAAAGTACATTACCATGATGCACAGCTAGCTTTCTAGAACAGAAAACATCTCATGCATTAATATAGTACATGAAAGAAAGATCGAAAGAAAACAGTCACACATCTTGTTTTAAACCAGCCTGATACATGTTTTTTTTTTACAGAATATAGCTCAGAAACATATTCAGGAAATACTAGAATACTAATTAACAATATCACATTTAAAACAAAATACGTAAAATAAAGTATTTTGCTTTCTATTTTTATGTTACATTCATTATCTTGTTGAAGTTTAATATTATGTGCTTTGAGGCTTTCACACGCACGTACACACACATACGACCACATACAATATATATATATATATATATATATATATAAATACAATTATTTATAGGGCGCCAACATATTCCACAACGCTGTACAATGAGAATCAAGACAAACATTTAAATCTAACAAAACATGTATGACATACAGGAACAGTAGGGGAAACTGGTCCTTACAAAAAGAGCTCACAATCTAAAGATGTGTGTATATATACATAGATAAATGCATTATCCAAATAGTAGATTGTTGAGAGCAAGAAATATATTATATTAATATATAACTTGACATTTAAAGCAGTAAATTAATTCATATATTAATGCATATTACGTTGTCATGATGCTCAGTTTGCCTGGGATAGTTAATCATCTTAAAATGTAATTCACAAATACCGTAATTTATTCATCCTAGTAGTTATTTTTTGCTTTTATATTGAAAAATGATTAAATAAATACAATACTTGGTAAATATCACATCACTGGAACTTTATTGTAACAATTTGTAATTTTAAGTGCAAAAAAAGTATTAGACCCAGTTGTGCAAGTGATGTTACTTGCCTTTTAAAATCAGGGTGAATCAGAAAGGTAACACTTAAAAAGAAAATGAATCCCTACATTAACAGGTTCAAAATCATAAAAACGTTAAAAATAGCAAACATTGATTTGTTTTAACACTGAACTACCTGATCTTGCAACCTAACTAATGTTATAAAAACATGAAATCTTTTTTTTTTATCAACATAAAACTGTTGGAGGCTTAGCTGTAACATTTATAAAAGAAGAGATTTTTTTTTTTCTAAAGTGCAAATGAAATTATAACCGCTATAATGAGAGTGTCTGATATGAATACGGATTATGACAGCATGTGTCTAGTCGAGTGTAGACATTCCCCATGCTATTTGTGTTTGAAATTACAGTATACTTTGCATCTTAATCATGTGCTTATTGTATTACAAATAATGAAAGGAAAAGTATTAATCATTTATGAATCTCCCATTGTTTGATTTAGTTTTTTTTAAGTTTGTTCTCCATCACATTTCATTACTACAAAAAAAAAGAAGAAACTGTTATAATGAAAAGGTAGTAACACCATAAAATAAATACTACATATTTCTCTTAACATTCTCTTAACCAGAGTTAAAGCAGCATAATCATTCTATCCCACTGCATTAATTTGCTATTTGAAATCCTGTCTGGCTATTGTACTATGCCATATATACTGTAAAAGCTGCTATAGTGTGTAAAGGATATAAAACTCTTTTATTTTTGCGGTGAGTTAATTAAGGGAGTTGTTATTTAATTTCACCTCTGTGGCTTTTTTCTGCACCTATATAACCCACAGTACTAACTTAGAGAGTTTGCTGGTATGCAGTTTCTCTGCTGGACTGTGGGAACTATGTCTGACCATATGTAGCGGTTATGATGCAAGGAGTACCCTGGCGTCCCATGATGAGATGTAAAAACCTTTCTAGCACAGGTACCCGAGGCCACCGAGTGCCTGTGGCACATACGTCACATCCAGTCTTTTCGCCATGTTTAGAACAGGATCACAATCATTGATTTAATCGCTGCTAAATCTCGCGGCCATTACTCTATTCTAATTCTCCTTGATCTTTCTGCTGCCTTTGACACTGTTGATCATAAACAGCTTCTTCTCATACTCTGTAATCTTAGTCTACGGGATACTGCTCTTTCCTGGTTCTCCTCCTACCTCTCCCAGCGCTTTTCCAGTGTATCTTTCTCTGGCTCTGCCTCTTCTCCAAAACCCCTCTCTGTTGGCATTCCCCAAGGTTCTGTCCTTGGTCCCCTACTGTTCTCTATCTATACTGCCTCCCTTGGTAAACTCATCAGCTCCTTTGGCTTCCATTGTCATTTATATGCAGATGACACACAAATCTACCTGTCCTCTCCTGATCTCTTTCCACCCATCTTGACTCGTGTCTCTGACTGCCTCTCTGCGATTTCCAACTGGATGGCTGCTCACTTCCTTATACTCAACCTGTCCAAAAAAGAACTTCTGGTCTTTCCTCCCTCAAGTGTTGCTACTCCCGTGTCTGTCTCCCTCCAAGTCAACGGCGCCACCATCACATCTACCTTGCAGGCTCGCTGCCTAGGTGTTCTCTTTGACTCCGACCTCTCCTTCTCCCCTCATGTCCAGTCATTTGCCAAATCCTGCTGCTTTCATCTAAAAAACATAGTTCGCATCCGCCCTTATTTAACACCAGATGCGGCTAAGTTGCTGGTCCATGCTGTTGTTCTTTTTCGCCTTGACTACTGCAATCCCCTTCTCAGTGGTCTTACATGTTCCCAGATTGCACCGCTGCAATCTATAATGGATGCGATAGCAAAGCTCATTTTCCTGTCCACCCACACCTCCCCCCTCTGTCAGTCCCTACATTGGCTTCCAGTTAGATATAGGGCTCAATTTAAGATTCTGGTGCTTGCTTACAAGTTCCTACATAATGCTGCTCCAACCTACCTATCCTCTCTAATACACAAATATGTCCCGTTGAGGCCCCTGCGCTCTGCCGAAGACCTACGCCTATCCTCTGTCCGTACTCACACATCTGATGCTCGCCTCCAGGATTTCTCCAGGGCTGCACCTTTTCCCTTCCCTTCTCTGTTAGACTTTCACCCAGTCTCCACTTCTTCAAAAAATCTTTAAAAACACACTTCTTCAGGAAAGCATTTCAATTAAACTGTTAGCGTGTTTTCATCCCCCCCTCCCCCCCCCCCCATGACTCCTCTCCAGCAACTGTAAAAAATAACCTACTAAATTCTCAGTGATTACTTTTCTAGCAACCAATTTCATTATCCCTTTTATACCCTTTGTGTCACTATACTCCACTCCTTCTAGAATGTAAGTTCATTGAGCAGGGTCCTCAACCCCTCTGTCCCTGTGCATCCAGTTGTCTGTTTACAATTGCGTGTCTGTTTGTCCACCCATTGTACAGCGCTTCAGAATTTGCAGGGGCTTTATAAATAATAAAATAATAATAATAAAAATTGACAGAGAGCATCAGATCACTCAGCTAATGATTGCAAAAGTTATCTTTCTTTCTCTTCTGGCCTTGCTCAAGCTAGGTGATCACATAAACCTGCATTGGCTCACTTTGCCCTAACTGAGATCCTGGTGGATCCAAGTAGGTTAACAAACAATGCTACAGTAATTTCACATAAACATCACAACATCTGTAGTGGTTATGGTGCTTCAACTGTCTCTATATATGCTAAATATGGGCAAATATAATGTTTGGAAACACTTAGCCGATGATGTTCATGAAATGCCAGTGGGCCTGGTAAAAGGGGGCAGGTCAGTGTTGTGAATCACATCAAAGGTGCCATCCAAAGGTGATCTATCTGCCATGAATGCCCTGCCAATCATTCACGCCAGCCCACTGAGGGCAGACCATAAAGAGAGCGCTGTTTAGTGCTCTCTGCATAGTCCAAGTGCCGATAGCCAAAGCAGGACATCAGAGAACAAACTTGGAACGGTGGAACATTACCCTAAAATGAGGCTTTTAGGTGAAGTCATGATTATTAGGATGTCTGAGAACAGGTAAAGGGCCCATTATTCTATATATTAATTGAACATTTTTTTTTACACACTTTTGCACTATACTGTTTTATATATTCTTTTTCTCTAAGACACAAAATAAATATATATTTCTTTATGTCTCACATTTTCACAATATCAATCAGAAAACAAAAATACATTTGTTGTTGTTTTTTTTTGTCTTTTTTTTAAAGTCATAAATAGTTCTATATTTCAATAAAGTCACACTCATTCTATATGTCTATCTAACATTTGTAATTTCCCTGTCAGCACTGTCTTCAGGCAACAATGCCCTTCAACAAGCTTCTCTACGCAGGAGGAAATGTTATCACAAACAAAGAAAAGTCTATTCATAGCACACCAGGGATGCAAACTCCTAAGGATAAATTCTTATTAAGAATTTCATGTAAAGCATCCAGCTATGGCCATACACTTGCATCCGGTAAGCTGAATACCTGGCCAGAAGGAATTCCTAAAATCCTTGGAATTGCAAATTAGTTTTTTTCCAGCCACAACTAGTAACAGACACCTGGACTGGGGGTTGTTCTTGAGGATTTTTATGTAATAGCTCAAATATCTAGATAAACATTTAATGAAGGTGTGTGATGAATTTCTGGAGAGGAAGAGAGATTTTAAATAATACATTTCTATAATCATTTCTAAAATGTATCTTTAATTTTTTTTAATGATTATGCTCAAGTAAAGTACATTGTTGACACACATAGCCATGCCAGTGGTCCAGTATTGGCCAATCGGGAGTCCAGGAGAATCCTGTGATCATGGAATCCAGAAGAACAATTTCTTGCATATTCCTTCACCAGAGAAGGTCTACAGTGAGAAACATAGGGGTGAACACAACAGTGGGGGGGAAAAAGAACATAAAGGCTTTACAATACATAGATGACTACTTGTGCAGGGAGGACAGTAGTGGTTATGGTGCATGGTGTATCCCTTTTTAAGGGTCACTCTAAACACTATCACAAATTGCAACTCTATGCCCACTATCAGCCCTAACTTTTAGAGCTGTCAATTAAGCAGCTGAAAAGTTAATTTTCTCGGCTACTTGATCAATCAATTTTGTCCAACTTGTGCATGCAGCATGAGCACTCTACACACGCAAGTACCACTCGGTACTTAACTCATACCATGTAACAGCCTATATGCACCACTTAATATATTATTGGAGTGATCCATGGCTCAGCTCCCTCCAGGGCTACAGAGAGCTCAACCTAAATTGTGCATGTGACTTGGCCAATATATATGTATATATATACATACAGAGAGAGAGATCATTTATGCATGTATGATTGTGGTTAAGCCTCAATGCATGTATGGAAGAGTGTGGTTATGCCTGTAAATATTAGAGTATGTAGATACATGTGTAAGTATATATGAGACTGTGTAGACATGTGTATATATGCACAAGAGTGTGTAAATATGTATGCATGTATGTATGTACGAGAGTGTGTAGATATGTGTGTATGTATGAGACTGTGTAGATATGTATATATATGAGAGTGTGTTGATGTGTTTGTATGTATGTATGAGAGTGTGTAGATATGTGTGTGTGTGTGTGTGTGTATGTATAAGACTGTGTATATATGTATGTATCTCTTGTGTTTTTATTTCATATAACCTGCACTGAACATCTCGTGAGAGGAATATCCTACATGTGGAGAGTTTAAATACCACTGTATGCTGTTTTAACTCGAGCTGGTTATAGCCCCCATAAATGTGAGTTGGCATGTCTTAATCTCAGTGTTGTCTGTAGCCATACTCCTTTAAGTTACTGCATCATTGGTTCCCTCTGTGTGTTTTTTTCTTTCATATATGCTGATGAGAACTTGACCCAAGACGTCCTGAGAATTTCTGAAGAATATACCTGTGAATTAGAGACTTTAATTTGCCTGTTTCCATGGTATTTTTTTTTTCCTATTATACATTTTATTTATTTACTTTGTTCTTGGCGCACCCTGTAATTGTTGTTTCCTATATTTGTATGTATGTATGAGAGTGTGTAGATATATTCCCTGTCCTAATGTGTTTTACACCCCACCTCCTATAGAATGTAAGCTCGACTGAGCAGGGTCCTCTTCAACCTATTGTTCCCGTAAGTTTTTTGTAATTGTCCTATTTATAGTTAAATTCCCCCTCTCATAATATTGTAAAGTGCTACGGAATCTGTTGGCGCTATATAAATGGCAATAATAGTAAAAAATAATAATAATATATGTGTATGTATGTGTGAGAATTATTTATATTTATTTATAAATATGTGGAGGAATGTGGTTCTTCCTGTGAAGAGACATTTAATGTTTACACTTCCTTTATTCTGTTTAATTTAGAATGTATTATTTCCTGCTTGCTTGCTAATAGCTTGATAGACCCGTCAGAAGCCTCCTGTGTGTGATTACACTTCAACTTACAGAGCAAGAGATGCAAACTTTTAAAGTAGGTTACGTCTGAATGAAAATGAAACAGTTTTGTTTTCACGCAGGCTGTGTCAGTCAAAGCCAGGGGAGGTGTGGCTAGGGCTGCATAAACAGAACCAAAAGTGATTTAACTCCTAAATGGCAGTGTATTGGACAGTAAAACTTTAGAGGCATGATCTATATACCAAACCTGCTTCATTAAGCTACAGTTGTTTTGTTGACAATAGTGTCCCTTTAATATGAAATGCATAATTGAAGTTTAAATTTTGAAAAGAATGTATTACAAAGTATTTATTATGATCACTTGAAGTGTGGACTATAATATTTAAAAGAATATGCTACATGTGGTTAAACTATATCAACCATCAGTACTCATAGTGGAACTCAATATTGTTTCAACCCCAGTCTTGTGACTCTTTCTTCTACCACACCCCCAGACAAACAGCACGGACCAATTATTAAATGAAATGCTAAAAATTACCTGGAATTTGATCAGAGAAGGCTGGTATTATGCTAGAGGCAAGGATATTTTATAAATCTTTGGCTTTTTTGTATACATTATCGCAGGATTTTCTGATAGTATTTTCCTTACTTCATCATCATCTCAAAGTCAATATTGTTTCAATTACCTTAACTCGTTAATTATATGGTGTAATAAAAGCAAAATTAAATCTGTCAGTGTTCTATTTAGACTTTTTTCTTTTACTACTTTCTAAACTTGTTTTCTATCCATCTGTTGACTTTTATAGTACTCTTTTCAACAAAGGCTTGTTTTTATCAATTCCTTTGTTTGATAACTTCAGTGTGTTGTTCAGAATCATTTATATTTCAACAGTTGCATCTTAAGCGTGTTAATTGCCCCTTAGGGATGCTTTCTGGCCATTTTGGGTGGAGAGAATTTCAGTTGTCAATTGTTGTGTTGCAGTCATTGAAATTGAAAATATCTTGGTGCACAGAGAATTATTCTCTATGTAGATAAGTAGTTGTGGCTAAAAAAATATATATTTCTTTTTAAGAAGGGAGATTTAAATTGTAAGTTCATTTAAATTATTGGTATTATGGTATGGTTAAAATTGTTAAATATAGAGATCTAGAGATTACTCTCCTAATAATTGAAATGTTATCGACATAATGGTTCCATAGGAAATTTGATTGTTCTTTTTCTGAAAGTGTTAATATATACGACAGTTTAAAAAGAATGTCTTAAAAACAAACTACAGTTCAAGCAAGAATGCAAATTATATATCTCTACTCACTGGTTGACTTTGAGAAAACGAATGATAACTGCAGCTGTTAGTACAGAGGCTTCATAGGTCCGCATTAATTATTTACAATAGAATTACATTCAGGTCATGAGTTTCTTTAGTGCATTGTAATGGGTCCACTCAAAACAAAAATATAGCTGTCTAAACAACGTTACAATCGTACATAGAAAATATACAGATCACTGCAAAGAGGGAACATACAGTAAGTTGTCTCGTATCACGCAAAGTCTTTTTAAGCGTATACATGTGTGTGATTGTGTGTTTTGGAGCCTGATGGTAAGATCACTTGACAAAACTTTAAATATATTTGGTTGTCATGTGCGGCTTAACAAGTTAGTCCAGCTATAGAAAGAATATTTAGTAATTAATAAGGAAATCAGTTTTAAATTTTGTGACATTATTATTTGGTCACATATGCATGCAAAAAACTACCCCTTTTTATTTAATTTTCAGATTATTTTACTTTATGACTTTCATGAAGGGGCATCCATTCATTCTATTTGGCACAAAAATATACAAGACTATATTTACTTTCCTTTTTTTATCTTTTATTTTTCTACCGACTTTTACTTATAAAATATTTTGAAATGAAAAAAGTTTTTGACATTATTGTAAAACTTTATTAAGTCTGACCCAGGCTCAATTCAATTAGAGGATATGTTTATGCACAATATTAGGGAAGTCTCACTAAGATCTTGTCTGAGATACTGAAAGGGTTAATTTGACTAGTGCCACTCGCCTGGTGAGACCGCTCTCTCACTAGGCAAGCATTAAAGTAAAAAAATTTTTTACATCCGTGAAGCAGAGATGTCATGTAACAAGTAGCAAATACCATTGTAGTTTCTACAGCTTCATATGGAGCAATTTCACTGTGTTCAGAAGCATTTTCCCTTGGAATTCATGACTGAGTTACACCAATAAGTAGATAAAATTTTGGAATAAATTAGCTGTTGCACCAAATTTTTATTTTTAAAGTACTTTACTAAAGGGTAGACTTTTCGAATAAATTGATGTCCTGGGATAAACCTGTGGAGGTAAATTCATTGAATAAGTCAGAATGGGTCACACTATAGAGCAAAACCAATTAATAGCTTATTGAGTAAAAATAATTAACAGTGAACATGAAAATTGAAAACAGGAAGTGTACGTTGTCCTCATGTATGCATTTTTTTATGTTAGTGAGAGTACTGCTAAGTGTTGTGCGCTTTAAAAGAAAAGGAAGAGAAAAGTGGGAGCATGGTATGGGAGCGTGGTAGAATGGGGCATTCGATGTTAGTCACTATAGACACGCCTGGGACAGGGATAGAAAAAGAGAGAGCCATCTAAGCAGGAGCTTTCATCCCTTCTGTCTTCAGAGAGGAGGCAGGGAGCGGTGCCTATTGCACCCCAAGTAAGAAGTCGAGCCATACTAAAACAGATTGACTGCTTACAATGGGGGGGTAGTCTTGGAACCTTGGAGTGTTTCGATACTATTAATTAATAATTAATAGAACCCAAAGATTGCAGCATGTTGAGTAAGTTTATCTACTGCACACACAAAAAATACCCAACAAAAGTTATTTGAAAATGGTTATAAGGAACTTAGGCTGTCAGATACCAGTTTAGATAGAAATGAAATCCTATAGGCAAAAGGAATTAAGTTAAAAAAAACTTGATACAAAAGTGATTTTATCACTCCATGCACAATCCGTCAACTTTTTGTAGCATAAATATCTAAAGCTGCTTTGGGAGACCTTTTACGGGTTGGTAATATTCCATGAAATCCTACAGCAATTTACGCAAAGGGTCAAGAGCCTTAAAAGTTATACTGCCTCTAGTAAATTCCATCAGAGAATTGCAAGGGATCCTTTATGGCAAAACATTTCTTCTGCAAACTAAAGGGGATTTTAGAGGTAAGAGAGAGAAATAGAGTTGTAAAACATGACAAAACACAGCGAAGCACTTATTTGCAAACTACAAAGTCGGGTACATTTCATTAACAGTTATTTGAAATATGATAAAGGTATTTTATATAGCAATAAGCTCATTTATGTTGAAAAACTTAAAACCTTCTATGCATTATTGTTACTGGTGTTGATCCAAAAGAGGGCAAAAAAAGAGATGTATATTGACATTGACAATATTATTTTTAATCTCAGAAAGAGGTTTTGTCCTCGTCAGAACTGTAAATGGAGCTGCCACTAAAGCTAATAGTAGCTGCAGTGCACCAACAGTCTGCTCCAGGTGACAGGTAGCAGTGAGGTGCTACCTGATCACTTACTTCTTGCCAGAGCAGTGTGCTGGTGTGGGTGGAGAAGGAGCTAATGGGATCTCTCTACATATCCCTTACTCCAAGTCAGGATGTTATCACCCCAGCCCCGGAATCACTACAGAGCTTCAAAACCAATAGAGAGATCCCAGCAGTAAACCACTGGACTCAGCGATGGGCTCCAGTACAGCTCCCTTTCATGGTAAGAACTTAAATAGACTGGAGAAGTCATTATAAGTTGTATTTTCAGTTGAATTTGAGGAAACCACATGAAGCGTTCATTGTGTTGAGCTATTTCAACTGTTCCGTTGTACATAATATATGTATGAATTTTGAAGTACACTGAGAGGAACATTTTCACACACACACACTGGCACATAGTGGCACACAGATACACACAGACACACACACCTTGACACACAGATACACACACTCAGATACACACTGACACACAGACACCCACATTTTGACTCACAAATACACACACACTCAGATACACACAGTGACATATACATACACTTGCACCCACAGATACACACACTGGCACATACACACACTCAGATACACACATTGACACATACACACAGTGTCATATACACACACTGACACACTCAGATACACACACACACACACACACACACATAGGCACATACAAACACACTGATAAACACTGGCACATACACATACTGACATACACACACACGCACACACACACTCAGATATACACAGTGACACATACACAAACCTTGACACACAGATACACACACTGACACACTCAGACCCACATACACTCTCACTGACAAACACACATACCCTTTGACAAACACAAATACACACTCACTGACAAGCACACACATTCTCACTGACATAAACATACACACTCACACACTCACTGACAAGCACACATACACTGCCACTGACAAACACACATATACTCTTTGACACAAGCACAAACACATACAAACTCCCTAACAGACACACATACCATTTTTTTTTTATTTTACTCCACCCATCCCCCCTATCTTTGGGAGTGATGGCATGGAGTCTCTATGCCCCTGTGAGGCTGCTAGGCTGAGCATGCAGTCCCTGGGATCCAGTGGGGCTGCTGATCTGCTGGCGTGCAGTGCCTGGGGTCCAGTGGGGCTGCTGAGTGACTGGAGTGCGGGCCGCGAGGGAGCAGTGATCTCCCTGCTCAGCTGCCTTGCACACCTCTTAGTGATGCCGGGCAGGAAGCAGGGTATTTATCCAAAAATAAAATGAAAAGGTCTGTGGGTAATTGGCTACCTAATTACCGCTTCAGCACTGACAAGAACAATCTGCCTATAGAATCAACACAGCCCGTCAGTAGCATCAGTGAACCTGCTTCAATATGTAAAAAACATAGTGCCTTACCAGTGTCAGGAATCATTTAATTTGAAAAAAGTAGTATTTTCAAAATATTACTCCTGTATCAGATTTTACCCCTTTTTTCAAATGACCTCCATTGCAGAGGTTTTTTTTTTGCCATGCCTGGATAAGTATTGCAGTGTGATTATGCCAGCTGCCTCTGCAGATGCAGTCAGTATAAGCTGACAGAGCAGTGTTTTTTTCCCACACTAAAGGGTAGTGACTAGTGATGTCCCGAACGGTTCGCTGGCGAATAGTTCCTGGCGAACATAGCGTATTCGCGTTCGCCACAGATGGCGAACATATGGGATGTTCGGTCCACCCCTATTCGTTATCATTGAGTAAACTTTGACCCTGTACCTCACAGTCAGCAGACACATTCCAGCCAATCAGCAGCAGACCCTCCCTCCCAGACCCTCTCACCTCCTAGACAGCATACAGTTTAGATTAATTCGGAAGCTGCATACATTTTTTTTAAATTTTTTTGTATTTTTGTGGTTTTTTTTGTGTTTATTATACATTATCCTCCATAGCCAGTAACCTGTGTTTATTATACATTATCCCCCATAGCCAGTAACCTGTGTTTATTATACATTATCCCCCCATAGCCAGTAACCTGTGTTTATTATACATTATCCCCCCATAGCCAGTAACCTGTGTTTGGGGGGGAACCTAATGTCCTCCCCCCTGGACCCCACCCCTGTGTGGTGGGTGGGGGCCCTAAAGAAAAGTAAGGGGGGAGGACCTAATGTCCTCCCCGTGGCCCCCACCCCTGAGCGGTGGGTGGGGGCCCTAAACACAAATTGGGGGGACCTAATGTCCTCCCCCCTGGCCCCCACCCCTGAGCGGTGGGTGGTGGCCCTAAACAAAAGTAAGGGGGGGAGGACCTAATGTCCTCCCCCCGGCCCCCACCCCTGAGCGGTGGGTGGGGGCCCTAAATACAAATTAGGGGGGACCTAATGTCCTTCCCCCTGGCCCCCACCCCTGAGCATTGGGTGGGCCCCTAAACAAAAGTAAGGGGGAGGACCTAGTGTCCTCCCCCTGGCCCCCACCCCTGAGCGGTGGGTGTGAGCCCTAAATACAAATTGGGGGGGACCTAATGTCCTCCCCCCGGCCCCCACCCCTGAGCGGTGGGTGCCCTAAATACAAATTGGGGGGGACCTAATGTCATCCCCCCGGCCCCCACCCCTGAGCGGTGGGTGGGGGTCCTAACAAAAGTAAGGGGGGAGGACCTAATGTCCTCCCCCTGGCCCCCACCCTTGAGCAGTGGGTGAGGGCCCTAAACACAAATTGGGGAGGGGACCTAATGTCCTCCCCCCTGGCCCCCACCCCTGAGCGGTGGGTGTGGCCCTAAACAAAATTAAGGGGGGGACCTAATGTCCTCGCCCCTGGCCCCCACCCCTGAGCGGCGAGTGGGGGCCCTAAAAAAAATGTCCCCCCCCAGGTGACTAGGGGTCCCCAAACCCCTAGTCACCCCCTCCCCCCCCAAAAAAAAGTATCCCCTACCTACCCCCCTTAACCCTAAAAATAATGAGGGGGGACCTTTGGTTACTTAATCCACCAATCAGAGTGTTATGACTCAAATTACACAGCGTGGGAAAATTCCAAAGAACTTTCCCACACTGTGTAAAATGACACAGATCACTCCGATTGGTGGATTTCAAACCAACCAATCAGAGTGCTGTGACAGGTAAATGTAGAGACTTACCTGTCAGTCTCTTCAATTACCTGTCAGAGCACTCTGATTGGATGGCTTAAACCCACCAATCAGAGTGCTCTGAGCCTAATTGCAGGGCGGGGCAAGGCTTTATAAGCCTTGCCCCGCCCTGCAGAGCTCAGTCTGCGCGGAACCCTCCATGGGTGAAGATGGATTTTTTTTTTGCGCTCGTTTTTTTTTTTGTTTTTTTTTAAATTGCGTCGGTTATTATGTTTTTTTATTGCCCTTTTTTGGGGCTGAAAAAAGAAGATTTTAGAAGAAAGAAAACATCGAATGGTAAGTTTTTTTCTTTTTCTTTACAGGTTCTTAGATAAAGGTCCCCCCCTCATTATTTTTAGGGTGAGGGGGGTAGGTAGGGGGGATACTTTTTTTGGGGGGGAGGGGTGACTAGGGGTTTGGGGACCCTAGTCACCTGGGGGGGACTTTTTTTAAGGGCCCCCATCCGCCGCTCAGGGGTGGTGGCCAGAGGGGAGGACAATAGGTCCCCCCTATTGGTATTTAGGGCCCCCACCCGCCGCTCAGGGGTGGGGGCCAGGGGGGAGGACATTAGGTCCCCCCCTTATTAGTATTTAGGGCTCCCACCCACTGCTCAGGGGTGGGGGCCAGGGGGGAGGACCTTAGGTCCCCCCTTTTTTGTATTTAGGGCCCCCAGCCGCTGCTCAGGGGTGGGGGCCAGGGGGGAGGACCTTAGGTCCCCCTCCTTTAGTATTTAGGGCCCCCACCCGCCGCTCAGCGGTGGGGGCCAGGGGGGAGGGCATTAGGTCCCCCCCTTATTAGTATTTAGGGCACCCACCCACTGCTCAGGGGTGGGGGCCAGGGGGGAGGACCTTAGGTCCCCCCTTTTTTGTATTTAGGGCCCCCAGACGCCGCTCAGGGGTGGGGGCCAGGGGGGAGGACATTAGGTCCCCCCCTTTTTAGTATTTAGTGCCCCCACCCTCCACTCAGGGGTGGGGGCCAGGGGGGAGGACATTAGGTCCCCCCCTTATACTGTGTGTAATATAGAGATACTGAGTGTAATACAGGGATACTGTGTGAAATATAGAGATAATGTGTGTAATACAGAGTTACTGAGTGCAATACAGGGATACTATGTGTAATATAGAGATACTGTGTGTAATACAGAGATACTGAGTGTAATACAGGGATACTGTGTGTAACATCGAGATACTGATTGTAATACAGGGATACAGTGTGTAATACAGAGATACTAAGTGTAATACAGGGATACTGTGTGTAATATAGAGATACTGAGTGTAATACAGGGATACTGTGTGTAACATAGAGATACTGATTGTAATACAGGGATACAGTGTGTAATACAGAGATACTGAGTGTAATACAGGGACACTGTGTGTAATATAGAGATACTGAGTGTAATACAGGGATACTGTGTGTAATATAGAGATAATGTGTGTAATACAGAGATACTGAGTGTAATACAGGGATACTGTGTGTAATATAGAGATACTGAGTGTAATACAGGGATACAGTGTGTAATACAGGGATACAGTGTGTAATACAGAGATACTGAGTGTAATACAGAGATACTGAGTGTAATACAGGGATACAGTGTGTAATACAGAGATACTGAGTGTAATACAGGGATACTGTGTGTTATATAGATATACTGAGTGTAATACAGGGATATTGTGTGTAATATAGAGATACTGAGTGTAATACAGGGATACAGAGTGTAATACAGGGATACAGAGTGTAATACAGGGATACTGTGTGTAATATAGATATACTGTGTGTAATACAGAGATACTGAGTGTAATATAGAGATACTGAGTGTAATATAGAGATACTGAGTGTAATACAGGGATACAGTGTGTAATACAGGGATACAGTGTGTAATATAGAGATACTGTGTGTAATACAGAGATAATGAGTGTAATACAGGGACACTGTGTGTAATATAGAGATACTGAGTGTAATACAGGGATACTGTGTGTAATATAGAGATAATGTGTGTAATACAGAGATACTGAGTGTAATACAGGGATACTGTGTGTAATATAGAGATACTGAGTGTAATACAGGGATACAGTGTGTAATACAGGGATACAGTGTGTAATACAGAGATACTGAGTGTAATACAGAGATACTGAGTGTAATACAGGGATACAGTGTGTAATACAGAGATACTGAGTGTAATACAGGGATACTGTGTGTTATATAGATATACTGAGTGTAATACAGGGATATTGTGTGTAATATAGAGATACTGAGTGTAATACAGGGATACAGAGTGTAATACAGGGATACAGAGTGTAATACAGGGATACTGTGTGTAATATAGATATACTGTGTGTAATACAGAGATACTGAGTGTAATACAGGGATACCGTGTGTAATATAGAGATACTGAGTGTAATACAGGGATACAGTGTGTAATACAGGGATACAGTGTGTAATATAGAGATACTGTGTGTAATACAGAGATAATGAGTGTAATACAGGGATACTGTGTGTAATATAGAGATACTGAGTGTAATACAGGGATACAGTGTGTAATACAGGGATACGGTGTGTAATACAGAGATACTGAGTGTAATACAGGGATACTGTGTGTAATATAGAGATACTGAGTGTAATACAGGGATACAGTGTGTAATATAAAGATACTGAGTGTAATACAGAGATACTGAGTGTAATACAGGGATACTGTGTGTAATACAGGGATACAGTGTGTAATACAAAGATACTGAGTGTAATACAGGGATACTGTGTGTAATATAGAGATACTGAGTGTAATACAGGGATACTGTGTGTAATATAGAGATACTGAGTGTAATACAGGGATACAGTGTGTAATACAGGGATTCAGTGTGTAATACAGAGATACTGAGTGTAATACAGGGATAATGTGTGTAATATAGGGATACTGTGTGTAATACAGAGATAATAAGTGTAATACAGGAATACTGTGTGTAATACAGGGATACAGTGTGTAATACAGAGATACTGAGTGTAATACAGGGATACTGTGTGTAATATAAAGATACTGAGTGTAATACAGGGATACTGTGTGTAATGCAGAGATACTGAGTGTAATACAGGAATACTGTGTGTAATACAGGGATACAGTGTGTAATCCAGAGATACTGAGTGTAATACAGGGATACTGTGTGTAATATAGAGATACAGTGTGTAATACAGGGATACAGTGTGTAATACAGAGATACTGAGTGTAATACAGGGATACTGTGTGTAATACAGAGATAATGAGTGTAATACAGGAATACTGTGTGTAATACAGGGATACAGTGTGTAATACAGAGATACTGAGTGTAATACAGGGATACTGTGTGTAATATAGAGACACTGAGTGTAATACAGGGATACTGTGTGTAATACAGAGATACTGAGTGTAATATAAATATACTGTGTGTAATACAGAGATATATGCCACAGTCCAGGTGTTAGTCCCCTTGAAACAACGTTTCCATCACTATTGTGGCCAGAAAGAGTCCCTGTGGGTTTTAAAATTCGCCTGCCTATTGAAGTCTATGGCGGTTCGCCAGGTTTGCCCGTTTGCGAACATTTGCGGAAATTCGCGTTCGCCATTCGCAAACCGAAAAATTTATGTTCGCGACATCACTAGTAGTGACTCGTTACAGATGCATGTGTGGGAAAGCTTTGGTCTTCTCAAGATTAAAGGGGTGAGTGCCCTATCAGCTTTTCTCAACTGTGGAGATAACAAGCACTGTAAAACACAATGAGGCCGGGCAAAACCTCAATGAAAGGCATCCAAAAAAGGGGGAACAGCAGTTGAATTAATTTAATTACATTTTTTTTTAGAGTTAATGCCTACCTGCCACGTCAAGGCAAACCTCTTATGTGAGTCCTACACTAACCATTCACTGATTTGGATTTGGAAAAGAGCGCAGGTAACTTGTTTTCTTTGGTTTTTACTGTAGGTATCGGGGCTGATGTGTACTGTGGTCGTTGCTGCTGCCCAAGAGTAGTGGAGTTTGAGCGCAGAACTTGTTTTTTTGTATTAGTTATGGTGCTGGTGGTGATGGTAAAACAAATAGCGGTTGAGCTACTTGTGTCAGTGGTAGCAGATGAAGATGATGTCTCAAGTGTCTCAGTTGAATGAGATATTTCTACAGCAAATAAAGGTGAAATTGGCAATCGTAGGCAAGATGCTCCATTAGCACATTAAGTGCCATAGAAAATACTGGGTTGCTGCATATCCTTTCCACATTTTCCTCTTGTAATTCCTCTGGCTCTTCATACTCATAGTTCATGAGCCCCTTGGCCAGAGGTAAAAGTCCTATGTCTGCAGTGGTTGGAGAAATAGAATTGTCATCACCGGATTTTTCACCACCACTAATACCAGACAATGGGGACAGTACTTTGGTAGTGTATTTCCTCTCTTAAGAGTGGCACTGATGAACCCCACAAAAGAGATTTTGCTGTGCACTCCCAGGTTTCTTCTTTGGGAAGCAGCAAGAAGCCATAAGGCTTGAGCAAGATGGTGTAGATGGAGCTGTAGTGCTAGTTGAAACAATTGCCTCCATGGTGTAGAATTAGATGTAGAGGATATTCTGCTAACTCCACTATCCTTAGGATGTATACTACTACTATGGGTAGCAGTGCTGGTGGAGGTGATGTTAGTGGTAGAGGCAGTGATGGCAGCAGTCCTTATGGCCAAAGTGTTTCAACTCTCAGAAGCCATGGCACTACTGCTGACTGAGATTCAGGAAACAGGAACCCTACCCTCCCTCAATTTCAGCTTGGGTGTAGTGCGTGACATTGATGATGTATGGTTTATATTGCGAAATTAATATTTATGTATTATAAGAAAATGTAATTTAAATGAAAGCATGGTCAGAAAAACAGCAAAAAAAAACAAACAAACCGAAAACTAACTTTTACAACTGTATGTTGGTAAGCAAAGTTTCACACTAAAAACAATGACCCAGGCTAGGCAAAAGGATTTTTTTTTCTACACCGCAGTCCCCAAAAGAAGGATTTTATTCACTCCAAACAGTTAACAGAAATAAGCAAATAAATTGATAACTTTTAATAACTATGTATTGGTAAGCTAGCACCACACTAGGATCACTAACCCAGGCTAGGCAAATGTTTTGTTTTTCTTGATACCACTTTCCACACTAGTAATATTCTTTCTTCCAAACATTTAACAAAACATAAAAAAATTACTTTTAACAATTGTATATTAGTAAAAATTGATTTTTAATAAGTATGAATTACTACAATCTTTTTCAATTTAAATGTTATTTTTACAGATGACGGAAGGGCCATAAATATAGATTAATATTTACAAGGTTATTTACTAAAAGTGAGAATTATTTAGAATTCAAAGTGAATTCATATTTCAAATTTAATTTCAGTTCAGCTATTTTGGTCAAATTGCAAGTTGCACGTTACAAGGGTTGACGGTGGGTACTCAGACAATAAGTTGTAATGATTATGTTACGATGAGTGCATGGGCATACGTAGCATAGGGTAAGTATACCCCCTGGAATTTTCCTTTCATTTAATTTGCGTGTTAATTCTGGAATCTTGGTCTGTTTATATTTCTTCTCTATTTCTTGTCTCTAAAAAATAAAATAAAACATTATAAAAAAAAAAAAGAGTAAAAAAAATAAGAAAATAAAAAAACATTACACAGAAACTCTGCCATTTATGTGTTAAAATCCAAGAATGATTTATATTTTTCTAGCTGCTGGTGATGTAATTGCTAGGTAGAATAAAGAAGTGTTAATTGCATTCTTTTGTCGCAGCAGTGGAAATCCTAACATGGTTTATGTACTGTTGGGTGAGGAAAAAGAATGCAGGAAGTGAGAAGCTAAATTAGAATCCACTGAGAACTTTAAGCAATTGTTTTCACAAGGTTTATTGTCCAATAACTTTTATGTGCTGGAGTTTGTTAAGGAAATATATAGGTGAATATAGTGTATGTTACTGCTACATAAAAGTTCTTAGCCTTTCAGCGCTGCACATGTAATATATTGGTTTTAGAATACAAGCTATTCAAATGTAACTACATGGTTATCTGAAATTAGCTTCTGTGCCAGTCTATTTTAACGGCAGCTAGCTCGGGAACATTGCTTAAAAACCTCCCTTTGCCTGCTGAATGTAGAACGTCAAGAAAATCCCTTCTCTTAGTACTTCTAAAGATCTGTAGAATTTGTTGATCTTACTAATGTCATCTCAGATGAGTCTTATCTCATAATGGAAATTCAAGGGCAGCAAAGAAAAATAAAGGTTTCACAAAACATCTTTGAGATGGGACATGTTATTTCATTATATTTTCTTTCTGTAGTTTTCTGGCATAATTTGGTGTCCATCATCATTTCAGAAGCAGCCAAACTGCTGAGCAAATTCATCTATTGTCTCAGAGCTGAGACGAATATTAAAAGCACGGATTTTAACAGAAAGAAAAAAAAATCTTCAAAGACAAAACAATAAATGATTGAAGGAGGAATTTTAAGTGATATTTTTTAGGATTTCAAGCTTCTGGGTTTTTGAAAAGACACAGATATGTTACGTGAGTTTAAAAGACTTATATCGCATTATCCCAAACTTCATAAATGGTCTGAGCTAAATTTCAGCAGTCAGGAAAAAAAAATACATGTTCTTGTCTCTGAGATCCTGCCATAGAACACGATAAAGACAATTCGTTCTTTGATCCTAAGAAAGAGATGACTGCTTTGCAAACATTCTATAGAAAGAAAAGATGAAATGTATGTGATCCTTAGTCCCCACTAATAGCCAGAGAGATCCATGTGAGAGTGAATAGTCCATGTGCATTGGTAAAAAACATAATAGGGACTGGAAGGTACCTAGGCCCCTACCCTTATAGCAGATAGATCAGGGGATGCTCATTCTCATGGTCCCAGGACACTTTGGCATTAGCTTGGGGTGAAAGTGCTCAGGGAGTGGTGCTCTCACATGGCAGAGCAGGCATCTGCCTATCCACACAGCAGATGCCAACTCTACCCAAAAGATCTGGGTGTAGTGTGGGAGCTGTTTATTTATTGTGCTCTTCCTGTATACCACTCGCACACACTGCATTGTGCCAATGTTCTGTCCCAATCAGTTATCTATCAGAATCTTTTTCGACTCGAAACTCAGCAATAATTGGAACTCCTTCTCCTTTGGGTCACTGTGTCTGTAAAGGCTGCTCGGTGAGGTTTTGCAAGGTGATTAAATTTATTGTTACACAGGTCACCACTGCAGCACTGGGATGGAGAACACTTACCGTGAAAATTTGGGTTGGATTTAGGGATTATTTTGTTATTTACAGATTTCGGACTTCTAGGAAAAGAAATTACATTTAATGAATGCGGCGGTGAGGCTCATCTTCCTGTCTGCCCGCCCGCACCTCCCATGCCTCACCCTTCTGTCAGTCCCTACATTGGCTTCCTATAAAATATAGAGCTCAATTTAAAATTCTGGTTCTTGCTTTCAAATCTCTACATAATGCTGCTCCCACCTATCTATCCTCCCTTATACAATTATGTCCCGTCTAGGCCCTTACGATCTGTTGAAGACTTACGTCTATCTTCTGTCTGTACTCCCACCTCTGATGCTCGCCTTCAAGATTTATTGAGGGTTGCACTGTTCCTGTGGAGCTCACTTCCCTCCTCCATTAGATGCTCACCCAGTCTCCACTCCTTCAAAAAAATCGTTAAAAACCCACTTCTTCATAAAAGCGTATAGATTAAACTGTTAATAGCTCCTGACTGATTCCTCAAAGAGAACACCTAGGCAGCGAGCCTGCGTGGTGGAGTTGATGGTAGCACCGTTGACTTGGAGGGAGACAGACACAGGAGTAACAACACTTGAGGGAGGAAAGACCAGAATTTCAGTTTTGGTCAAGTTCAGTTTAAGGAAGTGGGCAACCATCCAGTTAGAAATAGCAGAGAGGCAGTCAGAAACACTAGTCAAGAGGGACGGGGAGAGATCAGGAGAGGACAGGTAGATTTGCGTGTCATCTGCATAGAAATTATATTGGAAGCCAAAGGAGCTAATGAGTTTACCAAGGGAGGCAGTATAGATGGAGAACAGTAGGGTACCAAGGACTGAACCTTGGGGGACACCAACAGAGAGGAGTTGGGGAGAAGAAGCAGAGCCAGAGAAAGAAACACTGAAAGAGCACTGGGAGAGGTAGGAGGAGCACCAGGAGACAGCATGAACTAGTGAGAGAGGAAAAGTATGACTGTTTAGCAAGGGTGTCTGCGCTGTATGAAAATAAGATGAATTTATATCGGACAAAGTCTAACAAGGTCTGAGACTTCCTCCAGCAACGTTCAGCTGAACAAGAGCATCTCTGCAGGTAGCGTGTTGACTTAGTGTGCCATGGTTGGAGGCGTATCCACCTTGAGGCGTATGTTTGGAGTGGGGCTACAGCATCCAGGGCAGTGGTGATTGTAATGTTATATGACTAGATAGCCAGTGAGGGACAGGAGAAGTTAGGGATGGATGAAAGTCAAAACTTTGGCAAAAAGCCTAATATTTTTTTCAGGATCACCAATTAAGACAAATTATCTATAGCAAAATCAAAACAAAACCACTTTTTTCGCCCAGTTAACTAATTGTAAATGCAAGTGTCTGCTATGGAGGAACTTGCTTAAAACTAACTATTTTATGATGTATTATTATTATTATTATTTTATTATTATTTATGTAGCGCCATCAGATTATGTAGCGCTGTACAATAGGTGGACTAACAGACATGTAATTGTAACCAGACAACTAGACGTACAGGAACAGAGAGGTGGAGGGCCCTGCTCAATGAGCTTACATTCTGGAGGGAGTGGGTTATAGTGACACAAAGGGTAAAAGTAGGGGTACGAAGTAGGTTGTTAGAAAAGTATTCACTGAGGGCTTAGTAGGTAAATTTGACAATTGCAGGAGAGAAGTCATGGGGGGGAGGGGGATAAAAACCTGCTAACAGTTTAATTGATATGCTTTCTTGAAGAAGTGAGTTTTAAATGATTTTTTGAATGAGTGGAGACTGGGTGAAAGTCTTACAGAGAAGGGGAGGGTTTTAGAAGAGTTCCACAGAGGAGGTGCAGCCCTGGAGAAATCTTCAGCAATACACCACCTGTGTGATTATAGTTCAAGCAGCTGTTCAATAATTATGGGGTATAGAATTTTTTTATTGACACCATAAAGAATCACAAACTGTATTGTACTGACACAAGGTTATCTACCCCTTAAAAGAGGTGTTAGTAGGAGCTGAAACTCTGAGTCTCGTGCATCAAAGGATCACTCTGATCTTAATATGGCTTGAGAAGAATTGAGGATAGATGAACAATTTATTGCCCACTGTATGAGACAAAAGGAGTTAGGGGTATCAGTTTGAAAAATAGGGTTTTCTGTTATGGTAGAGGAATATAAATACAGTTGGCAGTTAGTAAAGTTGAGACTATAAATGTTCTGTAGGAAACCATAGAAAACACAAAAAAAATATGGTAGTCACATAATGTTGCCCTGGTCTCAAAACAAGCTCTTCTTATGGTTTGAATGGTATGCCTTTATGTCTACTGAAACCAGAAAGAAGGTCTCACTAGGTAAGCTACACTAGTACAATAAACCATTTTATTGTCAAAGTGGAACTATATATGCATATAGTACATCGAACGGCAAGCCTCATGAGAAGGGAGACATGCCCATCAGAGCAACTTGAGAAGGGAGACATGCCCATCAGAGCAACTTGAGAAGGGAGACATGCCCATCAGTGTTATTGGTTGGTTCTAAACCAACCAATAACACTGCTCATACTGCAAATTGCTTGGGATTCCCATATTTGCACACTCAGTATGTGCAGAACCCTCCAGTTACATGTGCTGGAGGAAGAAAATTACTTTTTCATTTTTTTATTTTTTTTTTATTCTGCATTTTTAATTGTCTGCTTTATTTTCTTAGGATATTTATTTGTTGTGCTATGTTGTGTAAGAATGTATAATTTTGCTTTTGGTAAAAGAAAGAGTATTGAAGAAAATAAGATTTTAAATTTATATTAATATCGCACATAGAATCTTTATGAAATACTAATTTTTATTGTGTTGGAATTTCACTGATATTCCAACGCAGTCAAGAGATATACAGAGACATTGTCTCTGTATATTTCCACCGCTTGTCATCAGTGACAGCTGCACGGAATTGCCTTTGTCTATGGAGGATCCTGTGGTCTTGTGGGATCCTCCGTAGATCCCAATGCTGTACTCTGTACTTCAGCGCATGCTGAAGAGGATGTAGATGATGGCAGCCTTTACCTGCACCTGGCCCCACCGTCACCGAACCCTCAGCAGTGATGTCTTCAACTTCTGCAAAGTCTCCAGACAGTGACAATGCCATTTAAGGATACGCAACAATTAGTATAACATCTAGATAAATCAAAATAATTGTGACAGGGTGGTGCACACCAACTTAGCAAAAAGTGGAAAATAAAAAAATAAATCTGTAACTTACTCCTCTTTTACCCCTAAACATAAATATAAAATAGCATAGGATTTTTTTTCTCTCAACTTTCCTGTAAAATGAAACAGTTATTCATACACTAATCCAATTTTTTATCTACAAATAACATACACATTTATCTTAGACCAATAAAAGAGTATTAAAATTAACTGCAATATTTCATCATTTTCCATCTACAAAACAATCCTCATCATATGTAAAATAATATGTGTCCTTTCAAGTAAACTCATGGAAATTACATTTTGATAACTGGTCTTGACTCCTATCAGCTTCAGCATTATTAACCACTGCATTATATGACTTGCATCTAACTTGCCAAAAGGGGGATTTAACTTTAAGACAGGAATAGAATCTAAAATTGAGCAAGCCATCGACAAACAATGTTTCTTAAATGGGGGAATTTAAGAATCTACAGCTTGATTTACTTATTTCTCATTATATCTACTTGATTGGAATTGCCTTTTATACCTACGGATAGATTATAACAAAATATATTGATAAAGTCCACATCCCGTATTTTATGATATGCCTTCATTTTCAAAAAGCAGATGCAGTTGTTACATCTTCTTGAGGTTCTCAAGTGACATGATAAAAAAAAACTCATAAAATGTTGCCAGCAATTTGATATCATTCTCTCCTCCTCCCTTATTCTTAATTTGTATTAGTAAAATCAGCCGTGGGACAAAGTTGTCTTTTACTTTGATCCATTGCTAATTTTTACACACTTGGCAGTCATCTTTTTTCTATTGTGTCTCCTTTATTTATTTCCTCCTGAGTTTTAGAGTAGTACATTCCTGCAACTCTAAAATATCACTGGCTCAGACAAACTTGTCCCTGCTGAGCTTTCCAAAAATATGGTATCTTTCAAATAACTGCCAAGTCAAGACTTCTCACTGATTATGGCTGGATATCTAAAGCCTTGATTCACACTTGGAAGTGAGAGAACAGAACATGTAGTTATTTTGATTGGTCTAGATTGACAAACATTATTTGCCAGCTCGCTCCATATAGCAAGACATCTTAAGGCTTTGCATATATATATATATATATATATATATATATATTGCATAAGTCTGTCACAATGTACCCCATTTCTGACAGGTACTATGCTAATGCAACCTAATGCTTGCTATTATGTGATTAAGCCACCTACTTAGGAAATACATCTTCCTGGGACTTTCTGCAGAGCAAGTTTAAATAGGCCCTTAATTGAGGCACCTGTGACAGGGAGTGGTGAAAAACGTGGAGGGCTGTACTCACCTAAACATGCACACAGGGCCGGCCTTAGGCATTTGGGCGCCCTGTGCAAAAAATATTCCCAGCGCCCCCCCCTCCCCCACTCCTTACCCCTTCCCACACACCCTGTCACACACACACACACGCACACAGGCAGACAGCCACACACACACATGCAGACAGCCACACACACACAGCCACACACAAACACACAGACAGACAGCCAAACACACAGAGGCAAACAGCCACACACACACAAACAGTCAAACACACACAGACAAACAGTCAAACACACACTGTCAGACAGCCACACACACACAGTCACACACAGACAGACACACACACACACACTGGCAGACAGTCACACACACACACACACGCGTAGACAGTCACACACACACACGCGCAGACAGTCACACACACGCGCAGACAGTCTCACACACACACACACAAACATAGGCAAACAGTCACACACACACAGGCAGACAGCCACACACACACAGTCAGACACACACACTCACTAACAGACAAACACACTCACAGACACACACTAACAGACTAACAGACACAGACACACACTAACATACACACACACACACACTAACAGACACACACACACACACTAACAGACACAGACACACACTAACATACACACACAAACACTAACAGACACACACACTCACCCACATTAACACATTTTTTTAAATTTATTTAGACACCCCCCCAGCCTCCTTACCTTTGGGAATGCTGGGGGGGGGTCTCTTCCTCCCTGGTGGTCCAGTGGCTGCTGGGCTGGGCGGTCGGGCGGCGCTGGCGGGCGGCTGGCGAGGGAGCACTTCCTCTGAGCTGTTTGCTCAGCTCCCTCGCGTGCCGCACAGTGAGGCTGGGAGGCGGAGCCGGAATATGACGTCATATTCCGGCTCCCAGTCTCACTCTGCGGCGCGCGAGGGAGCTGAGCAAACAGCTCAGAGGAAGTGCTCCCTCGCCAGCCGCCCGCCAGCGCCGCCCAGCAGCCCGGCATGTCTGTTAGCCGCAAGGCTAACAAGACATTTGCCTTGGGCATTTGGGGGCGGCTTTTTTTGCCGCCCCCTGGAAAATGCCGCCCAAGGCAAATGCCTTGTTAGCATTGCGGCTAACAGACATGCCGTGTGAGCTATGCGGCCGCAGGGCGCCCCCTGCACCATGGCGCCCTGTGCGGCCGCACAGCTCGCACACCCCTAAGGCCGGCCCTGCATGCACAAATTATAAGGGTGCCACTGGAGCCAACTGATCAAAAAAAATGCAAGATCTAGCTCACTTTCTCATTCACTAAATCGCAATATCAAACCTCACAGAATGTAATGGATTTATTTAAAAACATGTAACCTAATGTGTGCATGTTTAGGTGAGTGAAGCACTTATGGTTTCATTTATATATGGGAGTCCAGTAGTGGTCATGAAGGACCCTCACTAAGGAACAACACCATTTAACTACTGATCATTCACCTGCCTCTTTCCACAACATGAAAGATCCTGTCAGGCATGATAGCGCCATGATTGATAGGCATGTGAGTACAGGATATACTCAAAAGGAGATTGAAAACATCATGAGAGGATCAAAACACTAACTGTTGGTAGGCCAAGCAGTCACACAGATTTCTAAAACCACATAGACCAATCTGTGCACAGCCAAGATTAACTATGAGAAAGCCTATGACACAATGCCACACACATGGATACTGCAATGCTTGGTTCTCTACAAAGTCAGTGAGACACAAAGAGCCTTCATCAAGAACATGATGGGCAAGTGAACATCTAATATGGCATATACCTAGGTGATGTGCTAAACCCAATGCTTTGCTGCATAGGCTTCAACTCTCTTAGCTAGATAATCATAAATAGTGGATATGGATAGAGGTTAAAGAGTGAAGCTGTACTCTGCATAGACGACATCAAGTTGTATGCCAAGAGTGAGTGGGACATTGATTCACTGATCCACCTAACTAGATATACAGCAAGCACATCAGAATTTAATTTGGACTAGATGTGTAAGTTGGTGATAGCAAAAGAGGGAATAGTATCAGGACAGAAAGAGTTCAAGATGTTGAGAACAGCTGCAAGTACTTGGGGGTACAACAAACACATGTCGACCAAGAGGAAGAGGCAAGGATGATAGCAACATTCAAGTACCTTGAGAGATTCAGATAGGTACTGAAGTCCCAGCTCAATGGCAAGAACAAGACCCACTCCATCAATACCTTTGTCCTACCAGTCATCAGGTACTCAGCTTGAATTATAACCTGGCCAAGAAAAGAGCAGGTCACCATGGATGTGAAAATCCAGAAACTATTCATTGTTAATGGAGGATTCCACACAAAATCAAACACTGTACCCAAGCCACAAGGAAGGAGATTGGGGCTTGATGAGTATCAAGGCCACAGTCCTGGATGAAACACAGAGCGTTAACAAGTACATCATGAAGATGGCTCCCAAACATGAACTGCCTAGGGAATGCCTGAGACAACAACAGATAGATGATGCAGAAAAGGAGGGGGTTCCATGGCAAGACAAAACACTCCATGGGATGTACCATTGGCAGATAGTGGATGTGCTCACATTACAAAATCCTACACGTGCTTGGAAAATACAGGACTGAAAGACAGCACTAAGGCACTAATCCGAGCAGCACAGGAACAGACACTCAGCACTAGATCAATAGAAGCTGGGGTCTTCCATACTAGGCAAGACCCAAGATGCAGACTGTTCAAGGAGACCTCTAAGACAGGTGCAGGATGTTAGCAGGGACAGCATACACTAACCGGCACAACCAAGTTGATGATATTGTGTACTGCAATATATGCACAGAATATGGGCTGGACCTGCCACAGACCTGCCATGAGTCCATATGGGAGATACCACAAAGGATAGTTGAGAATGACAGGACTACGATTCTGTGGGACTTTCAGATCCAGACAGACAAGCAAATTTTGACCAAGCAACCTGACATCAGGGTGGTAGACAAACAACAGAAAACTGCAGTAGTGGTGAATGTGGCAATACCAGTGACTATAACATAAGGAAGAAGAACCATGAAAAGGTGGACAAATATCAAGGACTGAAAGAGGGCCTAGAAAGGATGTGGAAAGTGTAGGAAGTAGTTTTTCCAGTTGTGATAGCAGCACTCGGGGCTGTTAACCCAAAGTTGGGGGAGTGCCTTCAGCAGATTCCAGGTGGAACGTGGAAGATTGCTGTCCCAAAGAAAACTGCGCAGAACCCTTAGACTCCCAGACCTCTGGTAAAGGACCTGAAAATGAGAAATACACAAAAATATATACCACACAGGGGGGATGTGAAAAAAAATGTTTTCTTATATATACATACACTTTAATAATGTGGCATTTCTTTTTTCTAAAGAAACATTTATTTTTACTATTCTTTTTATAATGCCAAATGTAGATTGTTGGAAGAACCTCTAGTTGTATCAGTAAAAGAATCTCTTAAATTGTAAGTAATTAAGCTAATCCATTCAATTCTATAGCACATAGGTTTCTCATACACCATTTGACATTCGGCACTTGGGATTTTTAAATTGCGTACGTTCGAAATGATGAAAATCCCTGACAGTAATGCTTACATGTTAAAAAATGGATAGTAATTTGGATTTTTTTAAAGTTGTAATTTATTTTAACTACCGTTTTCCGTGATTTATAAGTACTTAGTCAAAGTTAATATTTCAAGAGGGTGCATTTAAACTGTTCAATTAATACTTACAAGAAGAAAATTTCAATTTTTCATAATAATTTTTAAGAAAAAATTCCAAGTAAGAGCAACAAGAGAAAGCGCCTTCACTTTTCGTAACCAAATATATATTTTGTGTATAAATCAGTAAAAAAAAATGTAAGGGAACTCAATATGTAACACATAGGGGGGCTTTGTGACTTTTCAAAATATACAATGCATCCTATAGATAAACACTAAACACATTAACTGTGCCCTATGTTAATATCATTTTTCAATCATATGAACTTTATTATTCATTTTTTTCTAGACATTCTACTATGCAATAAGCACACAATACATAAGTACAATGTCTGCTTTAAAAAACACTCTGTCAACAACAACAAAAATTAATTCTTAGCATTTTACAAACTTTATAAAAAAAACTCAAATTGCTGTGTTGGAATTTCATTGTAATGCTAACATAGTCAAAAGATATCATAAGGCAAAGTAGAGACTGCTTTGTATCATGGTAAATGCCTACACTGACAAAACTAGACAAAGCTTTTTAAATTCCCACAGCCTTCGCTCGCAATGGCCGTGGAAATCAGACATCATCTTGCTCATAGCAAGACTTGATCTATAGAGGCCCCAGTGTCCTCACAATATCCTCCATAGACATCAGTGTTGAAGTGTCAGAAGCTTGAGATAGAGGAAGAATTACTTCATAAGTGTAACTACCTTCCACTGCATCCTCTGGCCTCGCACTCCAAGCATGTATGTCACCTTCAGGAGTGTTTGCAAAATATAAAGACCCAAAAAAGATGATAAAACCACTTTAACCCCTTAAGGACACATGACATGTGTGACATGTCACGATTCCATTTAATTCCAGAAGTTTGGTCCTTAAGGGGTTAAAAAGTATAAAAATAAAACTAACAGAGTCACCACTAGCAGGATTTCTAAATATTCTGAAGGGATCAAGTCTGTTTTTTTGTCTTTTTACAGGAATACTCTCCTGCCCAAATACAAAGTAAATCAAGTCACTGTTTAGTAGATATGCAGGAAGTAACATAACCTGTTGATAACCTGTATGATTGAAAGCCAAGGGGGTGTAACCAGGTTCAGTTATAAAAGTGTTCATTTTTATTTAAATGTACACTTTTTGCAAACTGAAAAAAAGAGGACATACTCCACATATAAAGCTTTTTAGCAAACTGAAGTGCGTTTGGGGTCTGGATTTTCCCTTTATTACATTGTTAAGCAGATTAAGCATTAGGGGAACATAAAAAAAGTATGATTTATGTGTTGTTTATGTCTTTCTTTAACCCCTTAAGGGCACATGACGTGTGACATGTCATGATTCCCTTTTATTCCAGAAGTTTGGTCCTTAAGGGGTTAAAGATGTGTTGATTTCAAGAGAAAGACTCTACCAAATGTGCCTATTTATCATATGATGCAAAACATGTTCACATTACTTTACTTTAATCTGTCCATTAGCTCATGGCAATGAGGGAACTACTATCATGTGGCTCACAGAAATGGACATAATGTATTCTATCACATGTTGGCTTTGTAGTGTGAATTGTGTATTTGTTCAAGAATGGGGTCTCAGATTTGGCATTCTAATTAGTTTTCTGTGGAGTTTGAATTTTCCACTGTGGCATGAGATTTTTTTTAAACATGATAACGTGCAAACAAAATTTGTAATGTAACAAATTATTTGGGATAAATATATATTTTTTGCAGAAAAATGTAATGTAAATACAACGATGTATAAAACAATAGGGATACTGCAAGGCTGAAATTTAAAAGATAAGGCTAAACCCAATAGTGTAAAACACTGAATAATGAAATTCATAATTGACCATTGTTACTTGCACCTTTTGTTAAATCTATTACACTATTGTGTTTGCGCTTATCATTTATTTTTTAGGTTTGCTGTGTTCAATTAGTTTTGTATATTATGCTAAATGAAAATTTCACACAGGCTAGAAACTACATTACAAATTGTAGATTATGCTAGCTTTAGTGTACCTATAATCTTAATTTTATTAATGACAGGAGGCGAGTATTTGCTTAAGTCTCTCTTTACTAGAACTCCACAGCAACACAGAAAAACAACCAATCAGAAAAAAGTTAGGTACTATAAAACTCCCCTCCCCATGCATCATTTCCTCTTTCAAGCTGCGACAAAACAGAATAAAAGGCAGAAAACATAATGGGGAAGAAACAAAGTCCTAGATACGATGAATACAACGATGTCCACCATCCGAGAAGAACTGCCAAACCAGATAGTGATGATGGACTGTAAACTGAAACGAGAGAAAAAACAGAATCGAACAGGTTGATTATCCAATGAAAAGTACTCTGAATAAACATGTGTGCACCCAAAGTAGCAACCAAAATTACCTTAATATGTAGATATCCCAACCCAACAGGCGACAGGTAGCAGAGACAACAAGCAGAGTTGCATACGTACCTGATTAAACCAAACTATTAACATAAAACAAGAAGGGATAAGAATGGGTGGGAAATACTCGCCTCCTGTCATTAATACAATTAAGATTACAGGTACACTAAAGCTAGCATAATCTACAATGTTATAACATGACAGGAGGCTTCGTATTTGCTGTTTTAACGCTCAGTCAACAAATCCAACGCTGTTTGTTTCGCTGGTACCTATTCTCGGAGGGTCACCCGGCAATGAGGCCTTGCAGGCAGATCTTCAATCTCAAGGAAGACATCTAAGTCCACCACCATATCGCAATAGAACCAAGTAGGATCTTTCGTTCCCTCCTGGTCTACCCGGTGAGATGTCTCCTCCGAGAATAAATTTATAATGCAGGCAAGAGTGTGGTCAAACTAGCCGTATCCTAAGTGATTCCAATATTCCAAGTGGACTGTGACGTGGCAGAGGAAAGACTCCAAAAGGACGTCCATTCAGGGTTCCGAACTGAACTTGTGTGAAGGAATGGTGGTCGACTATTCTGGCAGTAGTGAAACCCAGGAATATTCAAAGGGATGGGAAGTGCCAACCGGAGTGCAGATTTCCATCCAGATATGTCCTCATCTAAGAGTGAAAGAGGTCTGTGTAGGAGTCGGGGCACACCAGGTACCCCCATAAAGTCTCGTAGGTCTCCTTGACGGTAGTTGAAAAATAGGTTAGCGCGAATCCAGAACAAAATGAGGGATAAATAGAGTATAGACGGAGAACCCACCATCTCCGAACCCTGTTCACCAGGTATGCGTTCCGAGGAGATGGGGAAGTCCTGCCATCTTATCCCAAGATTGTAAGGACCGGGGAACTCAAGACAACCGGGGTTTCCGGTCTTACCATGTGATCCATGCGAACGGTTTACCTTCAGACCGGGTAATAGGCCTTCCTTAATCTTGTTACTCGAGCAAGGCAATGCCCGTTTGCTCCATGAAGGTCTCCGTATCTCCTGTCACCTAAATATGGGAGTAACTGTCTGTGCAGTTGCTCGTAATGTTCAGAATGTATGGTGCAGAATATACCAAAACCTGCACTCACGTAATACCTGAGGTCCATCCGTTAGCCGCACCATCTCCAGGAGTGTGTGTAAATAAGTGGGAGTCTCCCCCTGGTAGACCTCTGTGGGAATGTCTTGCGTGTGTTAGAGCGGTCCGGAACCAGTAGATCCATTACAGGAGATAGAATAGAGGGATCCAGTCTAAATATGTATATCTTGCATGACCAGGCAGTCCTCTATAACGAAATCAGTAGCACGGACGTCGGATCTAATTGAATACAGGAGGGACGCCCCTCCATGTAGTCATCGATGTCTTGCACAGGTACAAGCCTGTGTGATAAACAAATGGTCGGCACTGTAGAGCGTTGAGTGTATGAAAGAGCCGCGCTCTCTACTAATGTGATCGAATATCGTGATAGCGTCCGGCTGATAGCCTGAGCGGGCCGCACCCGTAAATAACCAAACAGTAGAGTCTACATCCGTGACCGGTCCTCTCTATGAGAATTTGTCTTCCAAACATGTCCTCTGTATCCAGCTCAGTCTCTGGCTGAGGTTGAGGGAGGGCTGAGCCCTCTAATAACAAATCAGTGTCCGGTTCCGTATCTGAGAGGGGTTCGTTCTCTGTTCCTGAAGATAAAATATTCTCGGATTGAAGTGATGGAGGGCCGCACCCTCCTGGATCCAAACTAGAGTCCCTAGAGACTCAGGGTGACCAACTGCAGGGTACACCCATACTAGTAACAGCATAAGGCTGAGGGCAATCGTCGGAAAAGACGATGGAAAACTATCAACTGACCGTCCGGATCCTGTGTGCACTCGCGGGGTCCAGGCTGACCGTTGGTAGTCTGAGGAAAGCTGGAGACGTTCTCCGCAATCCACGAGCGCCCGGGAGGTCGGAGGAGGTCAAGTCAGGCCTCTCAACGACCCGAGCAAAAGGAAAAGGAAGTCACGAAAACAAAAAAACAACAATAACGTAGATAAGAGTAAAAACGCAAATTCTATCTCAGCTAGAAAGCAAATAGCAGGCCGGAAAGTAAGACAAGTAAGCCCCACTGAACAGGGCCAGGAGCTAACCTTACGCAGGAATAACTACCGATACCTATATGGATACTGGGAGGCAGATACGGAGTTAGTTGTGAAAGACAAGGAAAACTCTGCGTTCTCCTGTAGATGTCCGAGCACCGGTCCTTGCCTTCTCCTTGGAGATGTGTGTCCGGGGTCTTCATAAGAAACCCTACCCTTCAGGCATGAGGTTTAGGGCCTTCACCCTTCCCACCATATTCAGATGGCCGTATACTGGTGTCCTCTTGGATAGTATGGCAATGATGCTTGTCTGGACACCTGCCTATTTCCATGTCACTGGTGGGCACTGGCTTTTTCCTCGGTGATATTCCCCCAGGCCTGCGGCTAAAAGGGGTTCTGCACCAATAGAGCAGGCCCGTCAGAAGGGCACAGGCCCAGCAGGCCAAACGAATGGACACAGAACAGTTGGCCAAGCAAATAGGCACGGACATAGCAGGGCATTCAAATAGGCACCAACATAGTAGGCCAATAAATGGGGCACAAACATAGCAGGCCAATCAATGGGGCACAGACATAGCAGGCCGTTTAAATGGGCACAGACATAGCAGGCCGTTTTAATGGGCACAGACATAGCAGGCCAATCCTGGGTTGCATTTTATTATCATATGATTATATCTTATTTATATAGCGCCATCCAATTCCGCAGCGCTTTACCATGGGCCTTGAATGAGTAATGGGAACCTCTGAGCTTGGGTAGAGTTCCCCCCAAAAATTGTAGATCCTCAGAGCACCCTGACATAGGGCCCCAAGACATCAACCCTTTTAGACAGCGTAATGCCGTGTGAATAACTTGAACCGGGACTGGCAGTCCCTAAATGCCCAGCAGGCAAATATCGGTATCCCAGCTGTATTGGGTATAAGCAGAAATTGTTTCAGTGATTACCATGTCCATGAATGTAAGATACATTGAGCGATACTCTCCTTAAACTGTGAATTGGTATGCACATGCTCACACAGATATGTTTGACGTTTCATATCCTTAATATAGATTACCATCATCATATCTGAAAAAATTGTATAGTATCAGTGTAGACTGGTCTCCCATACCAGTTTGAGCCAGATCCAGGTCTGTTAACTACATAGATATGCCATGGACAGTGAATTCATACCAGAGTAGTCTCCTCTAAGACCCCATAGCTGGACCCCCAAAAATATATACTGTGAAGCACAAGAATCCTAGAGCTAACTAGCCAACTGTCTCTGTATATACCCTGTACAGAGCCTGTATAACTGAGTTCATAATACCCGTAACTCACAGCAATCTATGATATACACTGTCAGCAAAACTCACAGCAATATGTGATATACACAGTCAGCCAAACTCACAGCAATCTGTGATATACACTGTCAGCAACACTCACAGCAATCTGTGATATACACTGTCAGTAAAACACACAGCAATCTGTGATATACACTGTCAGTAAAACTCACAGCAATCTGTGATATACACTGTCAGCAAAACTCGCAGCAATCTGTGATATACACTGTCAGCAACACTCACAGCAATCTGTGATATACACTGTCAGCAAAACTTACAGCAATCTGTGATTTACACTGTCAGCAAACTCACAGCAATCTGTGATATACACTGTCAGTAAACTCACAGCAATCTGTGATATACACCATCAGCAAAACTCACAGCAATCTGTGATATACACTGTCAGCAAAACTCACAGCAATCTGTGATATACACTGTCAGCAAAACACACAGCAATCCGTGATATACACTGTCAGCAAACTCACAGCAATCTGTGATATACACTGTCAGTAAAACACACAGCAATCTGTGATATACACTGTCAGCAACACTCACAGCAATCTGTGATATATACTGTCAGTAAAACACACAGCAATCTGTGATATACACTGTCAGTAAAACACACAGCAATCTGTGATATACACTGTCAGCAACACTCACAGCAATCTGTGATATACACTGTCAGTAAAACACACAGCAATCTGTGATATACAGTGTCAGCAAAACTCACAGCAATCTGTGATATACACTGTCAGCAAAACTCACAGCAAGCTAAATAAAAACTGTCATAGAAACTCAGAAATCTGACATGTAAAATAAATCTGATATATAAAATGCCATAAAGCTCACAGCAAGCTATGAGAAATACACTGACAGAAACTATAGCCATATCTGAGAAAACTGTGGAAACCTGTTGAAATCCGCCGGGGAATCCCAGCAGAGCAACAAACGCCGAGATCCAACCGTGGAAGGGGGAGGGGCCGCGAGCAGGCGCCCCTTCTCTAGCTGGTCCGATGCACGTGGCTGAAGAAAATGGCCCGCGGCGAGGCGGCCACGTGCGTGAGCAGACCCGGTCGCAGGGTACTCGCGTCTGACCGCGAGAAAACCCGGGCGCCAGCAGGCTCACACCAGAGCTCGGGGAGTCAGAGGTGGCAGCCAAGTGGCTAGTCTCTTGACACCCCGAGCGGAGCGCCCGCAGCCCCACGGGGGGAATAATAGAATGGTGCTAGGGAGTGGGGTGGGAGGGGGGAACAAACCGACAGGCATCCCCAGGGACCCCCAAAAAACTGCTACATGACAAAAACATCCCCAAGAACAGGGGAAGCAGGAGAGAAAAAACGGGTAGTAATCTTGAGATAAACAACAAATAGAAAACAAAATACAGTATACAACTAATAAATAAACAATATGAAGAGAAATGTAATGGATAAACAAATACCATAAACATAAAATAAAGATGAGAAATATAAAAATGATATCAAATAATATAACTATAATAAATACACATATAATAACAGAAATAACAAGTAGCTAAATAATAGTCTGAAGCAAGCTATAATAGACAGAACTAAATACCAGAAACATAAAATATAGATAATAATAAGATAATATATAAACAAAAAATATACATTCTAAATAGGTCCAACTAAATCCCAAAGCCCCCAACCAATATTAGCAGGAGGCAGTGGTACTCTGACCTGTACTGTCTGCGGAGAAGCAAAGAAAGAGGAAATGATGCATGGGGAGGGGAGTTTTAAAGTACCTAACTTTTTTCTGATTGGTTGTTTTTCTGTGCTGCTGTGGAGTTCTAGTAAAGAGAGACTTAAGCAAATACGAAGCCTCCTGTCATGTTATAAAATTAGCCTATACAATTCGATGAATTCCAATATATTGCTTGTTTTGTTACATGTTGTTGTGTGGTTTCTAAAATAATGTATATATCTATGCAAGAATACTAATCCCTTATTTGACATTCTAGCAAAATGGAGTCTTAATTTGCCACATAGAAACACACTTTATAAAAACCAGCAGTACAATCACAAATAGATTATAAAATATAAGACACGTTTTCAGTTTATAGTTCAGAATATTAGCATTACTTCTATTTATAAAGGGCATAAATGTGTCATCTAGCCCAGTACAGTAAGTCATCTTGATATTAAAGTACTGGTGATAAAACAAGATTGGAAAACAGGAACAGGTAATGAGAGCCTAAACATGCATACAATCTACTGGAAGAAGGGTAGATAATACTAAATGTACAAATAAAATATATCAGAGGTGAAGATAGTTTGTCAGGTGCACTGTTAGGTGTACGATGTAGGTGATAAATAGTTATAGAGGAGAAGGTCAAATAAGGTAAGAGTAGGCAGTGGGGATATTTAGATTGAAGTGAGACAGGTGTGGACTGCTATAGGCAGAGTAATACATCACTTAGCTGCTATGTTTATTGCATGTAACTGATCTGTCTACTGACGTCACCGTATGTATGGACCCAAGAGGTCACAAAATTAAATAAAGTATCCTCCATATTGAAATAAAACACCAAAGTTTTACTGAATAATAGACATTCTTTTACTTATTCTACTGATCGTTTTCTCACATCCAGAGATCAAAAGAGCAATGAGTTATTAAGCTATATCAGGCAATTAAAGTCACATAATAGCCTCCTTTCATTTTTACCAACAGTAAGGCAACTTTAAATCATGACTGATGGTTCTAAAATTTCAAATTCTATGACATAGAGAAACTCATACCAACAACAAAAAAGGATGAAAAAAACAAACATCCTACATTACCCGGGGATGTCTTCAAATAGGGATGTGACCGTTTTACAAATGTTGGTTTTAAATTTGTGGAGTGACCATATGCTACACATATTGTTTGTTTGACCAAAGAAAACCTTGGACCATTTTCAAATATTAAAGTTTGGTAATGAAAACAATGTGTATTATTACACTGTTAATTTGATGTTTTGTTAATATGTTGTAATTGTTATTTCAAACCTATCTGCAAAAGAAAAATGTTTCAGATTCGAGGTATACCATAACCTTTATCCTAAAGCCAATTAGAAATAATGAAATTGGAGTCTGCTTAGTAAATCAAAATAATTCCATTTGCTGCCTATCAGGGTTAGCAGAGATAATAGAGGAATTAAACAGGCATATTATTAAGAAGGTACTCATTAATTCCTAAGACTTGTTTAAAGAATGTATATTCCCTGGCTTTTCTTTAAAACAATTTCATTTGATTTATGAAACATCTATATTTTATTGCTTCACATGACAAACAGAATAGATCATGCAAAACAAGTCAGCCAGAAAGGTCAAGATAGAAGATAAAGCTTAGCTGTGTGATAAGGATAAGTCAAAAAGTAAGATTTTTCTTTAAGTAGGTCACGGGGTAGTAACAAGAAAATATTATATTCCAAACTATAGAAGATTATTTTAATTTTGCTCTAAAAATTGAAGAGTTCTTCCAATCCCTTGATGTGCAGTTAGCGTAGAATGATGAAAAACACAATCCCTTTATTTTGGCTCAGTTCATTTATCATTTGTCATGGAATCCTAAATTGGAGTGTCATAAAGTTCTACAATTCACTTTGATATCAACTCAAGCCAAGAATTATGTACAGTATACTAGGTCTTAAAAGAAACAGATTTTTGTGTTGTCTATAAATCTTTCAGTGGTGCAATGAATCCTGACTTCCATCAATCTATATGCTCGGGAGTCTGGACTTGCAGAGTGAGGGGATTTTCAGGAATGTAAAGACATCTATCATAATCCTTGCTTTATTTGCCATCTGAGTTATTCCACACCAAAAAATACTCACAGAAAACCACAATATGCATTTAGCTTAAAATTGTTATATATATATATATATCGTAAATGCAATGTTAAACACAAATACACACACCAGGCAAGCCATAAGACTTGCTTCTACCACAGAAATCTCACTTTAACAGTGCTCTCACTGCTGCAAGGGATTCTGGGTAGGCGTATGCAAACGAGCTCAATAAAGAACCACATTTTTGCCTCATAATTCCACTTTATACATGAATTCCTTGGAGTATGTATCTGCTGCATACAAGAGCTTTGAAACACAACTCAGGAAGAGGTGCAATGCCAGGAAACCACCCAAGGACAGCTGTTTCGTTGTTATTTCAACTCATCAGCATACCCTTAAGGTCCGTTTTTTGTTGGATGTACCTGATATGTCTACAGTCACTAAGGGGCTAAAGGAAAAGGTACTGTGTAA
Source organism: Pelobates fuscus (assembly GCF_036172605.1). Taxonomy (NCBI): domain Eukaryota; kingdom Metazoa; phylum Chordata; class Amphibia; order Anura; family Pelobatidae; genus Pelobates; species Pelobates fuscus. The sequence continues at coordinate 102,748,441 of NC_086321.1, read as the reverse complement.
AAGCCTGCTTAAAGTGCTGTGTTTAAATTGTTTAAAACTGGGAACTGGATTAGCTGGCCAGTTGGATAGTTAGGAATACTGCTGTTTAGTAAGTCTCCAAGTTGGAGTAGGATTTATTTTATTTTTGTTTTATTTATGTATGTGAAGCACGGCATTGTATAACTTGTGGAAAGTGCAAATAAACTTCAGTACTATTTTATCCTAAAGCTTGCATTTGAAGTTTATTGTCAAAAGCGGGGTTAGCTGTTTGAACCCTGTATCATCATGGAGGATGTGTTAAAGGCCTTGCTGCATGCTACCACAGTGCAACAGGAAACTAACCGACTGATAACTGTCTAAATGGGGGCTGTGTTGCAGACACAGCAAGAGGACAGGACTGTCCTAAATGAGATTGTGTAGCAACTCTCAAAAACTACCACAGAGGAGCAGAGCAACGGTTCAAAGCCAATACATGCAAATCAGTAACTGCAAAAGATGACGCCGCAAGATGATGTGGAAGTCTATCTCACTACTTTTGAGCGAACTGCTATCAGAGAGCAATGGCCTCATGCTCAATGGGCTGGCATAGTTGCACCTTTTCTGCTTGGTAATGCTCAAAAAACTTACTTTGACCTACAGGAAGAGGCGGCTGCAAGCTATGTGGTTCTTAAAACAGAGATTCTTGCAAGGACTGGCGTGACACCAGTGATCCGTGCCCAAAGGTTCTACAATTGGAAATTCCAGGAACAGAAGGCACCTAGGTCTCAAATGTTCAACCTGATTCGCCTGGCAAGGAGATGGTTAAAACTAGAGAGTTCAACACCTGCAAAAATAATTGAGATATTAGCTTGGATCGGTTCTTACGAGGATTACCCCAAGGCCTGCGACAGTGGGCAGGGTATCCCTGGCCCTTATGATTCAATGGTGGCGCTGGTTGAAAGATATACAGCAGTTAGAGAGTTAAAATCTACATTACCACATACAGTACAACAGAACCAAGGACTGATTCCAGGCTCAAGGGCCTTGAACTATGGCACAATTCAAAAGTCTTTGATCCAAACCAGAGGCCCTGTAGTTTCCAAGGAGGGGAACCAGGACTATAAACCCTCAAAAGGATTACAGGAGACCAGGAGACCCTCAGTTACCTGCTTTGAGTGTGGGGAGCTAGGACAACATAAAGGCTGTGTCCACATTTGCAAGAACCCATGGAATGTGGGTATAATTCTGTACATGAGGACTTTTGTGGACTGATCTGTTTGGTGGGGAAACAGACTGATAAACTGTTTTGTTAAATGGGAAGGCAACCTTGGCTCTTTGGACTCGGGTTGTGCTATTACCCAAGTGACAAGCAGTTTGATTCAGCCTTCTCAACTGATCCCAGAAAAGAAGGTTAAGGTACTCTGTGTGCATGGCTGTACTGTATCATACTCTGCTACCTCTATAAAAAATAGGCTTTCTTGGCCAAACATACTCAGTATTGGCAGCAGTTGTGCCTAAATTGCCCCATGCTCTTATTCTTGAGTTCAAGTTCCCAGGCTTTGAAAACCTTATTTAGACCCAGTGTGGATTCATAAGTGAGAGCCCTTTATGCATTTTTAGATTTACACACCCTGACTTGTATCATTATAAGTATAAAAGGCGCAAGTCAAGGTATGAAAGAAGAGAAGGTAAACATAGGAGAACTATGAATTTACAAATGGCTTTGATAAATGAAGCAGAGAGTACTGAAGGTGTGGCCTTACCTAGCCCAAGTACTAATTCCACAACTTCAACTAAAATATTGATTGAACCCCTTGTCCAAACCCTACAACAGGTTAATATTAAGGACTTAGGCATTGGAAAGGAACAAGTTAATTATTTAACATTGCAAAATGCCCGTAACCAAATTATAGAAATTAATGGTACTATGGTTGATGGGAAATCCAGAGAGATGTATTCCCATTTCATTCTTAGAAATGACTTACTTTATAGAGTGATCAAAGAGGAGGGGCTAGAGATTGAACAGCTATTGGTAACCAGATCTTTCAGAAGGAAGGTGTTAGATCTGGCCCATTCTCACTTATTTGGGGGACACTTAGGGGTTGAAAAAACTCAGGAAAGGATTCTAAGGAGATTTTTCTGGCCTGGGGTATATGAAGATAGGTACTGTGCCTCATGTCCAGACTGCCAACTAGCAGCCATAAAACCTCCCTGAAGAGCATTCCTAATCCCCTTGCCAATTATTGAAACCCCTTTTGAGCGAATTGCTATGAATTTGGTGGGGCCATTGGAAAAGTCAGCTAAGGGTAATCAGTACATTCTGGTTTTATTGGATTATGCCACACTCTACCCAGAAGCCTGTTCTGCCTCGCAATACTGCTTCCAAAACCATAGCAAAGGAATTGCTTCAGGTATTTTCTCGGGTAGGGTTGCCAAAAGAGATTTTTACTGAACAAGGTACCCCTTTTATGTCCCGACTAATGAAACAGCTATGCTAATTATTGCAAATAAAAGCTTTGAGGACATCAGTGTACCATCCTCAAACCGATGGCTTAGTTGAAAGATTCAATAGAACCCTAAAACACATGTTGCGCAAGGTTGTAGGTCGAGATGGGAAAAATTGGAACACTCTCTTTCCATACTTGCTGTTTGCCATTTCGGAGCTTCCCCAATCTTCTGTAGAGTTTTCCCCTTTTGACCTACTTTATGGTAGACACCCAAGGGGTCTATTAGATATAGCGAAGGAAGAATCGGAAGAACAAACAGTACCAGGAAACAATGTGATTCACCATGTGGATCAATTTAAAGAGCACATTACACAAATTTCTCCCATAGTCAGACAATACCTGGAAGAAGCTCAAAGGAGCAAACAGGTTATCTACAACCGTCAGGCAGTAGTAAGGTCCTTCCAACCTGGGGACAAAATCTTGTCTCATTGTCAAGGCCCATATGAGGTTATTGAATAAGTAGGGCCAGTAAACTATAAAATTAGACAGCCTAATCGTAGAAAAGTTTAACAGGTTTACCATATAAACTTTCTAAAGCCGTGGAAGGATAGGGAAAGCTGTATGGTTGCTGTAGACGAATCCCCAATTCCTAACGTTTGTATATTTGCTGATCTCACCCCTGAACAGCAGAAGGAAACCAAATAAATGATATCCAGAAATAAAGATGTCTTTTCAAGCATTCCTGGCAGAACTAGCAACATCTGCCATGACATTATCACAGAACCAGGAATTACTGTAAAATTAAAGCCCTATAGAATTCCTGAGGCAACAAGGAAGCCGATACAAACGAAGTAGCAAAAATGCTTGAACTAGGAGTTATTGAGGAGTCACATAGCCAGTGGTCTAGCCCCATAGTTTTAGTTCCTAGGCCAGATGGGTCAGTATGTTTTTGTAATGATTTTAGAAAACTTAATGAAGACTCTAAATTTGATGCCTATCCTATGCCCCAAGTGGACGAACTCATCAAGAAACTGGCACAGGTCAGCAAAGGATTATTGGCAGATACTGCTGAAAAAATCGGCTAAAGAAAAGACTGCATTTATGACCCCTGAAGGTCTGTACCAGTATACAGTATTACCATTTGGGCTTCATGGAGCCCCAGCAACCTTTCAGAGGTTAATGAACAAACTGCTAAGACCTCACTCCAGGTATGCTTCAGCATACTTAGATGATGTAGTCGTCTATAGTCAAGACTGAGACTCCCATTTGAAAAAGGTAGAAGCAGTATTAAACAGCGTACGGAAAGCTGGTCTTACTGCTAATCTCTCTAAATGTTCCATTGGCTGTATGGAAGCCAAATATCTTGGCTATACTGTAGGGAGGGGACTGGTAAAGCGGCAAATGACTAAGGTTGAGGCAATTGAAAATTAGCCACATCCTCTAAGAAAAAAGCAGGTCACAGCTTTCTAATGACTAGTTGGCTATTATAGACGCTTCATTCCCCACTTTGCAACCCGAGCTGCCCATCTCCCTGATTTGGATAAAGCAAAGGCACCAGATACAGTGAAATGGAATGATAATGCAGATTTGCATACAGCGGTATGCATGTACCCTTTTTGGTAGCCCCAAGATTTTAAGAAGCATTTCTCTTTGCAAACCGATGCTTCCGATGTAGGCCTGGGGGCGGTACTCTCTCAGATGGTTGGTGATGAAGAACACCCAGTGCTATTTCAACGCCGCAAGTTACTGCCAAGAGAGCATTATCTAGGGTGCATGACTTTTTGGAAAAGGCTGCTTCACACACCAGTGTTAAGCAGGGGGTAGGATATGTGGCAGGGTCAGAGAGGCTTTCTATGTAAGTAACAGATTGGAGTGCTCTCTATTCCCAGCATGATAGGGTTAATTGGTGGAAGACAGCCCTTTCAGATGAATGTAATTACCTGCACTAAGGGTTTAAAAGGTCAGCCTCTGAAGGCATCAGAAAGTCTAACAGCTGGGAGAGAGGAGGCAGTTAAGCCTGAAACCCTAAGACTCTAAAGCAGGCATAGGCAACCTTTGGCACTCCAGGTGTTTTGGACTAAACCTCCCATGATGCTTTTCCAGCATTATGTGTGTAAGAGCATTATGGGGGATGTAGTCCACAACATCTGGAGTGCTGAAGGGTGCCTATCCCTGCTCTAAAGGAAAATGTACTATTTAAAAGCCTACTTAAAGTGCTGTGTTTACATTGTTTAAAACTGGGAACTGGATAAGCTGGCCAGTTGGATAGTTAGGAATACTGCTGTTTAGTAAGTTTAGTAGGATTTATTTTATTTTTGTTTTATTTATTTATGTGAAACACAGCATTGTATAACTTGTGGAAAGGGCAAATAAACTGCAGTACTATTTTATCCTAAAGCTTGCATTTGAAGTTTATTATCAAGAGCCAGGCCATCCTGCCACAATATATATATATATATATATATATATATATATATATATATATATTTGAGTGTGTATGTATAAAGTGTGTGTATATATGCATACATGTGTGTATACGTGAATAGATGTATGCGTACATATATATATATATATATATATGTCTATGTATGCGTAGGCACATTTGTACATGTGTATAGGTACATGTATTGGTGCTTGTGTGTGGATGTATGTGTAGGTGTGCATGTACATACATTTGGGCATTTGGTCGTATTTATATGTATATTGTTGTATGCACTTGTGTATATACTTGTACATATATCCCTCTTGTGTGTATATATATGTACATGTGTGTGTGTGTATATATATATATATATATATATATATATATATATCTATGCTGGATATGGGCCTTCATGCATATCCTGTAACTCTTGTATGGGAATTAATGCATTCTTAATATGAAAGTTTTCCAGCACCTCACCTATTTCCCCTCTCAATATTCATTAATATATTGTAACACAGACGTGTGTTCTGCATATATTTATTTGAGTGCAACTTTGGAACTCCTTGAATTCAGAGTTATCAAGCCTTTTTCTTTTACTCATCATTATCTTTATTTTTATCACTTTAGGTTTCTCACTGTATTGATTAGTGTGGGACACTCTGGGTGATTGCCAGGTTTATAGGCAATTTTTAACATATATTTTTCTCTCAATAAATTCGTTATTATTTTTTATTTTTTAATTCATTTCTCTTGAATTGGTTTTTTCAGTATATTTTGGTATTTTAAATCCATAATACCTCTTTATACGCTCCCAGTACCCTTATATTGGTATACTACCTACTCCTCTTGTTTGCTCATTTCTACCTAGGGTTACCCCCTTTTCCTGGTAGTATACTTAGAGAGCTGTACCCAATTAGCTTGTCTAATATGAAAGTTTGTCATTAAAAAATTCTGTTAGTCCAATTACAACATACACATTTTATCTGATTTTTATATATATAAATATATATATATATATACTTTTTTTTTAAATAACAGGGCTATATGTAAAACTGACATTTCAGAGGGCACCAAGAAACTCAATGTTACATGTAAGAGCAGTCATCAGAGTGCAGTAGAGAAGGTCTTGGTATGCATGAGTGCTTGAATATTGTGGCAGACACATGTATTTATGCAATAATTATACACATATATATATATATATAAACATTATATATATAGCTATCTTTCTATCTATCTAATAATCAATAATTAGCTATTTGAGTCACGTAGCACATATTATATATGATAAAAATGTCTGTTTCTGATTCTGTGCCAGCATTAGACCCTGTCATAGCTGACAGTCACGATCACCATCTCTTCTTTACTGAAGGGTTAAAACTCATAGTTTATTCTTGAATCAGGTTATCACAGAATAAATTGTTTACGATTTTATGCTACTTAAGTCAACCATAATGTCTGTCATGTTTCACAGCATAATTGATCTATGAGTCATGAATATTTGCCATTATTGAAATATTTTCTACGGTGTAGAAGAAAATCAAATCAACAAATCATTAAAGTTTTGCGTATGTTTTTTTTTTTATATCCCTTTCCTTGAACCTTCCAGAAAAAGCTAACATGTAATGGGCTTGAAACAATAATTTGTATCTGTATATCTGTCTGCATATATATCTGTGTAACACATCTAATACCATCTAGTATAACTATTTTCAATGTGCACTACTGTCTTTTCTTTCTTTACTTTTCGTTCCACTAATAAGTCTCGTGCTCTAGCTCAAACATGTGAACATAGTCATGATGTAACACTTTGTCCATACCTCCTTACATTGGGACATTTGGAATTGGGGTGAATGGGCATTCAAAGAGTGTCTTCAGTGACACGATGTATGCCACTGGCGGCAGCCATAGTGTAATAGCCCACCCAGGAAGTGTGTGTGCTTAGTCACTGAAAGTGTTTTCACCCTGGCATCAAGCACACCAAGCCAACAGACAGGTTCTTGGCTGGTCCCTGACATACAGGACCATGCAAAGACTGCTGCTGAAACCCTTTCTCCATGGTCCCAATGTCCCTGCATCTAATGATGCACTCACATTGTGCTGCTCAGTAACAGTTCCCTGGTCTCCCCCAGAAGTGAGACACTGGGTAACTAAATAAGCACAGCAGGACAGGACTCCAAAATAGGGCCTGACGGCAGGACTGTTGGAAGCCTTGCTTTGACTCCGAGTTATATTTAGAATTTTGGATAGCGATATGTAAGTCATGTGATTTGTAATGGAATTTCCATTCTGTGAGCTTGATTGCATCTATTTCTTTGATTTTGTCAAATCACATGAAACCTACAGTTGAGTATCCCGGTGCACATATTTTTTTTATCAATTCCAACCGGTAATTTAGCACATAGATCCACTAATAACTTGCATTTTAAGTCAGTGGAAAAGGGAGGAAGGAACATGCTCAATCTGTCTACTACCTATAAAATTGGCACCAATTCTTGATTTAATGCTCTAGTTCGTACATTTATTTTTATCAGTTATATCCCCCCTTGAGAAGTATGTAAAATGTTTTTTTATGGCACAGCCAAAATGGTTCATACTAATTTCTTGCATTAAAAAGCTAATTGTTAATGCTAATTGTAATAAGTAAATTAGTGAATGATTATTTGAATCATAATCATTTCCTTTTTTAATTTTTGAATTGTATTTTATTTTTTCTTACACCTTTACATAAAACCGATTATTATGGAGAATGAGTGACATCATTTAATCCTACTCCAGATTTAGCAGTGACAGGACCTCACTGTGTCAGTTAGTTATAGTACTTCTGACAATTCTTTACCTAAAAGAACTTTCTCCTTCTGCCGCCTGTGACAGTGAATTGTAGGTTTCTTTTACAATGTAAGAAAGGTTTTGACACAAAATTTCAGCACCATCACAGCTAAATCCTGCCATTGTGACATTTGAGTGTTAGGCTGCCCACAGGCTATCAAGGTTACGTTTTGGTAGAATTCTAATTTTAGTGTGACATTCACAAATTTTTAAAAGTGTCATTCTTGTTGTGTGATTTTTTTTTTTATATTGCCTGAATATTGAATTATGTGTTATATGAATGTTTCAACTTGCATTCTGTGCTACTTTCTCTAGAACATTATTACCCTTCTAAACATTCAGCATCTCCCTGCCTTACAATTTATTTCTGTAATATCTACAACTGTTAAGACTATATATTTTATATAGAATGCTACCGCCGAGATTACAAAGCTGCACACTGTTATGCTACGCTGGGACATATTATACTGCATGCCTAATATTAAACACACAGTTTACTTAGTTGCTCAGCAAAGTAATGACGCAGAACAAATTTTGTATGGTTGACAACCCAATATCATTTACTTTGGATACAAAACTAATTATATTGGAACTAGGTATTAGAAAAAAGATGGGATCTAGTTAAAGATACATTAAATACAAATAAATAAGTAAAACTTGTACTTAGTGGACAAGATAGAGAGGTTGGAATTTGGAAGAATATTTCACAAAAACTTTAATTCTGTTCACTTTGTTTTCCAGTGGAGAGTTTTATATTGGATTTTTACTTGATAGACAACTAATATCGTTCATGGGGTTTTTATACATGTGGATAGAATAACAACCGAATATTTAAAGAGTAAAAACAATCTTCATTGCATACATTTTTGGAAAAGGGAATTTACTTTGATGGTATGATCCAATGAACCAAACCTGAGTCTTCACATCACTGCCTTAAGCTCTCATGGTTGAGAGAAACCGACTTAAAAGATACAAGCAAAAAGATTTAAGCAACGTAATGAGTTTTTTAGGTTGTCTGGGGCTCACTGCAAAGTATTGCACTTCAAGAGAGAAAGTTTTAATAAATATTGATCCAAATGCCTAATGTAGGTAATATGATTGTATGTTTTTGGTATTTTTTCATCTATTCACTACAGACATGTTTGTACGGTGATCAAATACCTCCATGCTTGTGCAGCCTTCATCTCAATTAATTTACCCCACACAAAAGTATATCCTGTTACTCTGCAAACACTGTGCGATAACAGCAATGTTGATTGGTCTCCCATATCTCTGCTCTCAGCAGCCTTTTCAATAGACTAGTCCCAAAGCTTAATCTGGTTGCCCGAGCTTCAGTTTTTCTCACACTAGCTGATTATGGTTTTGCCATTCTTTGTATTTATGATGCAAATCAGGCAAGTCAATTCAAAAGCATTAGCTTTACACCACAGTGCTGCTACTTCATACCCATACAGCCCATTCTCAATTTCCAAGGCAGCTATAAACCTACAGAAGCAGAAAATATCCTGTTTCCATAATTCTAGGATTATGTTACCAGGATTGTATTAACATCTGGACTATTGGGCCAGGAGCTCCAGTCTCGTGCTTTGAAACAGGTCCAAATCAACTACAATGTAATTGTTCCATTTTTTTTTACCAATATTTCCACACTTGTTATGTATTGTGAATGTCTTTTTTTTATTAGTAATTGTTTCACAGTCACTGCATAGTACTCAGCCTATACTGCATGCAGTGGCTGTGTTTTCGGTTGTGTGTGCAGCTTCATTTCCAAATGCGTAACATTGCAATCACACACGAGCGAGAATCTAGACTCCACATGGATCAGCATGAGGTTTGCAATGTGTCAGACATATAATTGATAACAGCTACAGGGCCAGATTTACATTACGACTGCCTGTAGACACAGAATTCTAAAGAGCCACGCAACAGCCTCCTTCCAAACTAATAAAAAAATAAATCCCAATAACTTTACTTGCAATGACCTCTATGGCAGACACAACTTAATTCAGTACATTCTAAGATTTGTCAAAGTGGTGATCCTTTGCTCCTCATTTTCCATTTTGTTATTTTTTTTTTGATGATTATTAGCAAGATGTCGCTGTATGTTTGTGTGTGCACTTGCCATTTTTGAGTTGTCCCAGTTGCCCCAGTCTTGTTCCTTCTCCTAGCCAGTCCAGTACCCTCTCCTTCCAGGATGTCGCTGTGTTCAGTCTGAGGGAGATGGGTCATGACAGATCAACTCCCTCAGACTGGATACAATCTTCTCAGAGACCTGGAGCAGCAGACACCACGTTGAAGGTAGGGAGGAAAGCATGTGCCTACTTAACTGTTCAGGGTTGGTTTTCCCATTAGGCAATCATGAAAGCTGAAATAAAATTTGAAATTCACCTATTAAAACTTTCAGCTCCGGGCCCACAAAGCTCTAAATCCAGTCTTTATAATAATTCTATATGATTTTTTTTTTGGTTATTGCAGTTTGATAAGTGATAACTCATTGTGTTCAAGAGAATGCAATACAATAGTCTTCACTGCATGCTTAGTATATTATGCAAAATATTTTTTCTGTGTCTTAAGGGAGCGATGTACTTACACCTTAAACTGTGATAAGATGTTGATGTAGTGCAGCTTACCATACAATAATGTGTAGAATAATATTTTTCAAAATTGTACCTGCTTAACAAAGCAGAAATAGCCTTGGACTAATTGAATAGACACAAAATAAGTTTTATCCACTATAAATTATGTATTTCATATGATACAGACTGAAACCTGACAAAGTAAGATAAGCAGACAGAAAGCATGACAGTTTATCCAATTGATATTACTCTATTGATGGTAGCATCATTGATTTTGCTATCTGTAATATTCAGGAATGTTTGGTGAATGTTTCCAAGTGATTGCAACTAACAAAGTGGATTTCATTTTGCTTTTGCTGTGAAATTGTCTCTGCATGGCCTTTCAGATATAATTTATTTTCTGAAAATGGAAGTCTGTGAGAAACTTGTATACAAATGATTTATTTAACATGATCTTTAAAGGTGTTTGCTAATGTCTAATTTGCATAATAGTGAGCACAATATTATAGAATACTTGTGAAAACAGTTGTGTTACTTAATTGCATACATGTGATGGCTTCGGTCATATTATAGCTATGGATTAATTGTTCTGTTTCTTTCTGGATTTCCAGCTCAGTGCTTGTATGTGTCTGTACACCCCTGCTAGCTCTTTTCAAAAATCTGTTCCATTATTCTTTTACTTCAACCTACCTGAAATTTAACTTCTTGATGTGACTCATCTGTGTTTCCACCTCAACTTGTACTTCGTTTTACCACTACATCTTGGGTTAGTTCAAATACTCTTTCCCTAATCTGATGCTCCTTTTTTAGACATCAAGAACAAAACATCAAAATTAAAACACCTGAGGAAGGCCAGGAATTTTTGCTGTTATTTAATTCATAAGATCCACAAACACCTAAATTTAAAATATATCAATTACCTTGGCAACACCAGAGAAAAAGGTTCCAAAGTGATTATTTTTATATCAATCCTTTATATGGACCCTGCAAAGTTTTGATCTGTCAATTTGGGCATATAGGCCCTCCTGTTCAGTCGGATCTAGGGAAGTTGGAGGCCAAAGCAACATCTCAATCTCTTTGTCATGTTTCTGAAACCATTCTTGAACAATACTTGCAGTGTGGTAAGTTGCTTTATCTTATTTAAAGAGGCTACTGCCACAAATAAACACCATTGCCTTAGTTCCCCACCTGCATTAGTGAGCTTTGGGCATCCATGACCTTGACACTGGTCCACCGATTGTCCTTCCTTGTACCAGTTTTGGTAGGTACTAGAATAGTACTCCCCAGAAGACTTGCGGTTTTGGTTTTTTGCACTGACCCAGTCATTTAGCCATCACAATTTACTTGCCTATTTTTTCCTGCTTCCAACACATGAAATTTAAGAACTGACTGCTCACTTGCTGCCTAAGATGTTCCACCCCATTGAGAAGTGCCATTGTAACAATATGATCAATGTTATTCACTTCACCTGTCAGTGGTTTCAATTTTGTGGCTGATCAATGTACACTAGTGTATTACAATTGTAATAGCTCATGTCATGTCTTCAGATGAAATAAATTACTGGGATACCTTCATTACCATATCTTGACACACTTATTCATGTACCAGCATGGATCCAGCAAATCTAATTCGAGAAAACAATGGTTCATTTACTTAATTAAGCAACATGAGGATATCAAACATTATAGCTTGACTTCTCTAATATACAGTATAGTCAGGTGATAGGAAATTAATGCTGACCAGCACAACTGGACTTCACATAGGACACGTTGTTTCATATTTTCCTAAAATTTCTATTTTATGGGTAGTCACAATAATTTACTGGTTATGTCATGATGATATTTCTGCCCACTTTTAGCCAACTCCAACTAACATGTCCACATTTTAGATGTTTTTATCTATACATCACGTACTTTCTAACAATGGTATACCTACATATAATAGAGGTTTGGGTCAAACTTTGTATGTTAAAAGTTAGCAATTAGACAATATATTAAACATGTGCAGTATTATTTTATAAGATACTTATAATATCACTTTCCTGGCTCTACGTGCATCTGCAAGCGAATGAGAGCAAGATGAAGATTTGGCAGCCAAACTGTGAATATTGAAGAAGAGAAAAGGAAGTCAAAAACTGAGATATTTATGTTAATCAATTCAAATTATATACAACGTGCTATTCCAAATAATATATATTACAACAATACTTTAACTCCAAGTATGAGAGTTTTGGACTTAGTACAAGTCATGCTCATTTCGAGACAACACATTTTACTTTATAACACATTGGAAGCCGCAGAGTATTTGTAGCAGCTTTGAATTGTAACTATAGTTTATTGGATTAAAGCCAGGCCTGTCAAGTTACCTACAAGTCCGCCAGAGATAATTTCCATTCCTCCTCCTTTTCCTAGCATTCATTTTCTATAGATTAGACGCCAGCCTGGAACAAATCTTTGGACATGAAAGTTCAGCAGTAGAACACTGAACAAATCCACACAAACTGTAATACTGTCATTAATAACATTCATAGTGTGTTCGTCTTCAATGTTTGGCAAGCTCAAAGGTAATGTCTTAAAATGACAGAGGTTCAGCTAAGGAGATGATAGGAATTTTCATTAATAAATGGAGATCTAACAATGTTATGAAAAAGGAATCCATTGCATGGCAGAGATCCATTTAATAGACTTAGATTTATTTCCTTAACAGTTTGAGCAGTCACATGAAGCAAAGTTACATTTGTAATAGAAGAAAATAATGGATCATTTTTAGAAGGTTCCATTTGTTTTCACTTTTCATTGTTGAGTTATACATCTACATAATCTAGAAGATTTATGCAGGCTGGTGTTGTAATGCATGGTGGTGAGAGATGTCTGGGAGACATGTTTCAATAATGGCATAATCAGAGGATTTTCACAACATTTGTTCAGCAATCTGATACTCCATCTTAGTTACTTGTTTAATTACAAGAGTACAATATGGTGGCATTGGTGGCAACAAATCACTATATGTGAAACAAATTCAAACAGACTATCTAGTCATTGACTGAACCTAGAATACTGCTACAGACAGAAGATATATGAATGGGAGACATGAACCAATATTGTGCGTTAATCACCCAATTCCTGCGAATACATGTCCCCTTGGGGCTTAAAGGGACACTCCAGGCACCCAGACCACTTATGCCCATTGGAGTGGTGTGGGTGCCAACTCCCACTACTCCTAACCCTGCAAGTGTAATTATTGCAGTTTTCTATAAACTGCAATAATTACCTTGCAGGGTTAACTCCACCTCTAGTGGCTGTCTACTAGACAGCTAAAGCATCGCTGGACGTCCTCACGCTGTGTGAGGACCTCCAGCGTCGCTCATTTCCCCATAGGAAAGCATTGAAATTATTTTTCAATGCTTTCCTATGGGGAGACGTAATGCGCTGTCTCCTCCTCCGCCCGCTCCTCCTCTGTATTGCGTCGGCCGGTGGGCGAGACTGACCCGCCCACCGGCCGACGCAATACAGAGGAGGAGCGGGCGGAGGAGGAGACAGCGGCGAGGGACATCGCCGCTGCCTCAGGTAAGTGACTGAAGGGGTTTTCACGGATTGTTTTCCTGGCACTGGAGTTTCCCTTTAACCTATGTATTCACATGGCAATGTGGAGAAGGTCTTCATTAGTATACACATAAAAAGTTAAGTATTTAACCACATGTTACTATGAATCACCTGTCTGCCAGGCATGGGGGCATCACATGAAAATGTTGGCATCAACCTACTGGAAGGGCAGAGTAGGGAAGATTTAATTTTTTTTCATTTTTTTTCCATTTAATGCATAACAATAAACAATTCAATAACATTTATTGTGCCGGGTAACAGATTAATTGCCACCACCAAAAAAATTACAGTTTTCACTTAAATATAAGAGCAGAATACTGCTGCTCACAGTAGAGTGTTTATTTTGGTGGAATAAATGAGATAAATGGTATGCCTTCGCAATAAATAATGCTGAGAATAATTGTTGTTCCTTTTCATATGATTTACTTTCATGGACATCCAGTTTATTTCAGGCATAATTCTTTTTTTCTCAAAATTGAAATTTCAAGGATGCAGCAATGTGTATGTGCTATGTATAAATTAACATTAGTGTCATTTACAGACTCTGCCTGCTGAGTGCCTGATACAAACAGAGCTCATTTTTTTTAAGAAAACTGGTGCATAAGGCATTTTATATACTTTTGCAATGATATTCCCTAATGCTCAATGAAAATTGTAACCAAAAGATATACTGGATATGTATAGTTGTTTTGTTTTTTTTGCCAGCCGTGTTTAGCATTTGTGATTTTTTCAACTTGCAAAATTTTCCATTTTCTTGTCTGAAGTCTTTCAAGCTCTCCCATTTAACCCAGCCCAGACATTGTACGACTGTCCAAATACAGACTTCCCAATGCAGCTCAATGAGAAATCTTTGCAAGGCCGGTGATCTGAGTTAAACTACCAGGACAAAACGCGATTGGTTGTCTGATTGACAGCCGGGGGGGTGTAACAAGATTTATTTATAAAAGGGACAATTTATATTGAAATCTGCACTTGTAAAGTGAACAAAATAGGACACACCCATCACACATAAAGCACATTAGCAAGCTAAAATATACAGGTATGGAATGAATCAAGTGTATATCAATGTAAATAGTAAATACTAATAAATACTAATAAAACATTACTGAACATTCAATTAAAGGCATATGGCTTCATGTAAAACACTAATCTTTATCTTTTCAGCAAAATGTTATTTATGGCATTTTTTAAATGTGATTACAGAACCTCTGGATTCGGTAAATTCAATATGTGTATTTGTAATACAGCAACCCATATAGCAATTGCTGCTTGTGACAATCCCTTTCCTATCTCACTGGAGGATTTAACAACCTCGTGTTAATATATGTTTATATATTTACCATAATTTGCTTGTTTTGCCTTTTTATTTGTCTTGCCTTTGTTTTTATAGTTGCTGTCGAGATGACAAAAACATAGGAAAATATTTCTAACATTGTCTGTTAACTATCGGGCACATTAATAAAAATCCATTAAAACTGAGAAAATTGCTAGTATGCAGTGTATATCACATAAAACATGGGTATTTCAATATAACACCAATTAGATTAAAAAAAATATCAACTGCAAGTTGAAATAAACTTTATTAACCTCGATTCACTAGATCGCAAGGGCTTTTCTATAGTAGTACAGCAGAGTTTTAGCAAAAATGATTTGCAATAACTAGAGTAACTCTGCTATGATGCCATTTAATAACAAATTCCTGCTGGTGCACACGCACTCCATAGAAACCACATAAACGCTAACCCCATTTGATATTCACTAAATGGTATCACAGGGGCGAAATTCCATTAAACTGTCAGAAATGCTATGTCTTGTAATAACAGGTGTAAGGTGGTACAACAGAGGAGCACCTATAAAATTAAAGAAACACTATAGTCAGCAAAACAACTTTAGCATAAAAAAGCAGTTTTGATGTATAGACCATACCCCTGAAGTCTTGCAGCTCAATTATCTGCCATTTAGGAGTTAAATCTCTTTGTTTATGCAGCCTTAGCCACGTCTCCCTACATGTGACTTGCACAGCTTTCCTAAACACTTCCTGTAAAGAGCCATCTAATGTTTACAGTTTAATGTTAATAGCTTGGTAGGCATACGCCTCCTATATGTAATTAAAGTTCAATTTACAGAGCAGGAGATACAATCTTTTAAAGTAAATTAAATCTGGGTGAAAGTGAAAACAGTTTTTTTTTCATGCAGGCTGTGTCAGTCACAGCCAGGGGAGGTGTGGCTAGGGCTGCATAAACAGAAACAAAAGGGATGTAACTCCTAAATGCCAGTGAATTGAGCAGTGAGATGTCAGAGGTATGATCTATGCACAAAAACTGCTTCATTAAGCAAAATTGACTATAGTGTCCCTTTAAGCCCTTCAATGTCACACCGTTGAAAAGCACAATGCATTGCTCCCACTTGTACCTATATTGTTTGCAGTAGTTTGCAGCAGAGTAAACCTAAAGCTTAAGGATGACTTTCTAAATGAAAGCATCATATATGCTTGTGCACAGTGAGGAAATTTTGCTCAGTCAAGCCATTTTCCCAGGAAATTTACATTTTTTTGGGACTCATGAATTTTGTCTGAATGTTGGTCCAGTTCGGCAGAATTTCATAACTGAGATTCCAGTCTGGAAACCAAATCATAAAAGCAAAAACTATAATGAAAATGGGCCAATCCATGTCCTGCAAAATATGTACGTAATATAATGTTATATAGATATTTAGCAGTACACTGATAGGAGCATTTTCCCACCATTTGGTTCACAAATCAATTTTTTCACTTTTCCTCCTTTTTTCCCTGTATTCCTCACTTCTCACTTGATCTGTGAATCAAAATCAATATTTAGTAGCTGTCCCCTTGCCATCAGCACTCTTCTGTTGTTATCCATCATCTCTTTTTTTTCGGCGTCACGGGAAGAATTCAGAACTGCAAACAGTAATGGACACGTTCGGCATTTGTGTGTTTCGGTCTTCAAATTTAGTGTCAAACAAACCAGAGGAACTGCTGTAAAAGACAAGGAAGACATGAAAATGAAAACAAATAAAGGAGCTAACAAGAAAAAAACATTAAAGAAAGGAGATAAAGTATCTGAGAACTGATATATAATACACACACACATATATTTATATACAGGAGAGAAGCAGGGAGTATAGATCAGTAATCCTATGCAGAATATATTATGTATGCCTCTGTATATGCCAGTACTAATGGGGTATTACTAATTGGTGACTGCTGAAGGATTATATGTGGTTTAATTATACCTGAGTCACACAGCCATTATTACAGTGCAGTGGACCCAGTAATACTTTACACAGTAGATCTGTTTTCATTATTGCATTTGCTCAGTATTAGTATAAAATCAGAGCTCTCTTTTCACGTAAGAAGTCTGAAACCATCCGTGGAAGAAATGTGCTGATGTATGGTATTGTGATATTGATCTGGAAAATCTAATTCAAGTAATATATAATGTATTATTAAAATAGTTCAGGTTTCCATTTCACAAGATACTAAAAATCATATCGGTATAATATAAACAATCTTGTTTAGTTTATAAATATATAGGCACCACTGCTGTGCTTCATGACTTTAGCTTTTCTGTTTCCTTGTTATTCCCTAAAAGCCCCTAACTCTTTATCTACCTGATACTCAGCACTATTCATGTTTCACCATTTCTAAATGCTTCCTCGGACGTGAATGAACATATCTTTCCAGTAATCCCAATATTCACAGTACTGCATGCTGCATCTTGGGAACTGTTACAAAATCGCTGGCTGGAAACCCCTTAACCACACTTGCAGACACACACACACAAATACATTCTAGTCCAAGAGGCTAAAACAGATGCCCAGATACACTCAGATATTCATACACAGACACATGAAGGCACACACACAAATTAAGGAATTAACTTGAGTGCTTTCCATGGGTGGCCGCCATTCATAAAACCAAACGCACGCTGTCCAGTGCATGGTGGCCATTTTGTCTCCCGAACACAGGCAGCGGTACATGGTTGTCAAATGCCTGAAACTATTTTCGGCCATGCGGTCTCGCAAAACCGGGGAAATATGGTACCGCTGTCCGGTAAACTTCCCAACCAACTAGATGAATGACGTTTGGGAGATAGGAACTACTGACTGGAGGGAGCATTCACTCCCTAGAAGCCAGAGGAAGCATTCATCGTTGTTCACACAGGAACCCCCGAAAGGAGACCGGCCATTGTCCTCAATTCCCTGGAACTGTTTTGGGCCATTGCCTCGTGGCTGGCTGGTCAGAACTTTATCCGAATGGCGATTACGTTCTACCAAACGGATCTGAGCGCTGTATGCATGTCTGTGCATAAAAGGATGTGTTTGAATGAAATAAGTCAGTTGTACTCCCAGAACTGTGTGTCGTCCAGTTACTGGGGGTAATAGAGCTATTCACATTTCAGTGCCTTGTTCCAGAGTTCCTGTCTTCACAGATCCAGCGGAAAGTCCTTGTCAGGACTAGCGCTCCGCTACAACCCCCATAGGCACAGTGAGCACGAGGTCCACATCGTGGACATAGATTATCCTTTTTGCTTATGGAGCGCCCTAGCAAATGCAATGCGACAAACACAGAGAATATGAAAACAATTGTCTGTGGTTGCTGTATCTCTCGTGTAGAGAGAACTTGCTGGTATTTTGGTTTTGGACTGCCCTTATGGGTTTGATCGGTCTAATATGCAAATCGTATAGGTTCTCTTTGTAATGGCGCAAGTGAGAAAAACTTTAAAAATAAAGGAAAGTTCAAAAAGTTATGAAGAAGATATCCACCCTGTAATATTGGCTATATCCTTTGCACACACCTGTGTGTTGGATTCAGATTAAAAATAACACTTTTATAAACATTTTATATCTACTCCCAGCATGCATTGTGACTATACATTTATACATATTCAGAAACCCTATTCTATCAATTTACCAGATCACTCTATGAACTGAAGACATCAAGAGGCAAGTACCAATGAATTTTGGGCAGTGAAACAACTCACATTTTTTTACACTGCTATAAGTAGGGTTACTGCTCTTTTAAGATCTACACCAAAGTTCCAATTTTGATAATGTTAATACATTCTTAGATTAGAGATAGCTGATAAATAGATGTTACTTTTCAAATTACCCAAAGTTTATTTGTTCAACATATGATCTCTTTCAGCTAAAGATGGTAATTTATATTTTATAGAAATCTGTAAGCTGGATTAGAAACACTTGCCTTGTTTGCACTTGAGAGAAGCACAATTATACGCTATTGAGAGTTATCTATATTTCGGCCTCTGTACAAGAAGAATTAACCACGTGCACATAATTAGAAAGAAATTCTCGCAGGGCTAGTAATAGCTGGCCCTGATAAAGAACACACTTGAGTCAAAATCAATATCACTTTTGCTTATTATTGCACAAAAAGAATGATTTTTAAGACATTCCTTGGAGAATGCATAATTAAGGATAATTACGGAGAACTGTTTATATTTATTTTCTTTTGTGCTCCACGTGTAACTGTTTCACATAATTAGTCTGCATTGTATTCTGTTGATTAGTACATACCACCCTACTCTGGATATTTTTGGAAACTTGATATTTCATTTTTGCAAATGTCTGGCTGTTTTCTTAGCATTTAAAATATTTGGGAATGTCCAATCTTATGTGTCATAAAACAGATGGTGGCACCGTTCCTCACGTAATTAAGAAAATGAGGTGTTTATATTAATGCCCACATGCTCAGATTAATCTTAAAAATACTTTCACACACAAAAAAAATTGCAGAGCTGAGGCTGTCATCACAGAGTGACATAAAAAAAAACATTTTAACAAAGCATACATGAATCAGTAAAATTGTGAATACCCATACATTTCTTAAAATATTGAATTCTGAAAGTAACTACTAAAAACCAAGAACCCAGATTTGCTGACCTAGACTTATCACAAAATTTTGCAGTACAAAACATTTATATTTTGGGTTTGTAAAAATCAATGAGTAGCGTTTACTGTACTCAAATTAACATTTTTAACTAAACACCCTTTTTGTAAGTGCTTATTTCCCGTGAGCCCTTCAAAAGATACAAATAATATAGAATGATTTAAATTACCAAATAATTTTTATTTATTTGTTTAACCATTCTTACATAGCACTTTTATTAAGAGCACCTATCATTTCTGCAAACATAACATTGTAAATTATACAAACAGGGGATAAACATTAAGCCACACTGATAATGAATTACGTAATCAACCATAACCGATAACTCTCCAGACTTACATGGTACCTGGTATGGCAGCTAAATTACGAAATTTAGTCTGCTCTCCGATAATGATATTCTACGATTGGACCAACAATACCTACTTTTTGGTCCAGAGAAAGTAAAAATGCAGGTCACAGGATTCCAACTTTTCATTAGTTTGTTTTTTTGATAAATGCATGAATAGTGTAATATGGGAATACCCAAAAGTACAAGATAATAGAAAATGTACACATAAGCAAATTTAGGCAAAGCTTGGCTTAGTTTTAATTAATTAAGCTACAAAGTCAAAGCATACAAGCACAATGCAAAACAAATAGGCCCTTTTAGCTCACTGTCTATCCACTGCTCCCTATGGCACCAGCAAATGACCTTAGACATCCTAAAGAGTCCTTTTAATAAAATAGGCTACCAATCAGAAGAAAGAGGCTCTCGCCTGCATGATGGGAAACACACTTTTAAAGTAAAAGCAAATGTATTAATGAAATTGTCTTTAACACTGCTGATTATTGAAAAAAAAAGTGTGCTGATATAAGATATGTATGTTTTTATGCTCTTGATTGCTATTGATTTTTTAAAAGTTTTCATTAGTTTTAGGGTCAAAGGTCCATTTTGTATTGCAAATCAACAAAACACAACACTTCATACAAACAATTCAACCATTTCCTTACACCTAAGCACATTGCTCTTGTGGTTGGAAGATTAAATTCTATACCATGACATCGAAAATGTTCAGTTTAGGTATGTTCATAAAAGAAGTAATCTCCGTATCACAATTACAGAAACCTATTAAGTGACATGCCAATAATGACATCTGATGAAGAGTAACTGGTTTATGTTTGAACTTTCTAAAGAGAACAAGCCCTCAGGCAATTACCACCAGCTCATGAGAAATGCACTGCGTTAGTCGCTGAGGACAATGTGATAGTTCTTTAATAAAGCTATTATTGTTCAAAGTGTATAATTGCAGTTCACGTGACTGTTTGGGCATCTTGAGAAAACCAGCTCAAATTCACCTTTTCTTCTAGTCAGACCATTGCTAGTTCATTGGACTGGAATTAAATCATGCTAAGGTCAAACAGTCGAGATTTAGTTAATAACCCAGTTTGATGTCCTTGAGGGAGTATTTTGACCCTCTTGTTTTGTCAAGTCACAAAGCGAGAAAGAGAGATAAAAGCAGATTACTTATATAGAGCTCTTGCGTCAACACAGATGCTGATAGAAATGTAAAATCTGGGCTCTATTAACCCCTAATGGCCAAGTGTTATATTGTGCCATTATCACAATATTGTCCCTGTAGTCTGTCACTATGGAATATTCTGTTTATAAAGCACTGGCAAATCTATATAGCCCACATTACACCTTTGCTAATAGTGCCATTAACCCCTTAAGGACCAAACTTCTGGAATAAAAGGGAATCATGACATGTCACATGTTATGTGTCCTTAAGGGGTTAAACACTAAACTGTTGTGAAAACATAGAAAGTACTTAACCCCTTAACCCCTTAAGGACCAAACTTCTGGAATAAAAGGGAATCATGACATGTCACACATGTCATGTGTCCTTAAGGGGTTAAGGGTGGAAGCAATTGCATAAGTTCTGAGCAAAACAAAATCAAAACAAACTATAAAATTTGTGCTATATGTCTGTTCAACCATAACTTATCTCTATCATATTAAGCGCACCCACACTTAATATATATTATTTTGTTCAGGAGAAATAGCGCTTTCATCTTACATCAAATATTTATATATGAGACATAATTTGATACAAATTATTTTCCAAGTTCTGCATGTTGTTTTAACTGTGAATGTCATAAAACTGTTAGCTTTTCCTGCAATACAATACACAAATTAGTGTTCAGAGATGTCTCACGGTTACAACAATAACCCCCTTGTACAGGTTTTATGGGATTTTAGAAAGTTACAGGGTTAAATATAGGACTTTCCCCTTTTCAGTTTTTACAAATTGAAATATGCCTGATTGGTTTGCTGGGCCTATGTTGCCTTTGAGACCGTATGGTAGCCCAGGAATGAAAATTAAGCCAATCATGGCATACCATTTGCAAAAGTAGACAACCCAAGGAATTCAAAATGAGCTTTGTCCAGTCATTTTTAGTAGCAACTTAGTCATTAGCATTTAAATTCGCTTTTTGCTTTTTCACACAGAAACTGTATTTTCATTGATGATATCATCAGCATTATACATTTTACTGCTCTAAAACACTCATATTTGTGTTGAGCAATGTCTCAACAGTACCCCCATAGCCAGGTTTTATTGTATTTTAGAAAGTTACAGGATCAAATATAAGGTATGCCCATTTCAGTTTTTATACATTAAAATTTGCCAAATTGGGTATGTTGAATTTGAGATTATATGGTAGCCCAGGAATAAAAATTAAGCAAATTGTGGCATACCATTTGCAAAAGTAGGCAACCAAAGGTATTCAAAATGTCCAGTTGTTTTTAGTAACCACTTAGCCATGGAATGCTGCAGGGCCGCCACCAGAAATATTGGGGCCTCTGACAAAGCACGAGGTCTGCCCCCCCCCCCCCCCCCCTTCCTGCCCGGCTGGATGTAATGAATGCAGTGTGTGTCAGTGTAGTGAATACAGAGTGTGTCAGTGTAGTGAATGCAGAGTGTGTGTCAGTGTAGTGAATGCAGTGTGTGTGTCAGAGTAATGAATGCAGTGTGTGTGTTAGTGTAGTGAATGCAGAATGTGTGTTAGTGTAGTGAATGCAGAGTGTGTGTTAGTGATGTGGATGCAGTGTGTGTTAGTGTTGTGGATGCTGTGTGCGTTAGTGTTGTGGATGCTGTGTGCGTTAGTGATGGGGATGCAGGGTGTGTGTCAGTGTAGTGAATGCAGAGTGTGTGTTAGTGTAATGAATGCAGTGTGCGTGTTAGTGTTGTGGATGCAGAGTGTGTGTCAGTGTAGTGGATGAAGAGTGTGTGTCAGTGTAGTGGATGCAGAGTGTGTGTCAGTGTAGTGAATGCAGAGTGTGTGTCAGTGTAATGAATGCAGAGTGTGTTAGTGTAATTAATGCAGTGTGTGTGTTAGTGTAATGAATGCAGTGTGTGTTAGTGTAATGAATGCAGTGTGTGTTAGTGTAATGAATGCAGTGTGTGTCAGTGTAATGAATGCAGTGTGTGTCAGTGTAGTGAATGCAGTGTGTGTTAGTGTAGTGAATGCAGTGTGTGTTAGTGTAATGAATGCAGTGTGTGTTAGTGCAGTGGATGCAGTGTTTGTGTTAGTGTAGTGAATGCAGTGTGTGTGTTAGTGTAGTGAACGCAGTGTGTGTGTCAGTGTAGTGGATGCAGTGTGTGTGTTAGTGCAGTGGATGCAGTGTGTGTGTTACTGCAGTGGATGCAGTGTGTGTTAGTGTAGTGAATGCAGTGTGTGTCAGTTTAGTGAATCCAGAGTGTGTGTCAGTGTAGTTAATGCAGACTGTGTGTCAGTGTAGTGAATGCAGTGTGTGTGTTAGTGTAGTGAATGCAGAGTGTGTGTTAGTGTAGTGAATGCAGAGTGTGTGTTAGTGTTGTGGATGCAGTGTGTGTTAGTGTTGTGAATGCTGTGTGCGTTAGTGATGGGGATGCAGGGTGTGTGTCAGGGTAGTGAATGCAGAGGGTGTGTCAGTGTAGTGAATGCAGAGTGTGTGTTAGTGTTGTGGATGCAGTGTGTGTTAGTGTAATGAATGCAGTGTGTGTTAGTGTTGTGGATGCAGAGTGTGTGTCAGTGTAGTGGATGCAGAGTGCGTGTCAGTGTAGTGGATGCAGAGTGTGTGTCAGTGTAGTGAATGCAGAGTGTGTGTCAGTGTAATGAATGCAGAGTGTGTTAGTGCAGTGGATGCAGTGTGTGTGTGTTAGTGTAGTGAATGCAGTGTGTTAGTGTAATGAATGCAGTGTGTGTTAGTGTAATGAATGCAGTGTGTGTTAGTGTAATGAATGCAGTGTGTGTCAGTGTAATGAATGCAGTGTGTGTCAGTGTAATGAATGCAGTGTGTGTCAGTGTAGTGAATGCAGTGTGTGTTAGTGTAGTGAATGCAGTGTGTGTTAGTGTAATGAATGCAGTTGTGTGTTAGTGCAGTGGATGCAGTGTGTGTGATAGTGTAGTGAATGCAGTGTGTGTGTTAGTGTAGTGAATGCAGTGTGTGTCAGTGTAGTGGATGCAGTGTGTGTGTTAGTGTGGTGGATGCAGTGTGTGTGTTACTGCAGTGGATGCAGTGTGTTAGTGTAGTGAATGCAGTGTGTGTGTCAGTGTAGTGGATTCAGTGTGTGTGTGTCAGTGTAGTGGATGCAGTGTGTGTGTTAGTGTAATGGATGCAGTGTGTGTGTCAGTGTAGTGGATGCAGTGTGTGTGTGTTAGTGTAGTGAATGCAGAGTGTGTGTTAGTGTAGTGAATGCAGTGTGTGTCAGTGTAGTGGATGCAGTGTGTGTGTCAGTGTAGTGGATGCAGTGTGTGTGTGTGTTAGTGCAGTGTGTGTGTCAGTGTAGTGGATGCAGTGTGTGTGTCAGTGCAGTGGATGCAGTGTGTATGTTAGTGTAGTGAATGCAGTGTGTGTGTCAGTGTAGTGTATGCAGTGTGTGTGTCAGTGCAGTGGATGCAGTGTGTGTGCTAGTGTAATGGATGCAGTGTGTGTGTCAGTGTAGTGGATGCAGTGTGTGTGTCAGTGTAGTGGATGCAGTGTGTGTGTTTGTGTGTTAGTGCAGTGGGTGCAGAGTGTGTGTTAGTGCAGTGGTTGCAGTGTGTGTGTCTGTGTAGTGGATGCAGTGGGTGCAGTGTATGTGTTAGTGTAGTGAATGCAGTGTGTGTGTTAGTGTTGTGGATGCACTGTGTGTGTGTGTGTGTGTGTGTGTTTAGTAGTGTATGCATGTAAATGTAATGTTGTTCCCCATGGCAACCCATGGCAACGCTCTAACGGCCGCATGTCTCGCGGGAGTTAGAGAGCAGGAAATGCTGTAAAGTACAGCTGCAGTCCGCTGGGCCCCCTCTGCAAGTATAGGGAGCCGGGGGGGCCCGCGGCTGCACCTATATATAGCGATCATCGCTATATATAGTTTCAGAGAGTAATTGTGGGGCCCTGGACTGCCAAAGCAGTCCGGGCCCCCCAGGACCGCCGGGCCCGTGACAACCGTCACGGTTGTCACCCCCTGATGGCGGCCCTGGAATGCTGTCCTGATGAAAGTTCCTGTAGGGAATGGAAACGTTGACTGACCTTTATGGAATCTGAGCAATGAATCTGAAAAATACTTGGAAATCCTTGATATATATCAATATATATAAATTTGTGTTAGGGGCTCATGATAGTACAGAGGAAAATACACTGATGAGCGTAAGATGGTATTAAAAGAGCAAGTCGGTTGTGGTGTGCCGGAACCGACGATGAGGTAGGCCTGTAAATAAAGAGGGCAAAAATAGAATATCAAATTTATTACATACCAACAATACATAAACATTAACCAGACATGTCTTGAAATGCATTTCTTAATTCTTGTACAGGATTAGGTATGTATCGAGAGTAAGCGGAGGATTTCCAATGCCCCAGTGTCTTAATCACATGAACCGGAATGTTTACACTGGAGGTTGTGGAGGCCGCTCCTATGCGAAAGGAATAGCCTGAATAGTTAGCTGATTTGAGGCCTAGCTGGGTTAGTAAAGACCTGACGTGGGTCATAAAGGTGGTAGTAGTGAGTACCGAACCTTGTAGCATGAAAAGTGGTTATGATGGTGGTGCATTGCTATGCTGGGTATATGAGTCCAGTAGCTTGACAGGGCACCACCTATTGTGAGTAGGATAGTACTTAACCTCTACTGGAGGAGCATGTTGACTGGTTTTGGAATGGGGTAGAGTCAGGATATAATGGTCCATGTGTTTCGTTACGTGTGAATGAAGCAGGATGTGAGTAGACTGTGTCATGTTGATGGAGGTAAATTCTCTTGGTCTTAGGAAACCATAAAAGGCTACGTATATTGCTGTTTTAATGACAAGATTTGTGCTGTCGTCAAAAGGTTTTAAATCTAGTAAGTTGGATAAGTCTTTAAAAATATGAAAATCTATAGGTAGCCACTGAGCCGTATGCGGGGGTTCAGATCTCTGGATACCCCTAAGGATATTCTTCACTTGGTAAGAGGACATGAAACTCGAGTTGTATGGTTGTAAAGTTAGCATGTGATGTTGGACGCCTGTCAGATATAGTTTGATTGTGTTGTATGATAGTTTGAGTTTGAGGTGGCAAAAAGAAGCAAACCCCAACAAGGATGTCATGATAAAAGGTTGCAAGATGTTGTGTTCCGCAAGGAATCTTTTAAATAAAATGAAAGCTCAGTCGTAAGTTTTTCTGGTATTAGAGGACAGTGCTAGTTGGGACAATGTTCTGCTATGTTGCATGATAGCGTCTAGTCCATTACTAGATGGTGAAATAGTGGAGTGGTCGTGGCTGTGAGCGCGGCTGACGGGAGTATTTGACGAAAAGCCGGGAAATTTAAACGAGACAAATTGTCAGCAGCCGTGTTACATACACCTGGAACATGAACACAACACAAGAAGAAATTATGACATGCAGCCAACCAAGTGAGTTTCCTCAGAAATCTCATAATAGTCAGGGATTTGGAGCGACTTTTGTTAATAATGTGACAAGTTGCTTGGTTGTCTGAGTAACAACGTACTGATAAACCTGCCCATAAATGCCCCCATGCCACGGCAGCCGCCACGATGGGATAGATCTCAAACAGAGCTGAGGTAGTGGAAAAACCCTCCAGGTCCTGAACCTCTGAAGGCCAGCTGCCCCAAAGCCATTCATTCCCAAAAATTGCTGCGAAACCTATGGTAGACGCCGCGTCTGACCAAATGGTAGGTGAGGAGTCAGACAATTGAGGGAGGAACATACTTTTACCATTCCAGATGGTTAAAAAAATTCTCCACATGAGTAGGTCTGCCGTGGCTTGGGTATCCAGGGATAACCTGTGCGCATCATGTAGAAAAAGTGGGAACATGTAAAGGAGTCGTGAGATGAAGGCACGGCCTTGAGGTATGATGCGCATAGCAAAATTGAGTGACCCCAGCAGAGACTGTAGTTCTTTTTTTTTTTTTTTATTCTTTATTTGTCATGACATAGCAAAACAGATTGACAGAGAATACAGTGTCACATAGTATTGGTTTACAGCTTGAACAAGGTGTAACAGGGTTGCAATGCATCAATCGCCTGGCAAGTTATTGGGTTACCCCTGTCTCCCAGCATCCCCGTTCACTCTCGCATACGTTACGGCTCTCTGTGGGTAATCTGGTGTGCCTGATCCTAAAGCGTATCTGCCCTCCCATTGTCGGAGTGAGTTACTGTCTAAAGTTTTTCCGGGCCATGGGATGCTCCCTGTGGAGCGGCTGTTTGGGCTGCTGTCGTCTATCCCTAGATAAAATGTGCCTCTTGTGACTGTTCCCATGTATGCGGAATGTTGGTCATTTATTTTTTATTTTGTGACAAAAGTCAGAAGAACTATAAAGAAGGAAAAAGCGAGAGAGAAGATCAAGAGGGGGGAGAGGGGGGGGGGCGTCCGGGCCGTCATCAGGATCTGACTATGCGTCAGTGTCCCAGGGTGAAGTTTTCCCAGGGTTCCCAAATTTTTTTAAAGGTTCTGGAAGTGCCCCTGAATCGAGCTGTAAGATCATCCATCAAGTGGACCTCTTTTACTCTGTTAATAACCCCCACCATGGGAGGTGTGCCTGGTTTAAGCCAGTCGGAGGCTACCGCCCGCCTGGCCGCTAGAGTTATCTTGTGGAGTAGCTTTTGCTCGTGCCTAGTCCAGCCCTCTAGTGTCCTACTTAAGAGGAAGAGCCATGGGTCGAGATCTGGGGGTCTGCCGAAAACCTGCGCCAGTAGCGCCTGTATTTGTTTCCAGAAAATGACCATCAGTGGGCATTCCCACCACATGTGGACATACGTCCCTCTCTGGCCACATCCCCTCCAGCACACGTCCGTGGGGGTCTTGTGCATTTGGTATAGTTTAACTGGCGTGGTATACCAGCGCAACATTGTTTTGATAGATTGTTCTTGAAGGGAAACACATACTGACGAGGTGTGGTTCGCCTCCCAGATCTCTTGCCACTCTATGCCTTCCAGCGTGTCACCTAGGTCCCTCTCCCATTGATCCGTATAGGCTAGTTTGCCCCAGTCCCTTGCTTCCGAACAGAGGTGAGCGTACATGCGCGCTATCATGCCTCTGGGTATAAGCTCTTGGAGGCAAATGCGTTCATAAAACGACATCTGTTTCCGCGCTGCCGTCTTTATGTGCGTCTGGTTCGCGAAGTCCCTGATTTGTAAATATCTAAAAAAATCAGCGGGAGTGAGATGGCCCTGCTGTCGTAGGGCCTCGAAGGGGACGACCTCTGTTCCCTCGTATAAGTGACATATGCGTTGTAAGCCTATGCCTTCGAGGTTTTTAAAGTCTCTCGCCGACATCCCTGGGACGAAGGCTTTATTGCGTAAGTATGGCATAAGCGGGGAAGGGTCTGATGTCAGCTGATATTTAAGCTTGGAGGTGTCCCATATTTGAAGGGAGTTAATGATTGATGGGCATGTGGCCCTGATCTCTGGTCTAAATTCCTTTGGGACCCACATGAGAAGCTGTGGGATATCCGCGCCCGTCATCAGGGACTCTATGTCCGCCCATTTGCGCTCCCCTGGTGGGGAGTGCCACTTCGCCACCTGTGATAATTGTGCCGCCATGTAATAGAAGTATATGTGAGGGAGGCCCAGACCCCCCCTCGAGCGCGGCCTATATAATATAAACCTGGATATTCTAGGTCGTTTGTTCTGCCATATAAAAGCTCCGATCGCCCTCTGCAGGGGCTGTAGGGAGGCCCTGGTAACGCGTATAGGGAGCGCCTGGAATAGAAATAAGATTCTGGGCAGGATGTTCATTTTAACGGCGTGTATGCGCCCTATCCATGAAATTGGCCTGTCTACCCACGCTTCCATCTCCCTCACCAGCTGTTTTAGCAGTGGCGTATAATTACGGTCATAAAGGTGGTCTGGTTTGGCTGTTAGGCGGATGCCCAAATATTTGAGTGCCTGTTGCTCTATATTTATATGGTAAGTATCCCGTATCCTAGCTGTGGTTTCTGACGGTACCCCTATGGGGAGGGCGCCCGATTTTGCCATATTCACCTTATATCCGGAAATGGCCCCGTAAGTGCCCAGCAGCCCTTGTAGGGCCCTCATGGATCGCACCGGGTCAGTCACAGTCAAGAGCACATCATCCGCGTAGGCCGAGACAAGGAACTCCCGTCCCCCCACCCCCACACCCGTGACATCTGGATGCCTCCGGAGTGCCTGCAGCAAGGGCTCCAGCGATAGCACGAACAATAGGGGGGAGAGGGGGCAGCCCTGCCTCGTACCGTTAGACAGTTGGAACGGTCGGAGAGGGGCCCCCGAGATTTGCACCTGTGCCCTGACGTTAGTATACAGTGCTGTTAGTAAGGTCATGAACTGGTCTGGGAAGCCTAGGTGGGTTAGCAGAGTGAACAGGTACGGCCACATCACCCGATCAAAAGCCTTTTCTGCATCAAGTGACACGAAAAGCGTTGGGGTTTTCGTGGCCGCCTGCCTCCATATTAAGTCGATATTCCTGCGAGTGTTTTCAAATAGCTGTCTGTTTGGTATAAAGCCGACCTGGTCGGCGTCTACCAGGGACGCAAGGAAAGGGTTCAGGCGCTCTGCCTGAATTTTCGCTAGGATCTTCATGTCATGGTTTATAAGCGAAATAGGCCTATAACTCTCCGGGGCCAAAGGGTCTTTATCTGGTTTTGGCAGTAATACGATGGTGGCGAGGGACATGTCCGGGTTGGGAGCACCGCCAGTTTGGAAACTCTGGAATACTGTTGCTAGGTGAGGGACTAATTCCTCTCGGAATGTTTTGTAATAACTTCCGTCGAACCCGTCGGGTCCTGGGGCTTTATTACCTTTCAGTAGCGTTATTGCACGGTCTATTTCGTCCGGTGCGATCTCAGCCGCCAAGGCGTCCACCGCCTCTTGAGACAGCCTAGGGAGGCCGAGGTCCCGGACAAATCGTAGGGTTGGTTCGTCCGTCTGCGACAGTCGTGGGTTTGCAGTTAGGGAGTGGTTATAAAGGGATTTGTAATAGTCCGTGAATACTTCCGCGATATCTCTAGGTAGTGTTTTGACCGTCTTATCCGTATGTCTGATGGAAGCTATGTGGCCTCGTTTCGCCCTGGGTCTGAGGACACGTGCCAGTAAGGTGTCCATTTTATTTGCCCGTTCGTAAAAGTTTCGCTTGGTCCAAGTCATGGCCCTCACCGCATCATCCACTAGCAAGGTGCGTATGGCATGGCGAGTTGCCTCAACCCGTCCATACGTGTCCCCGCTTGGCCGGTCTTTATGTTTTTGTTCTAATGCCCGCAAGTCTGACAAGAGTCCCTGTAGTTTTTGGGTTTTCACTTTCTTTTTAACAGTCGCTATCTTAATGAGAGATCCACGTATTACCGTTTTGTGGGCTGC
This sequence comes from Pelobates fuscus, assembly GCF_036172605.1. NCBI lineage: Eukaryota > Metazoa > Chordata > Amphibia > Anura > Pelobatidae > Pelobates > Pelobates fuscus. Next base: position 102,717,846 of record NC_086321.1, on the reverse strand, counting down.
CCACAGGATTTCCGGGCGCATGTTCGGTGTGTCATTGGAGTCGAAAAACTCCAGAATATCCGTACGGATCTGCTCGACAGTCTCCGAATCCCTTAAGAGGGATGAGTTTAGCTTCCACGACCATGGAGGGGTAACGCACAAGTTCCCCAGTGTAACGTGGACGTCCGCGTGGTCCGACCACGAGATGGATCCTATCTCTGACCCTGTTACCCGTGCTAGCGAGCGCCCATTGACCAAGAACATGTCGATTCTAGAATAAGTACCGTGAGGTGTCGAGTAAAACGTGAAGTCCCTCGTGCTTGGATGATGTGCTCTCCAGATATCCACCAACCCGGTGTCCACAATAAATTTGTGTAGCTGCCTGTCCTGTCCCCCCCTTCCACCGGTCCCCGGGTCCCCCCTGTGTGCGCTTCTATCTATCGCCGGATTCGGCGCTGCGTTCAGGTCACCACCCAAGATGGTGAGCCCGTTGTTTAGGGTGCTGAGTTTGGCTGTTAGGTCGTCCCAGAAACCCTGGTCCGGGTGAGTGGGGGCATAAACATTAATGAGATGAACCTTGTGCGAGAGGAGTGTGCCAGAAACTATTATGTACCTCCCGTTCGGGTCCGCCGTGGTGGAGTCAATTTTGAAGGGGCAGCTGTTGCGGATTAATATCGCCACCCCGTTATGCTTTGTGTGTTTGCGTGCTTCATATGATACCTGAAATGTGTGATCCTTCAGTTGAAATTTTGCCTGTCTCGGCAAATGCGTTTCTTGTATAAACGCGATGTCGGACTTCATTCTCTTCAGTTCCCTGAAGAGAAGCCGCCTCTTGGTCGGCGTGTTAAGCCCCTTTACATTTAAGGATGATATCTTCAGAGCCATCCTAAGAGGTTGGAAGTTTCGTGCGTTCGCGCGGCCGCCCCAGTCCCCCTCCACAGGGTGAGAGAGGAATAGACAACAGGGTTAGGGTAAGAGAAGAGGTAAAGAACAGAAGAGAAAATAAACAAAGGAACAATAAAGAACCGCAGCCTCGCACACGCGGTGCTTGGCTGACTTCGTCTGGACTTATCCGTCGCCAGACTGGTGTGGGGTTCACATCTCCCCATCTCGTCCGCGCACCGCGCTCGAAGAGATGTGGATGCATGAGCCGCAGACCATGTAGCGCTATCTTGCTATTAGTTAATTTTGCATATGTGCGCCTTGTGTTCTACTCCTTTTTGTAACGTGTCATCGGTAACCGGTTTGTACATAGGTTTCAGGTAGCAGGTATACCACTTAGCAGGGCTAGTAGGAAGTTGTGCAGCTCCCCAAGAGTTGTGTGTGTGTGTGTGTGTGATGCCGCTCATCCCCCTGTCCTCAATTACCCCCCGCTGCGAAGTGGGCTCTCGAGCCCCCTCAGGGTCCCCCCCCCCCGGTGCCCCCCGCACATCTCCCTTCTCTGGGACTACACCGGTCCGCTGCCCCCCCTAACCTTCCTCATGGGGCCCCTCACCTCCCCCTTGCTACTCATACAAAGCTTATGCTTATACTTAAACAATATATAAAAGAAATATACACCCATGGCCAAATTATTGTTTTTACATTCAGATATAATGCGTTCAATAGATTCTGTCTTGCAGGTAATGGCCTCACTATCTATGTTGACCCTACGGTACTTGCTGTCCAGGATCACATTTATAACATTTATGTTGACCATTTATTTCATGAGTAGCCAGTCGGGCATTCGTAATCATCATGCTTAGTCGGATTTTATAAGGTCCAGCCTGTTCAGAATCCTTGGTGCTCCAAGGTTTGGACAATAGCGTGCGGGGTCTGTACCTTGTACTCTGTACAGGAGACCCGCCGCTACATGCCTCAATAGCAGGTTGTCCCCCAGTTGCCTCCCCCCCCCCTCCCTCCCACTGACATCTATGGGGCGGCCGAGATGCGCACCCCCCCCCGTGGATCCCCGGCTTGTGCACTAATTCCCATTCCCCCCCGTCCCCCTCCCTCCCCCCGTCAGCTCTGGGGTGACCGAGACCCCCCTCTCAGGTGGGGCCCCTCCTTGTGTGCGCTGTTCCACTTCCCTCCCTCCCCTATCAACCATGAGGAGATCTGAACCCCCCCCCCAGGTAAATCCCCAGCATGGGAGCTCGTTTCACCCTCCTCCCCCCCTCCATGAAATTACTGTAAGCCACCCCCCTCCCAGGACTTCCGAGGTCCCTCCCCCCACCCCCAAGCGAGCCCGCCAAAAATACAAAGAGCGGGAAAATGCAGGGGGAAAAATAAAAGAAAAAGAGGGAGAAGGGGAAAAAAAAAAAAAAAAAAGATCACCACCGCCAGCCATGTCCCCGGACCTCCTGGGACTGAGTGTTAAGCGACCCAGACATCCCATCCCCACCCACCCAAATAAAGTCACAGGTTCCCCCCCGCATCCCCAGTCACTCTCCTGCCCCGCTTACATTCTCCAACCGTCCACCCATGTACTATACCCGGTCCGAATGTCAATGCCTCCGGGCTCTTGCCTCCTGCCACTCCGTCGGCAGGGGTGCTAGGTCGTCACCGGCCTCCTCTCTCTCCAACAGCTGAGCTGGAACTGGAACCTGGAGCTCCTGAAGGAACTTCTTGGGGTTGCCCCCCGGTGCCAAAATCTGGGCTCTCCCCCCGCGGAAAGCCAGCAGCTTGAACGGGTGGCCCCAGGCATAGCGCACTCTGGCCTCCCTGAGAGCTTCTGTGATCGCTCTCCACTCCCGGCGACGCTGCAGCGTGCTGGGGGCCAAATCTTGATACAGCTGCAGGGTAACTCCGTCGTGGTGCAGTCCTCCATCTCTGCATTTCGTCATCAGGGCCTCCTTTGTGGTGAAGTGGAGGAACCTGATGATAACGTCGCGCGGGAAGTTGGGGTTCTGTCTCCGAGCCCGGAGAGCCCTGTGCGCCCGTTCGATGCACCATTGTGTTGCAGGTATGTCAGGCAGCAAGGGTCTGAACAGTGCCAGGAGTGTAGTCTCCAAGGGGCCCTCATCTTCTCTCTCCGGTAGCCCCCTCAAGCGGACATTGTTCCGACGGGAGCGATTTGTCATGTCTTCCATGGCCAGCTCCAAGTCTGCCACCTGGGTTTCCAGCCTGCGCACATGTGACACTACCGCGTTGTGCGCCAGAGTCGTGTCTTCAAGGCGCTCTTCCAGCCTCGCGGTCCTCTCTCCCACCGCAGAAATCTCAGCTCTGAGGACCGAGGTGGACCTCTCAATCTCCCCTGCCAGGTAGGTTTGGACTTCGGTTAGCTTAGTGAGGATTTGCACTGCCTCACCCCCCTTGGGACTCGCGGCCCGCGGCCCGCGCGGTGAGGGGGAGCTAGGAGTCAGGCCAAAGTCGGCGCCATCTTGGCGCTCCGCAGTGCCTGCCTTTTGGACGGTCAGCATGTCCAGAACGGAGGTCCCGGGGTCAGGACCCTTCTTGTGTGGCTTCTTAGCACTTCTTTTCTCCATTTTATTTCGGAGTAGAGTGAGGTAAATTGCGTATTATTAGCTAAATACAGCGCTGTGGGAACGGAGCTCTAGCTAGTTGCGTCCAGCTCGTTCCCTGGTCAGGCCACGCCCCGAGACTGTAGTTCTTTGCGGTTGCAAGTACCGAGTTGTATGTAGAGATTTATGTTGGTGAGATTGTTTTCTACCTTAGCGCGTGGCAGGCTAGCTTGCATGGTGGCGGAGTCTAGTATGATACCCAGGAATGTGATAAAGGTATCCGGCCCTTTGGTCTTGGTAGGGGAGACTGGGACACGCAACTGTTCAAATAGGCTGATGGTTTCCTTGAGGCTACTGGGAGGGGAAATATTCTCCTCGACCAGTAGGAAATCATCCAGATAATGTAGTACTGTAGGACATCTGGCTATATTTAGTAATAACCAGCATAGGGTTTCAGCGAATCCGTCAAAGATGGCCGGACTACTTTTAGAACCAAAAGTGAGACGTGAGAAAAAGTAGTAGTTCCCAGCCCACTTGATGCCATGTAGGTGCCACAGTGTAAGGTGGATAGGCAGTAACTTGAAAGCATTTGTGATATCGGTCTTACTGAGCCATGCTCCGACCCCCGCCTGTATGATAGCCGTAATGGCCTGATCTATGGTGGAATATTGTAGTGAAAATTCCTCAGAGGGTATGATGGAGTTCAGACTAGGAGTGGCGGAGGTGTGTGGTGCCGATAGATCGATGATAAGTCTCCTTTTATGGATTTAAGATTTCCCCGTGACAATACCGATGGGGAAAAGGTGGTGAAATGGTGAAAGGAGGGGACTGGAAAGGCCCCAATAGTAAGCCCTCTTCCCCTTCCTTGGCTATAAGTGTGTCAACAGCTGTAGGGTTTTGCTGTGCGGACTGTAAATTAGGACATTCCAGGATTCCGGAAGGCATGTGTATGATACCTGTGTGGAATCCTTCTGATAGCCCTGAGATAATGAAATCCACCAGATGTCTAGACGGGTGATGTGACAGTAATGTCGTAAGTGTAGAAATGTTTATCGATGTTAAGTATTGTTTAGGATACATTTTATTAGGACACATGGTTTTAGCATGTGCCCTGAAACATTTTAAACATATATGCAATAACCGACATCCACTGTAATTACATGATCCGACATTAAAGTTGTTACATATCTGGGACTTGCCCAGAAACTTGATAGGCCATCCCAGTTTGTCTGTGGGCATTTTTTTCTGTAGTACCAGTGGAACTAGTGCCCTTTGAGGGGGTACGTTCGTTCGCAGTGGTGGGACAGAAATTAGCCATATGAGCCATAGAGGAGCAGTATGCACAAGCCAGCGTTCTTAGACCTGCAAAGTGTCTGCAGAAAAAGACCGTATCTATCTTGCTCCAGTTGGACCTTGTCCCGTACTGGGAGAAAGCGACAGACACTTTAGCAGAAAAGGATCTATGTGTCAGGGTTTCTTTGCTGTTTTAAACAGCAAACCTTTCTGTTTCAGTAATTGAGTTTGCAGCTGCAATTACTATGAGCTGCTTCTGCTTGTTGCCACGGTTACTCACCTGTGAGTAGTAATCAACCCTGCTGCTAATCAGTTCTGCCTATTTAAGCAGCTAAGCCCAGAACCTCCTTGCCCTTGCGTGGTTTCCTGTTTCCCAGAAGTCTCCTTGTTCCTGTGTTTCCTGTTTGATCCTGGTTCCTGACTCCGGCCTTGTTCCTGACTCCGCTGCTCTCCGTGCTCCTGATCCTGGCTTGTCTGACTACCCGCTCTGGTGACTGACCCCTGCTTGATTCCTGGACTTTGCTTTTGTTTATTATTTGTTATTTATTAATAAAGGTGTGTTTGCATCTACTTCTGTCTCTGTCTGGTTCCTGGTCCCTGACATTACGCAAGGGCCATGAATACAGATGGTACAGGCAAGACACCTATACCTAACCTGCTTACCCAGTGGGACCAGCAGAACCACCATTTGGACCAGTATGCCCATCTGGATCCAGTACCCGGCCAGCCTGCGATTGCGGCCGCCTCTGCCGAACTACTCATGTCTAATTCTCAGGGCACAAAAACTATTGTCGAGTATGCCAGTGAATTCCGTACCATGGCAGCAGAGGGTGGCTGGAACAACGAGACTCTTGTGGCTGCCTTTGCACAAGGTCTCTCCGATGTGTTTAAAAATGAGATTGCAGCCAGAGAATTACCTAAAGATCTCGAGGAACTGATATCATTTGTCACCCTCATTGACATCAGACTCCGAGAGAGATCCTCATCCAAGGAGCGCCTGCGGAGGCCTCTTGTAAATTTGACACCGAGCTTTTCTTGCCCACCCGAACCTCCCTCACCTCCCTTGCCTCCTGGTCCTGAGTCCTCTGTCTGTGTGGAGCCAAGGCGGTTAGGCTTCTCACGCCTCTCGGCCGAGGAGAGAGCCTTTAGGAGGAGGGAGGGCCTGTGCCTATACTGCGGACACCACGGTCACATGTTAAAGTTTTGCCCGATCCGTCCGGCAAAGGGTCCGTACCCAAGATACTGTCAGGGGCAGATCTTGGGTGGTCTTTCTGCAGACCCAGAGATATGTGTGCACAAACCCTTGGTGCCTGTTATCCTCTCCTGGTCTGATTCATCCATTGAAACCCGGGCGTTACTTGATTCTGGGGCCGCAGGCTTGTTTATAGATTGTGCATTTGCAGCAAAGCACTCTATACCCTTACAGTCTCGCAACTCTCCACTAGCCTTCGAAGCCATCGATGGCAGACCAATACAGCCGACCCACGTGACCCAAGAAACCGTGCCCATATCTCTGGCTGTAGGGGCTCTACATCATGAGACGACCCAATTCCAGGTCATTTCCTCTCCATATTACCAGGTTGTTTTGGGATACCCTTGGTTACAGAAGCATAACCCCACAATTGATTGGCGCAAAGCTGAGATATTATCATGGTCCCAGCAATGCACATTGTCCTGTCTCCAGAAACCGGTCAAAGTTTTGGGCGCATGTTCTGCCTCTTCCTTACCCGCTGAGTACCAAGAATTCCAAGATGTATTTGACAAGGGTCAAGCCAGCGTTCTGCCACCACACCGTCCGTATGACTGTGGTATCGAACTCCTACTGGGTACCAATCCTCCCCGGGGCCGGATTTACCCACTGTCTGTAGCAGAAAATCGAGCCATGGAGGAGTATGTTACCGATGCACTGTCTAAGGGTTTTATTCGGAAGTCATCTTCTCCTGCCGGGGCCGGCTTTTTCTTTGTAAAGAAAAAAGATGGCGAGTTGAGACCCTGTATCGACTATAGGGGTCTCAATCGCATTACTATTAAGAATGCCTACCCCATTCCATTAATCACGGAATTATTTGACCGCCTCAAGGGAGCAACGGTCTTCACCAAACTTGATCTGAGAGGGGCATATAATCTTGTCCGGATAAAAGAGGACCACGAATGGAAAACCGCATTTAACACCAGGAGCGGCCATTACGAATACCTAGTAATGCCCTTTGGTCTTTGCAATGCTCCGGCGGTTTTCCAAGAATTTATAAATGACGTCCTGCGAGATATGCTGCAGCAATGTGTGGTGGTTTATCTTGATGATATTCTGATCCATTCCACATCTCTCGAGAACCATCACGCAGACGTTTCTCGTGTTCTACAGAGACTTAGAGAAAATAGTCTGTTCTGCAAATTGGAGAAATGTGAGTTTCACTGCAAACAGGTTACATTCTTGGGATATGTTATCTCAGATACTGGATTCTCTATGGATCCGGAGAAACTTTCGGCTGTACTTAAATGGCCTCGACCTACGGGTCTTCGCTCTATACAACGGTTTCTGGGCTTCGCCAATTATTATCGGAAGTTCATACGCAACTTTTCTTCCTTGGTTAAACCTCTCACGGACATGACCAGGAGAGATGCTGATCCACAGCATTGGTCACAGGAAGCCATTACTGCCTTTGAGTCTCTCAAAGTCGCCTTTGCTGCTGCCCCTATACTGGCACACCCTAACCCTGCCTTACCATTCATTCTTGAGGTCGATGCGTCTGAGACAGGAGTGGGCGCCCTCCTGTCTCAACGTCCTAACCCAGAGAGTTCCAGGCATCTGTGCGGGTATTTCTCGAGGAAATTGAACCCGGCGGAATGCAACTACCAGATTGGTGATAGAGAACTTCTAGCCATAATTTTAGCTCTCAAAGAATGGAGGCACCTTCTTGAGGGTACTTCAGTGCCAATCCTCATACTCACAGACCACAAGAATCTAACATATCTTTCTGAAGCTAAGCGACTTTCCCCCCGGCAAGCTAGATGGGCTCTCTTCCTATCAAGATTCAATTATGTGGTTTCTTACTTGCCCGGTACAAAAAACATCCAGGCTGATCCCTTGTCTCGACAGTTCTCCCCTCCATCTAGAGAGGAGATAACCCCTACTCCTGTGATTCCTCCGGACCATATACTGGCAACCATCCGTACTAACCTCACCTCACCCCTAGGCGAGGAGATTCTGGCTGCACAAAGTAATGCTCCTCCAGAGAAACCTAATGGCCGTTGTTTTGTACCTATTAACCTCCGTACGAAACTATTGAGTACATACCACGACTCCAAAGCAGCTGGACATCCAGGCAAAAACCAGTTAATCTGGTCCGTATCCCGGCAATTTTGGTGGCCTAGTCTCCGTTCGGATGTCACCGCTTTTGTAGCTGCCTGTCCTGTGTGCGCTCAAAACAAAACCCCACGACGCCCTCCAGTGGGTCTCCTGCAAACCATACCTAATGGTGAACGACCCTGGACCCACTTGTCCATGGATTTTATCGTAGATCTTCCGGTCTCTCGTGGCAATACAGTCGTTCTCATGGTTGTTGACCGATTCTCGAAGATGTCGCATTGCATTCCCTTGAAAAAACTACCAACTTCCCAGGAACTTGCAACAATTTTTGGTCGGGAGATCTTTCGTTTGCATGGGTTACCCAAAGTGATAGTCTCAGATAGGGGTAGCCAGTTCGTGTCCAGATTTTGGAGAGCTTTTTGTACGCAAATGGGAATTCAGCTTTCCTTCTCCTCGGCCTACCACCCGCAATCCAATGGTGCAGCGGAACGAGCTAACCAAACACTGGAACAGTTTCTGCGTTGCTACATTTCTGACCACCAGAACAACTGGTCTGATCTGCTACCCTGGGCGGAGTTTGCCCACAATAGTGCGATTAATGCCTCCTCCCGGCTATCCCCGTTCCTGGCAAACTATGGGTTTCAACCGTCCATGTTGCCTGATACGTTCTTGCCACAGGAGATACCGGCATTGGAGGGACATCTCAGGGAACTCCGTTCCACTTGGGTGCAGGTTCAGAGTTCTTTGCAACGCGCAATGCAGAACTACAAACTCCAGGCCGACCGCAGACGCCTTCCTGCACCTACCTATCAGGTCGGAGAGAGGGTCTGGCTGTCTTCCCGCAACCTACGCCTCCGTGTTCCCTCACAAAAACTGGCACCCCGATACGTTGGGCCATTTCGTATACTTCGAAGGGTTAACCCTGTAGCTTACGCACTTGACCTTCCTGCTAACATGCGCATCTCAAATGTTTTCCATGTTTCCCTCTTGAAACCGTTGGTTTGTAATCGCTACACCAACTCAGTGCCACGTCCACGTCCTGTTTTGATTGACAATCATGAGGAATATGAAATACGCAGCATCATTGACTCACGGGTCTTCAGAGGACAGATCCAATACTTGGTGCACTGGAAAGGATACGGTCCAGAGGAACGCTCCTGGGTTCCAGCTTCTGATGTCCATGCACCATCCCTCCTTCGTTCCTATCACGCCCGCTTCCCCATGAAGCCCGGACCCACCAACAGAGATGGGGGGAATCGTTGAGGGGGAGGTACTGTCAGGGTTTCTTTGCTGTTTTAAACAGCAAACCTTTCTGTTTCAGTAATTGAGTTTGCAGCTGCAATTACTATGAGCTGCTTCTGCTTGTTGCCACGGTTACTCACCTGTGAGTAGTAATCAACCCTGCTGCTAATCAGTTCTGCCTATTTAAGCAGCTAAGCCCAGAACCTCCTTGCCCTTGCGTGGTTTCCTGTTTCCCAGAAGTCTCCTTGTTCCTGTGTTTCCTGTTTGATCCTGGTTCCTGACTCCGGCCTTGTTCCTGACTCCGCTGCTCTCCGTGCTCCTGATCCTGGCTTGTCTGACTACCCGCTCTGGTGACTGACCCCTGCTTGATTCCTGGACTTTGCTTTTGTTTATTATTTGTTATTTATTAATAAAGGTGTGTTTGCATCTACTTCTGTCTCTGTCTGGTTCCTGGTCCCTGACACTATGGTAATCGTAGAAAGCTGACCCACCATATTTGTTGCCCAGGTCTACCAGCTTGTGCATATACAGATCAAAATCCTCACGCCTGTGGGGATATACTGCACAGATGACATCACGGTAAATGCCAAATGCCAACACAAACTCAGGGATAGTCAGTTTCCTATTAAGGCGGGCATCCCTAGATTTGACCACCACAGAAATATCGTCATAAGCGTAAGTCTTATGTTCCACCACATCCTGGGAGGCAATCAGCAGTGAAGCCAAGTTGATATTTTTACCTTCCAGGATGTCTTTTTTGAGGTGCTCAGGGATCATATGGGCAGGGTTAACCTCTTGATCGTCAGAGGTGGTGCTGGAGAAACTAATTGCAACTCGACCGGTGCTGGGGTGGTTGCAGCGTGCGTCCCATCCATGGTAAGGGCTGAGGTGACCGATTCGAGTTTCTCCAGCCTGGAGTTGACCCTGCTCATGGATGCCATGAGGGATGAAAGCATGCCATGTATATCTCCCGCGTTAGACTGTGTAACGGACCGTTTCAGCAGAAAAGGGTAAAAAATCAGTTTAGGCGATAATCCCCTTTTTACAGAAAGGCACAGCTACTGCAGAACATCAAAACTCACGAATTGGATATAGGCGAATGCATCAAACTCCCGAACTGTATACCAGGGAAGAGGATAGCACTCAAAGCTGGAACCTCACGAATAGCTGCTAGCAGACGAATAGGAAAAGCATACATCAGCTTACACTCCTAGCAATCAATCTCCAACAGCATACAGTGAATCCCCCCAAGGACGAGACAAGGCTCCGTGTTGGGGGTCAAGCAGTGGTCTGTTTATTGAGGGCTACCTGCCCCTGTATTTATGCAGGTCTCCCACCTGGTGGACACTCCCCTAAGGGACCAAATGGGAGACTGAAACAGCAGACAGACATGTATCACTTTCGTACACACAGCCACAATACTTTCCCACAATGCATCCTGGTTTCCTCCTCTCTGTCCTGGAGATAATTAATGAAGTAATTCACTTATCTCCCAGGACAAAGGTAAGACTCCATTATGCACGTGGTGACACAGAAACAGTATATCACTTTAAAATACATAAAGACACATTTTATACATAAAACACAGACAACAATGTAACATATCCCCAGATAGCTCAGGTCTGGGTGCACATTATTAGGTGAATGGCACCCAGACCACCCGAACACAGTTTAAGTGCCATGGAGCTAAAGTCTTTAATTATACGAACAGGCTCCATGGCATTGCTATCTGGGTTAAAGCATTCACATAAAACAAACTACCGAATTTCCCTGCATTCACCAAATCCATACGAATTAGAACCAGGGGCTGGAGGTTCAGCGGTGCCTGCACGTAAAAGTGTCCGATTTTGGTGCATGAAAGTCGGGCAGAAAAGCGCTCGGGGAGCTCCAGAACACCGCCACCTAGCGGCCGCTAAGTGTAACAGCGGCCACCCAGATAACAAGCAATTAAGCTGCGGTTAACCGCAGCTTCAGGGAGGTAAATAGGAGGCACACTCCAGCTTCTGGGTGGCCAATTAACAACGCCGACCGGCTTCCCACGGCTCTGGGGAGGTTGGTGAACGGCTGTTTGTTCGGTAGATGAAATCTACCGAACTGCTGTGCAGAAAGGGAGAAATAAATCCTTCTGCACAGTAAAATTAACCCTTTAGCTGCCGGTCCATAATCCAAAGGCAGCAGGCGGGCAACCAGGCTCCTCCGATACAATGTAGCGAGATTGGTTTCGTCACAGACTGGCTAGTCCGTTCCCCTGCATCAATGTTATCGGTTGAGGTGTGAAGTAATTTGTAGAGTTCCGCTTTCCTTGCTGTTGCAAGAATGGGATTTGTCGTCTCCTGAGTTCGCTGGTTATGCGAGGGATTGTCCATGATCTGAAGGATGCCACTTCTCCTCCCTGTGATGGAGTGTTTGCTCTAGCTGGAGTGCCCGGTAGGGAGAAATCCTCTAACCCTTCCTGAGACATATTACAAACAAAACAATTAATTAATGTATGAAAAACACCAAATTGTACTGGCAGGCTAGCTAAGCCGGATGGCGAAACATTATACTTGTTTGGTGACAGGTGAGGCCCTACTAATTGCCATGCGGCTTGAGAGGCTCTATGCGTTGGCGCGAGGGGATTTGAGGCCACTCGTCGTAGTGGCAGGAGTTTTAGGCCTCTCGGTGACTGTAAGACAGAAAAACAGGGAAAGGGAGTGACAGGTGAGGCCCTCTCTGTGCAACATGCGAGGCGGGTGTTGAAGTGGGGTGTTGGCCTTGCGGGACCACTAACTGATGGCGACTGCCAAGAAGGGGTAAATACCTATTGGGAAGCCTATTGCCAGTACTCTAACCTAGGGAGGAAGAAATAAAATGTATGGTAGAATACCATATGAGCAGGTGTACGTACCTGGTAGTATGACAAATCTCACAGGAAAAACCGTGTGATGCATATATATTTAAGCTTGACAGCCTGAAATGGGTAAAAGAGAGTAGTATGATGAGTGTGGATTGTTGGAAAGAAACAGACTTGTAGCCTGTACCAGCGATGTTTTTTAAGGCTTGCTGGCATATGGCTTGTAAAATGAAATGTTGTGATATACCATGGGAATATAAATGTTTACTCCGGAAAAGTGATGCCGTGGCTTTAATAAAACATCTATGAAAGGAAGGTGAGGGAGGCTGTGGCCTATGTATAAAACAGCATTTGTGTTATATAATAACAGTGTGTAAGGGAAACATAAATTGATGTAAGTTATATATGCATATTACTGTGCAGTAAAACGACGTATGATTGGTTGGATCAGAAAGTGTGATTCAACCCGCGCATGCATGCATGAAAAGGAAACTATAACCTTATGTATGTGTCATAGTTAACAACAAAGAAATGAGGCCTGTAACGTAGGCTGAATCAATTTTAAATGAAATGGATAATTATGGAAAAAACTCCTGGAAGCGTGGGAGTCAAATGATCCATTTCATGCACCTGATAAAATAAGTGATACCTTTAAATAGAAATGACAATAGTCTGTCTATTAAAACAAGCAACTATTTAACCAAATGTATATACATGAAATGATGAACTGTAACTCACGAAACAGATCTATGCGTAATACATAGCAGAATAACCGAATCCAATATGAAGGGAACCAGAAGCTAGGACGAATAGTTTAAACGTATGCATTTTATGTGAACAGCAAGCGTGCTTAAATATAACATGAATAAAGTGCCGAACGGAAACACAACCGAAATGATAATCGTTCAGTGTAGCAAGGGAACAGTTTGTGCGAAATGATTACTTCACTTAATACGCCTGATTTAGCCGAACAAAACATACGAAATGAAGCCGTGAAACGGCTTGTATAATTGCGACATAGCAGAGAAAAGCCGTAACGCAAGGACCCGTGCTGTACCATGCACCGTGGGAACCAATCTTGGCGTGACAGGTAGGTCTAACTCACGGTTTAGGAGTCCCTGGGACGCGATCTACGACGAAGACCGGGGTAAGAAGCTGGACGGACGGAAAAGGCCTGCAACAGGATTCCTAGACACAGCTTGCCGTGGAGAAAACTCGTGGGTAAGAAAACCAAGATGGCATCTGAGAGTACCCGGAAGTGGATCCTCATTCAGCGCTGACCTCAAATGGTATGGAGCCAGGTAAGAGGTGTCCCTTAAGTAGGGAAGGGGGTGTGTCATACACTTCTCCCACAATTACAGGCCAAACGGCCTTAATACATATATATATATATATATATATATATATATATATATATGAAAAAAAACTTTAAAACTATACATAAAAGTTATATATATATATATATATATATATATATATATGTGTGTGTGTTTGTGTGTGTGTAAATATATTTTACTTTTATGTATAGTTTTTATTTTATACATATATATGTATGTATATATTTTATAATGGCCCCATATGCAGCCAGCATATTCTGAAGGATGAAAAAAGAAAGGAATCTCCCAGGTGATATGTCTAGCAGTTAATATCTGAAAGAGAAAGCTACACACCCATATGACAGGACCTTGGCAAACAGCATGAGTAAAAACTATCATTTAACTTGAGTCTCAAAGGGGGCCTAGAAACATTTTGAGTTTTTTAAACACCAATATGTTTCAGAAGCAGCATTTTTATGCTTTTCTCTGTAGCACTCTGGTCAGCTGTGTATATCATATTTATCTAATCTATCTATTTTATTTATTGTTGGACTTGTGCACAGCACAAAAAATCAGTTTGGTCAAACCATTTTTTCCAAAAATGAAATTCGGTTAAGGACCTCCCGCACTCATTAATTTGATGGTTAAGCTCGTCAAAATATCATCTATGAAAAATAGTCGCTTCACGCATTAAGTGGGAAAAAGTAACCAATAGAGGAAAAAAAGAGGATTATAAAAAATATATATATATATATTCATTAATTATAAAACAATATGTTTATTAAATATATACTTTAAAATGTAAAATGGGGGATTTTTGCTCCCCATTTATTCCCTTTATCACTTCTCATTTGATCTTTTAATAAAAATCTTAGTGACTGTCTCCTGGCCATCAATTATCATCAATTCATTTTGTCCTCTCAATAACCAATTTTTTTTCCGAATGGCAAAACAAACGAGCAAGTGCATCTATGAAGCTAGTCATTTTCTATACATCTAGGTGCTTTGAAGGTATGGAATTTGGCTGAACCTTCGATTGCTGAAACCAATGCACAAGTCTATTTATTGCTCACCTGCAAAGAGCCTGTTTCCACCATTCTTGAATTAAATAATTTAACTTATATAATGAATTATACAAATTTCAGAAGACTGGGCATTGCCTCGGCCCTGATGAGTCTGTTTTATGAAGGGCACAGGAGACTGTAGAATCACTGACCCTATTATTTTAATATTGGTCAATATAATACAAAAGGGCCAAGAGACTGTGTATCCCCTAGGCCCATTATATGATCCTTGATACTGCTGGAGTAAATGATGGAGTAAGGACCATGCATAGATCCTCTACCTGGGTTCATTGGGGTCTATTTTTATTTATCTCTTTTTTACATAAATATTATGAGAGAAAAGCGATGACTCTGTGTATAAGCCAATTATTTCTCCCTATTAGATGTATGGAGGGTAGGAGTTGTCAACTTGTTTTTTGTCTTTCCATCAGGCAGAGACAGGTTTTAGTTTTTGAGGGTTAGTGGGTTAAACTGTAATAATAGAGTTGGAAATCCGGCGATAACAGTCACTGAGTAGCAGATAATGGTGCCAATTATATTCTATGTGTGCCCTTACCAGCAATGGCAGCTGGTAATTCACTGTTGCTATTCATTGTTTACATAGAAAGCTTTTTTTCATTCTTTCCACATGATGTTTTGGTACACTTATGACACAATAACATGTGTAGCAGTGGTTTTAAGATATAACTATGTTTCAAGACATTTTAAGTTTCACATTTTTTGCATAAAAGTGAAAAGGTCAGAAATATTAATATAATGTTTTCCAACTGTTTCTATTAGGGAACTAGTAGAACAGGTTAAATTTTGCACCTGGAAAAAAATCGCCTATTCTTCATTTATCACATGCCCTGCAGCTTTAACCCCATTGGTTAAGGTTGAACAAACCTATGTGAATTCCACTTTGTTATAAAGGCAAAGTTACCTTAGACAAGTTAATTGTGTAACCCCTGTATGTAACTGACAGAATTTGCAAAGTGAGAGTTGTTGTGAGAACTACATTCTCACTTTATAGCTTACAAAGACCATTCAATAACATGCTACATTTTTCAAGGAACCAACATTTTTTGTCAGTGACATAAGCCTTGCTCTTAAGATGAGCTAAAGGTAATTAAGATAATTTCTACAATATACCCACCTTTTCAAATTTGACAGACAAGTTGTTAAGCTAGTAAATGTCTCAGTTTACACAATGAGCCATGGGTTTTGGGTATAATCGGTAGGTGGTTTGTCTCTTTGATGTTTCTGCAAAACAGAACATCTGGAGGAGAGTAGACATGACAGACAATGGATTCCTCTGTGTTTATTGGCATGTTGTACAAGTCACTACAGTAGAGGAATTTCGTGGTGTCACTACTAGTCAATTAGAACCAAATTGTGAATCCTTGTCAAGAGTGAGGACTTACACACACACAACACTTGCAAATAAAAAGGTGGCCGAACAACCACATGATTATAAAGGAAAGTTTTTGGGGGGAGGGTAAACACTTGAACAGGAGGTGAATGCTAGCTATAGACCATGAATAGAAATACTATGTTCCTAATCCTCCAGATCCAATTTATAATTTAGGTCAGATTTCCTTTAATTATTTGTTTTGGAATAAAGCCCTTAAAAATCAGCATAGAAATATATTGTTTATTAAAGGAAAAAAAGTGCAGCAGAAAAAGAACATTTCATTACTCACTAATATAGAGGGAAGAAACACTTTGACAGAAATAAAGATATTTTTTATTTAATATTGTCTTATTCCAACAAAGGTAGTTAAAGGAACACTTGATATAGTGCCTGGAAGTTCATATTGCTTCCTTACCTTTAGGGGTTAAATCACTCATGAACTGTTTAACCCTAAGCTAGATCTCAAGTTATCATTCCTGTATTGTTTACATGCACTTTCTCTAATTCTGATCCATGGCCAGTCACCGGACAGAGGCACCGCTAACTGGCTTAGAGAGGTCAGCGGATGTTCTAAAGTTACGCACCATTTTTATGAATGGGAAAGTACTGATCATAATTTATTAATAATAAAAAGTAACAGAGGTTTGTATTTTTAATTTAATAAGACTGTCAATGAAAAAAATATTACTTTTAAAATTTTTAACAAATATTTGCAAATTGTAATTTACAAAAAAATTAAAGGTTGAAAAAAAGTATTTTTGATCTACTTACAACAAGAAAGAAATTACCGTATCAACATTATTCTGGTGTAGCAAGCGTATCTCCGTCTAAATGCTTAATAAGCATGAAAGTAAATTGATGTGTTTCCCTTTGGGCATGTCCCTGCATGCCTAGACACTGGGGATCTTTGCAGTGCATTTCAATGTGGCTTAGAAGTTCTTAATTCCTAAATATGTAAAAAGTAGTGATGTCCCGAACGGTTCGCAGGCGAATAGTTCCTGGCGAACATAGCTTGTTCGCGTTCGCCACGGATGGCGAACATATGCGATGTTCGGTTCGCCCCCTATTCGTCATCATTGAGTAAACTTTGACCCTGTACCTCACAGTCAGCAGACACATTCCAGCCAATCAGCAGCAGACCCCCCCACCTCCTAGACAGCATACAATTTAGATTAATTCTGAAGCTGCATTCTTTTTTTTTTTTTTTTTTTTTTTGACAGAAGTGTGTTATATTTGAGCATGCTAGGCTGAACGTGCGTATATCATGGCTAGTTGCACTGAGGGTATGAGTATAGCAGTACATTGTTGTGAAAGATGGCTGTCATGTTTAGGGTGTAGCTTGCACGTTATCAACTGTGTATTTATATCTGCAGCTCCACCACTAGTTATAATTCAAGTGTGAGTCACCCCATGAGATGACACTAGTGAATAACATAATACATGAACGGTTACGGTAAAGGCATGTAAGGAACCACGACAATAAACTCTTTAGGAGGTGAAATAATGACATGTTTAAACGCTTGCTACTTTACGATTAGTTAATGTGCAGAGAGCAGTTCATGTGATCAAAGGCATGGTGTGGAGGATCGGCTATAGTGCGACATGCTTGGCAGGCTGCTGTTTACTGCTTGTGCTCATCCGATCCCTTCTGGGCGCCAGGTGCAGACCCTGGGAGTCCCTGATACCTGGAACAACAAAGGCAAGTCTCTGGCTGAGTCCCAGTTCGCGGCTTGAGGTGGTGGAAGCTTGTTTTGTTGGGTGGTCAGATCTGTCCCGGTGGTGCTTCACGTCCGGTGCGGGATTGTGATGGCCTAAGGTTGAGGTGAGTGCTTGACGTGGGGCAGGCTCTGCATTTCTGTTTGTGCCTCCGGTCCCGTCTTCGACACCTTTTGCGTTGGTGGATTTTAATGGGGACTGCTTCGCTTAGCTGTGGTGGAGCTTGTTGGGGCTGTGGTGGAGCTTGTTGGGGCTTCCTGCTTGTTATTTGCTTCCAAAATTGATTAAAGAGTCTGTCCAGCATAGACTCAATATCCTGCCATGCTTTGCTGGTACCAGGAGGACACGCGGCTGTTGCCATATTGGGAGAGTCGCAGATGAGTATGTCAGCCTGGGCGGCTGTGCTCTGTGCGTCCATTAGCTCCAGACAGCCTCTCAGGGGTGGACCGGGATAACCCCCACCGGTCCGAGGGGGGTGGTAACGGAGCTCCTGCCGGGAAGTAGCTGCTCCTGGGCATCCCTGGATCAGGAGATCGGCCGCCTCTCCCGCCCCGTGAGCACCAGGCCACACTTGCCACGGAGAGGTAAGTAAGACTCTGTCGAGTTGCTGACCGCTATTAAGCATGTCGGGTCGGTCAGGTAGGAGCAACATTGCTGGGTCATCCCCTTCTGGGGTGAAATTCGCTTGTTGATAGCTGCTTAAAGTGAGATATTGAGGGAGCTCACGCGAAGTGCGTCTTTCCTCCATGACAGCTAGGCCCCGCCCCCCGGAAGCTGCATTCTTAGTGAGAGGAGGGACAGTGTAGTTGCTGCTGATTTAATAGGGAAATCGATAGCTAGGGTAGTGTATTCAGTGTCCGCTACAGTCCTGAAGGACTCATCTGATCTCTGCTGTAAGGACAGCACCCCAAAAAGCCCTTTTTAGGGCTAGAACATCAGTCTGCTTTTTTTTTTCCCTGTGTAATCTAATTGCAGTTGCCTGCCTGCCAGCGTATGTGTCAGGCTAACAGCGTATACTGTGCCCACCTGCAAGTGCCAAATGTCAACACAATACTAACTGAAATATAGTTAAAATAGCAGTTGATATATTCAGATTGGAGTCTGTCCATCATTACTATTGTTATTATATTTATTATTTTTTATATAAAATGTCAGCAGATTCAATAGGGCTGTGTATCAGGTAGAGATTTGTGTAACATTTAACAAGAATATCTACTGTAAATGCATAAATACAAGTGCTATGTATTGAACTGAATTCCTTTTTGGCAACTCCACAACTATAGTATATTATGTAAAGCAGGGGTCCTCAAACTCCAGCCCCCCAGATGTTGCTGAACTACAACTCACATGATTGTCTGGCTATCTAGCTTGCATTTAAAAAAAAGAAAAACTTTTTTGACTGTAATATAATAGCAGTCAGTTTCCTTCACACGTGTGCGTTTCAGGGACTGCCAGGGCACAGTGTCACACCAGTGCAACTCATATCTGGTGTAACAGTAGTGTACATTAAAAAAAAACTAGAAATTTGACTGTGAAATAATAGCAGTCAGTTTCCTTCACACGTGTGCATTTCAGGGCCTGCCAGGGCACAGTGTCACACCAGTGCAACTCATATCTGGTGTAACAGTAGTGTACATTTAAATAAAAAATACAGGGGGCTTGTTGTCACCTTTCGGGGACCCTTGGTGTTGTACGTGGCTGGGTGGAGGAAGAGACCTTCTATGACATCAGTGAGGACCAGGAATGGGACATGGCTAGCTTGGTATCCAACCTTGTGCAAATGGGGAGTTTGCGTTTGTGCAAATGGACTGTTTGCGGTTGTTTGCGGTGCGTTAAACGGGGAGTTTGGTCTGTCACTGTGAAGCAGGCGTAACCCTTACACTACCTGATCGATACAACATCATACCTGATGTTTTAAAGCACGTTATTCCAAACAATTTAGGAATGTTAGGTGATTTATGCCCTTTATGGATTAAAACCAGACTCTGCATCAACTATGTAATTTTCCATGGGAGTTTTGCCATGGATCCCCCTCCGGCATGCCACAGTACAGGTGTTAGTCCCCTTGAAACAACTTTTCCATCACTATTGTGGCCAGAAAGAGTCCCTGTGGGTTTTAAAATTCGCCTGCCTATTGAAGTCTATGGCGCTTCGCCCGGTTGCGAACATTTGCGGAAGTTCGCGTTCACGAACATCACTAGTAAAAAGCAATAGCCCAGCGGAGAGAGAGAGAGAGATATTTTCTATGTATTGTCCACTTCTCACTTAATATGTAAATCGGTTCCACACAATAGTTTAGTGTTCGCATTAAAAGAATTTGGTCTTGGTGAAAATTATTGTTCTTGGGTAGTGCCTTGGCTTAAATATACAGTAGAGAGAGTTGTTATTAATGGTAAATCTTCAAGCTAAACAAAAGTGCCTTCAGAGGTCTGATCTGGGACCTCTTCTCTTCAACCTTTATATAAATTGTCTTGAAATTGGCATTGCAAATCATGTGTCTTTGCAAATGACAGAAAACTGGAAAAGGTGATACAGTGTGAGCAAGATATTACTATGTTGCAGAGGAATGAATACTCAAATGGCATATTAAATTTAATGTAGTCAAAAGCAAAGTTATGCAATTTGGGGTGAATAATTTACACCCTAAATGTTAGTGAGTTAGGAAAATAACGCACAAGAAAGATCTGGGAATTGTTATAGACAACAAACCAGTGTTTTGGCACCTGTTCTAAAGAAGGATATTATAGCACTAGAAAATAAGTGCAGAGGCAGGCTACAAAACTAATATGAGGAATGGAAAATTTTTGTTCTGAAGAAATTAAATCTGTTTAGTTTAAAAAATGGCACCTTTGAGTAGATGTGATGACATTGTACAAATATATTCTGGGCCAATACAAAACATTGTCTGGAATTAATTTTATAAATAGGACTAAACATAGGACACAAAGTCACCCATGTAGACTCAAAAAAAAAAAGATTTAGTCTAAGGAAAGAGTTCTTTACAGTGAAAATAATAAAGATGTGGAATTCTCTGCCTGAAAATATGGTTTTATCAGAATTTGTACAGATGTTTAAGCAGTGACTGGCTGAATTCTTGCAAAAGAAAAATATTAAGGAATATAAAAGGGTTAACAGTTTCTTGATCCAAAGAGAGATCTGACTGCTATTCTGGGGTTGAGAAAGAATTATTTCATAGTTTGCTGCAGAATTGTAAAGAGCTAACTTCTCATTGTTTCTACCTTCTTGAATGAATGTTCCAGATTTTAGACTCCAACTTGTGTTTCAACCTGCAAGTGCCAAATGTCAACACAATACTAACTGAAATATAGTTAAAATAGCAGTTGATATATTCAGATTGGAGTCTGTCCATCATTACTATTGTTATTATATTTATTATTTTTTATATAAAATGTCAGCAGATTCAATAGGGCTGTGTATCAGGTAGAGATTTGTGTAACATTTAACAAGAATATCTACTGTAAATGCATAAATACAAGTGCTATGTATTGAACTGAGTTCATTTTTGTCAACTCCACAACTATAGTATATTATGTAAAGCAGGGGTCCTCAAACTCCAGCCCCCCAGATGTTACTGAACTACAACTCCCATGATTGTCTGGCTATCTATGTAATTCAAAGAATCATAGAAATTGTAGTTCAGCAACATCTGGGGGGGCGGAGTTTGAGGACTCCTGATGTAAAGCTTAACAAATAATGTGTAGCAACATGACAATCCTTTTTTCTATAACTGGTCCATGATTGACATCTGTGTTCTTAAATGTTTTTTTATTGATCAGCCCCTACAACTTAGTTAAAGGGACACTATAGTCACCAGAACAACTACAGCTTAATGTGAAAAAAAATGAGGGACTACCAAAAAACTGCAATATATATATATATATATATATATATATATATATATATATATATATATATAGTTTTTTTAGAGATAGCTGTTACATATGTTATATATGTTATAGATGATTCAATCAAACATCTATCTAGACTTAACAAAATGTATGGAATATTTTACTTTAAAATATGTGGGACTATCAATCATTCAAAAAGGCAAAACCTGAAATTAGACAAATAATGAAACAAAAATATTTCTTTGCCCTATGTAACAAAAGAGAATCGTACGAAACATGGAGCTTTAAAAATCAATGAAACAATGTCAACTATTCAAATACAGAATTTAAATATACATATTTGAAATGCCAAGCCTCCTAAGCGTCTATACATCATAGCCTTACAATTCATATTAAAATAAAAATGTAACAATGAAAAAGTGTGATTTATTCTATACAACTGTCACCTTTTTATGCAATAATTTTAGTTATGTTCTAAACAATCTGAGATTGAGAAAGAACAGAATAACTTCAGATGTACAGTAAGTTTATTGTCAAGCTGTTGTGTACAGAATCCAAAGCAGTCTTTTATAAAAATGATGGATTAAATGTGTTTCATGAGAGCAATGCACTCTTTACTGGGTGTGCAAGCTGTGGGATGTGTTTTTAAATTACACTTAATGAATTGAGATCGCATTCTCTTGGCCTGTAAGACCTTATATTTTGAGAAAAGAGTTTTGTGGTCAGTGGGTGAAAATGCACTGTAGGATGGAATACAAAGCTTGTGTGTAAAAGTTAGAGGTTTCTTTGAGATGAAATGCTTTGAAAACTCCTATGCGATCTGACCCAGCTGACTGCATCTGCTGTGTTAGTAAAAGGACTATGTGTTATATCAGCTGGACATAGAAAAATGTTCGTTATGACGACGTGAATTAAATAGTAGAAATATGCATGTATGTGTAAACACATCGAAACCATTTCAAAATTTAAGTAAAATTGTTTAGCATAGAAACGTCATTACAAGCTTTATATGAAAAATTTCAGCATCCTGGTGCCTTTATTAGGATAATAACAGCAAATTGTATAGGATGCAATACAAACAGCAATCAAACTTGTGAAATGCTGCATTGTATGAATACCATGAATACCAATAAGGGATATTTATGAAAAGAGGCATGCTTTGATCTTGTAACCCACACACACTCAAGATTCCTGCATCCACATCTAACAGTAGCACACTTAATAGCAACACTCAACATTACAATAAATCGTAAAAGGCACCCAATCTTAAAGGAACATTCCAAGCAACATAACAGCGTGCTGTAGAGATTATGGAGGAAGAAGTAATCTGCCCCACCCTCAATGTAAGTGGTCAAACCATTTTTAAAGGAACACTATAGGGTCAGGAATACGAACGTGGCAATAATCCACCAGAAACATCTACCAATCCTCCACTTATTACTGCGACATATGACGCAGGGTGGGATAGAGTCTAGACGGGCATTCAAAAATTCTGGCCCCTCTTAATGGATGACATACACTTGAAACAAGTACTAGGTCCAAAAGTTGAGATAACTGCACGGAGGGGAAGGAACCTAAAGGGCCTCTTGGTCCCCAGCCATTTTCAACCCCAGCATCTGAATATAGACATTTAACTAAATACTCCCATTAAGGGCTCTTTCAAGTGCAGGAGATGTGTTGCCTGCAAGTTTATTAAACGTGACTCAAAAAAGTCACCGACAGTGAATAAAACAGACTTTCAATATCACCTCCTTCTTCAACTGCAATACTGCAGGCTTAGTTTATCTTCGCACTTGTAAATGCGACTCCAAATATGTGGGAAAAACCTTTCGATCTTTCAAAGAAAGGATAAAAGAACATGTAAGGTCTCCCACCCTTACTATGGAGACCACCATTTCCCGTCACTTGAAGGAGCACCACTCAGGCGATTCAAAAGGTCTCAGATTTTCTGGGTTGGAACTGGTAAGATGGAATATGAGAAGGGGCGACTATGATAGACTTTTGAGACAACGAGAACGTTTTTGGATATACCGACTGAAGACCCTTCAATTCAAAGGTCTAAATGAAGGCTTTTCCTTCTAACCGTTTATTTAACTCACTTGTTGGTCATATTCCCATATACTAGACTACGGAAATTTATTAAATAAATTGGCTGAGCATAACATGTAAATTTATGATATTCTACACAGAAACCAGTTACGTCTAGAACCTAGACTAGTGGCAAATATAGGCTCTTTTTGCCATGTTAAATAATAAACACCACTCCCCGGATTTTCGGATGTAAAACTTTTTTCTATTATCCCTGATGTAGGGCGCCATGAATGTCAAGACACCTTATTGGCTAGGGTAGACACTTTAAAGGACCACTCTAGGCACCCAGACCACTTCAGCTTAATGAAGTGGTCTGGGTGCCAGGTCCAGCTAGGGTTAACTAATTGTTTTATAAACATAGCAGTTTCAGAGAAACTGCTATGTTTATCAATTAGTTAAGCCTTCCCCTATTTCCTCTAGTGGCTGTCTCATTGACAGCCGCTAGAGGCGCTTGCGTGATTCTCACTGTGAAAATCACAGTGAGAGCACGCAAGCGTCCATAGGAAAGCATTATGAATGCTTTCCTATGTGACCGGCTGAATGCGCGCGCAGCTCTTGCTGCGCGTGCGCATTCAGCCGACGGGGAGGAACGGAGGCGGAGAGGAGGAGGAGAGCTCCCCGCCCAGCGCTGGAAAAAGGTAAGTTTTTACCCCTTTCCCCTTTCCAGAGCCGGGCGGGAGGGGGTCCCTGAGGGTGGGGGCACCCTCAGGGCACTCTAGTGCCAGGAAAACGAGTATGCTTTCCTGGCACTAGAGTGGTCCTTTAACTAACATAGATCTATTGTCTTACCACACAAAAAACGTTGTTCTCAAATATCTATACGATATTTTCAACTAGACTGTTCCATACACTAGCCGAATGTGGAATTTTACACCACTTAGTTTCAAAATGTATAACATTAGAAAGTACAGAGTAAATAACATTCCTCATTGAATATGCCCATAATTAAACAATCAATGTTGCTTTGCTCCCAAACTCCCTATTTAATCCACTTTCCGCCAGTGGAGATTTATAAACATCCTAACTAATATACAGTTACTGTCCTACTTCTAAGCGATCAAATAGTGTTTTATCTCTACTGAACTATCTATACTATATTCCCTATCAGGGATCTATAAGAACTGTCCTTTCATAAGGACTTTCATCTAATTTCGGCATTGGATGAGTTAACACCTTAACATCTCCCCGTGCTCAATTTGATACACGCCACTCAGAGCGAGTGACCTGCCCCCATGTGGACGCGATTGGCGGATAACGATGATGTCACAGAAGCAAGGGGTGGCCCCTCCTGGTCAAAAGAGCTGGCTGGCCCAGTCCAGTCTACATCCAACTCTTCACAAAGGTGCATTTCAGTGCCGAAATGGATTTTTACTTAGGACCACTCTGAAGTTATCCTATCTTTAGACTCTTGATATAATTTCCTGGATATTTAGATGTAGGATTGGTTAGTAGGTATAACTTAAGCTAGCTTTTGGAGCTGCCTTGAAGCAGCAAGCGCAAGATAGCACACCCAAAGAGAGCCATTCAATTTGGATGCACTTTAGATCAGCAGGATTGAATTTAGTTACTATTCTCCTTATACTCTGAAAAATATTTCCTCTATACTTCTGAGTAATACATTTGGGGATCTACCTATTTTCTGCTGGCTAAGCATCCCAATTGCAGGATTGTCTGTTTTCTTAGTTGATTGCTACTGACCGAGTTTTATTTATGTTATGCAATTTAAGACCCTAGCAATCCATAGAGTGTGTGATATTGGGATATCACCTCTGTACCTGCCATTTAGGAAAGTCATGTGGTGACCTATACATGCTGGGTTAACATTTTGCTTACAGGAATGTGCACTCGCTCCCCTGTATGCTATTGAGCGAGTTTCACGGATACCCTGTACAATAATATCATAGCAACCTGTAGCACGGTGAGCAAAGGAGGATACAGTAATAGGGGATGTATTCATTACTACTATTTCCACTGTTAGCTTCCCAATCATTATCTAACTACATCTGGGGTCTGCTACTCTGGACTTCCCCATGTATTCCCTGACCTCACTACTCAATAATACCTACATGCCTATTTCAGAGATATATATATGTTTTTTCGAGTTTATGTATAGATTTAGAGATAGCCATGTATTTTGCCACTTGAAACTTTATTTATTCTCTATAATATTAACAAGTCGTGCTACATAATACTTTTCTGATAGTATCCAATTTATATAAAGCCTAGACCGATAATTCTTGGCAACATTATATTAGGTACACTAGAACCTGCACCAACAGGCTTCAGCAGTTGGTCCTATTTTAATATTTTTATTTATTTTTTTCATTTTTTTCATTTTGTATTCACACTGTCTTTTTATGTTCTACATATATATATTATTAGTGATCAAATAAAGTTATTTAATAGTTTTCTTTGCTTTTTATATAATAAGGCACTTTATGCCTACCACTGGATCTAAAAAGCCTCTATTAGGGTAGCAGGACTGGTATTGGGTTTGCCTTCCACGTGTATTCCTGACCCTATAGTGTTAAAAACACTTTTTAGGTGGCCGTCCCCCCCCGCCAACCTCCTTCCTGGAATAAAGCTGCAAAACGTATCTTTATTCCAGCGGCACGCAGGACTGCTGGCGTTGGCTCCACCTCCTTGTCTGAGATCATCACAATTAATTATCTCAGCCAATCCAATTATTTCCTATGGGAAATGCTTTCCTAAGTGAAATCCAATGCAGTCCAATGTCAATGCTAGTTAAGGAAGCAGATTGAGGGGCAGAGCCAAATGCTACGGTGGCCAGTCAACATCTCCTCATAGAGATGCATTGAATCAATCTCTAAAGTTTAGCATATCCATGCAAAGCACACATTGTGCAGCACTAACCCAGGAAGCACCTCTAGTGATTGTCTGATTGACTGCCACTGCAAGTGTAGCTAGGCAGCAATGTAAACATTGCCTTTTTTTGAAAGGCAGTGTTTGCGTGAAAATGCCTGCAGGGAAAGACTATAGAAACCAAAACAACTACATTAAGCTGCAGTTGTTAGGGTGACTATAATGGTTTGACTTCTTCCCTGGGGTCCATCTTCATGTCTTGTCACAGCCAGAAGCTCTCATCACTGAGGAATGCTCATCAGTGCAGGATTTAGTACATTGAGTGAGAATGATCAGATAGCAGTCTCAGCCAATTCACTAACCCTATACTGCGGGACTTAGTTCAGGAGAGGTGTGCCTAAACACCATCTAATGGAGCCAGATCTTCCATGTGCTTATTTAGATTCATACCTTAATCTTTCAATCATTTTAGTTGCTCACTAACTGGTGTAAGATAAAAAGCATGAAAGTAGAGTTCAGTGTTGTATGCACATAGTTATCATTGAGCAAAAAGTTGGCATTTAAATTTTTTTTATTTTTTTTTAAACAAATGATAATTTATAAAATATGAAAAAATAATCAGGTGTTAGTTTAATGAATTAAAACAAATGAGTAATAAGTAAGCAGTTTCCTTTTAGTAAAAAAAAACATATGGGTAAATGAAATGTGCTGTGCCTGCATAAAAACTTAGAATGCAATATACCTTCATCCCTGATAGAAAATTAGTTTGTGTTTTTAAGAGGCATTTATAATTGTCTGTGATAATGCATGCAGACAGCAATTATAATATTGCTGTGATGTCAACAGAAGTGTTTCTTTGTTAATATTGGTTTTGTGCTTTGGATCCATGGATAACTTCACCAGTACTTTTAACCTGACACTGAAATGCACACTAAGCAAAACCTACACAATACATAACGTTAGCACTCTGTTAACATAATATACCATCCCTGTTAACACGCAAAGACCCTACGTCACAAAATCATAAATGCTACAACAGCCTATGCACAAATATACCAATCACCCATATTCCTACCTCATATACCTACCTAGACATTAAACACCTCCGCCATGCAAGCACACAATGCACACTCTGAGCACAAACCATTATAATACATAAACAAATATCATACTTATACATTAGTATGAAAATACACACCCAATATATACCATTCCCTCTGTACCACTCTCGTATTTCAGAATAGGGGTTATGTTTTCTAAATTCAGGATTTAAATCTGCTCTAATCTGGCAAAGCCCAGAAGTTTGTAAAGGGCAGTATAATAAGAAGTGTTAGATTGTAAGCTATTTCACTCAGGGTCCTCATCAACTTGTCTAATTTATTGTTATATGTTCCCCTTTATAACAGTGTAAAGCACTGCAGAATAGGTTGGCACTAAATACATGTCAATAATAGTGATAATAATGTTATATAGAAATCCTTAAAGCCATTCAGTATATGAATCTTTAACTTCATATGTTATATCCAGTGTTTTAGGCTTACAGTTGATAAATTCTGTTCAGTTGTAGGCAATGATTTTGTGTTGCTAATTTTTAAGAACAGGCAAGCCTGGTAAATAGGACAGTGAAAACTATCCAAACTCTCTTAGATTAATTTCCCTGTTTAATTTTAATTAGCATCAACCTGAGACTCTCTCGGGTCAAACGTTATTTCCAGACAGTTATGACCCCTTGATACACTTGGGTCAAATAACAAGGTGATTATATCCAGGAAAACTGGTTTAGCTGTAGTCAGTAACTGGCATACTTAGTTCTCACAGAGTTTAGAGAGACAAAAAGTGTTTCATTTCCACCATGATACAAATGAGTATTGTATTTATCAAAGGCAAAATGATTTAATTAGCATTCTTTGATTCAATTTGGAAGATTTTGCAATCCCACTCGTATTCTGGGATTGCCACATGTACTTGATGAAAACTGGAAACAAGCATGACATTTAGGTTTGTAGCTCCTCAAGTTAGGAAATATAGGTTAACCCCTTAAGGACCAAACTTCTGGAATAAAATGGAATCATGACGTGTCACACACGTCATGTGTCCTTAAGGGGTTTTAAAGGAACACTATAGCATTAGGAATACAAATCTGTATTCCTAATACTATAGTGTCCCTCTCCTTATCCCTAAATAGGTCACCTCCCCTCCGTTTGCCATAAAAATTAGATTTACTTACCTTTTTCCAGTGCATGACCTCTTCTAGCGTGGTCTAATTGAATGCTCCTCATAGAGTGAGTGCCACACAAGTATTCAAACTTTCCAATAGAAAATCATTGAAGCAATGCTTTCTTATGGGGCTTCTGTGTCACGTGACCAAGTTTTAAATCAGCGTATCAGGCAGTGTAAGCTCCTGTAGTGGCCGTTATATTGACTACAACTAGAGGTGGAATAGACCCTGCAATGTAGACATTGCAGGATCTCAAAAACTGCAATGTTTTTCATTGCAGGGATCAGAGGACAGGGACACTGCACCAACACCACTTCATTGAGATGAAGTGGTCTGGGTGACTATACTGTTCCTTTAAAGGTTTACTCCAAGCATCACAACCACGTCAGCCTGATTGTCTAAATCTACTATTTCAGTCTTAATTTTCCACCAAGTCAATTCTAATATCTCTATGACTTGCTGTTTAATATTTCAACCATTTTATTTAATCAAGTTACTTTAGAATTTTTTTTTTTTTTTTTTTTAGCTCTAGTACCTTTAGAATTGATGGAGAATTCAGATCAGAAGGTCTTGACTTAATATTGTTGAATAAGCTTTCCAAATGATATAATATTTTTGGATAAACCTATATATTTAAATTTCAAAAAATATATAATATATATCAAAAATATCAACATATTAAAAATTATGAAAATATTACATTCAATATTTTTTCCTAATTAAATAATTTTAAACATTTATGCAAAAATATTAAATCATTTAAAAATCTTATCCAACAATATTAAATTGAGGCCTAAATTGTGAAGCATTGTCTTCCAGTTTTATTTTAAAGGCACAGAACAGGATCATTACAGGTCTAGTGCAGAACTAACATCCCATGGTATACTCTCTGATTTCCTAACGAAGGTAATGAATGTGCCAGGACTGGCTAAAAGAAAAATCATCTACTTCCTACTTTTGGCATAGTTAAGTGCAATATGCGTATATGTTTTATTGTTTTATTTTATTCTGTGTTATTGAATTAATTTCACACAATAATAGGCTATAAATGAGGGTGATCTAAATGAGGGGCATCTAAAGCCATGACTGTCCCTTTAAACTGAAAATGGACTTGATGACTCTTTTTCTGTTTTTAAGAGGGGTACCTTGAAATATGATGGACTGCCCAGTTTATTTAACATTTCCAACATTTTGACTGTAAAAAAACAATTTATAAGAAAAAACAAACACAGAGATCATGATTAAATGGTTACGGTTAATTGACAGGTAACAAATTACATGATCAAACGATCAGCTCACAATAGCCTCAGTCAGCACCAAGCGACAGGTCTAATTAATGCAAAGTAGCCCCTGGAAACCCACATTTGCAGGTGCTCTCTTCAGTGACAAAGGAAAAGTCTGGAAATATAATTGAGCTTTTTTTTTCTCTCTATTTTAAAGCCCCTCTTAAATATGTACTTATTAACATAAGAATACATTTGTATGGCCCCGAAAAATAAACACTACAAGTGCAGATAATTTAATTAGCAGGCCAAAAATAGAAGGCATGCTCTTACAAATATTTCCATGAGGCAAACAACACATCTTAATTGTTTGTTTCTCTAAGGGAAGGAGCTAAAGCAAGGAATTAATTTGGTTCAGCCTGTGAAACAATCCGTTTTCGCTGTCTAATTCTAACAATTAAAGAAGTTTTCTCCGATACAATCAACATGTAAATCAGTTGTTTTTTTTTCCAAAATTAATATAGGCTTGGATGAATTAGGTTTGTACAAAGCCATAATGTAGAAACATGGCTACAGTTTGTTCTGTGAATGATCCAGAGAGAGTGTGTATATTGTAATTCAACAGAAAATAAAACAGTGAGTAAAAAATTTGATTTATTTACATTGCAAACCAAATGTCATGAGTCAATTGTTATTCACTAAATTATATTTAATTTTACCATATTAATTATCCAAATTCGCTCTCCAAGGCTAACTTGAGAGTAACGTAACTAATAAGCCAAAATGTTGGGAAATTTACCACCTAAAAACTGATGGAGAGTTTAATAAATAAACTATGAGTAAGCCAGAAAGAAGGGCTTTGAGTAATGGGAGTTACCAGAATCCTGGACAGATATATGCCAGTGACAGGCATAAAAAGACAGTTCCCATGATTAGAAAGCTTTGCTACAATTTTGGCCTTTTGAGGCCCTTCTGCTTTGTTAGCTCAAGCTAATGTGTGAATCAGTTTTTTAAATGGATTACACTTTATGAGATGTGGGTTGGAGTTACAATATTAATAAATAATATAGATAATGCTAAAAAAAAAATCTGCAGGAATTTTTGATATACAGATGTAACGGAGCTCCGTGTACTCCGACCGAGTACCCTCCGTTGATGGATGCTCCTAGCGCTCTCAGAGGACTCCAAGCACTGCAGACGACACCACAACCACCGCAGACTCCACAACCGCCGTAGCTTAACTGGAGCTGCGCCGTCTTCCTTCCACCCTGGATCGGCTTCTGTCCTCCAGGACCGTGTGGGGAAGACCTCTCCTCCAGGAGAGCGTATCTGGAACAAGCTCTTAAAAGAGCTAAGTGATTAAGAGCTCAGGGGAATATGCAGAGCATAGCAATCCCCAGTGTGATATAGCAGTTCCCTCCAATAACGAGACACGGCTACGTATTGAGGGTCAGAAGAGGTCTGAGGACTGGAACACCCAGCCTGCTTTTTATTAGGATAAGGTACACACAGGACACTCCCAGGGGGAGGATGAAATTAACCAATAACAGCATAGTACAGCCCACAGGTTCCCTCCCCTCAGATAAACAGTTAAACCAATTATTTCATACAGTAAAAATACAGTTTTCACATACACACTGTAACTTTAAAACCATACATTCAATTTCAATAAGTTGCATATTCAGACTCAGCATACATCAAACATAAACACTTCCAAAAATCAGCCAAATCCCTCCAGTGGATCAAAAGTTAGCTGGAAGTCCTTTATGACCGACCGCAAGCACAATTTCCTGCCCAAAACAGTTCCATAGATTTGGGCTGTGCGGTCGGTCAATTTCATGCGAAAAAACGACTAAGTCCCATTTCGAACGGGACTTAGTCTCTGGAGCTGCAAGTTCAGTATGGGAGAAGGTAAGGGTCAGCGGTGTTCGGCAGAATGTGTAGCCGATTTTAGTTCCACAGAATCTTTAGCATACACCGCTGACCGCATTCGAGGAAACCAAGATGGCCGCCGCCACGTGCAATTGACCGGCAGTAACCTCACAGCCTGGGAGGTAAATTGCCTGCACACTTTAGCTTCTGGGTGGTCTGCCTGTGTGGTACTTGGTTCAGTAAGCCCTATTTACTGAACCAAGTGGGGGAAAGCCAGGAACAAGTTATTTTACCGGTCTGGGGACATAGTCTTAAAGGGGCATTGTTCAGCAAAGTCACAATATGTCCCCAGACGGTTCTTAAAGGGCCATACACACCCAATAAATGTTAATAAGTTTTCAGGGGCACAATCTTCCAGGGGCCATAGTCATGAGGCAGGAGGCTGGCAAACATGCTTCTCCACAATCCAGGGTAGCAGGGCAATTTCTCATTTAAAGGGCCAGTTACAAATAGCGATTTGTAACACATCTCCCCTTTGGGGGGAAGACTAACCAGGCAACTGACCTTCTGTCGGTCAGTGCCTCCGTTAGTCGATCCACCAACCCACAATAAACAGATGTCCGAGTAGCCCCCCCACAACATCAAAGTACAGGAACAGCCCACCCACAACACACAGTCACTGCACCTGGGTATTTGGCTGTGGTAATGAGGCCACATGCCGAGGGAACTTGAAGGGCAGAGGCCAACTGCACTCTGCCCAGATGCCAGCTCTTCTGCTGGGGTAGCCTGCAGGACATCAGGCTCTGGACCAGGGACAAAGGTAGGGCAGAGGCCGACTGCACTCTGCCCAGCTGCCAGCTCTTCTGCTGGGGTAGCCTGCAGGACATCAGGCTCTGGACCAGGGAAAAAGGTAGGGCAGAGGCCGACTGCACTCTGCCCAGCTGCCAGCTCTTCTGCTGGGGTAGCCTGCAGGACATCAGGCTCTGGACCAGGGACAAAGGTAGGGCAGAGGCCGACTGCACTCTGCCCAGCTGCCAGCTCTTCGGCTGGGATTGCCTGCGGGACATCCGGCTCTGGACCAGGGACAAAGGTAGGGCAGAGGCCGACTGCACTCTGCCCAGCTGCCAGCTCTTCCGCTGGGGTACTGAGACCATAGTCCGGCTCAGTAGTCAAGGGAACATGGACGTCAGGAGGGGTTAGCATCGCCTCCGTTAACCCTGGTGCCACGCTAGGGGTTAGCTGAGGAGGGGAATTTGTACTTACCCCCTCCTCTGGGTGTCCCGGTGAGGGTAGTTGGGGATCTGGAAGGGCTGTCCAGCATCCCTGTAGGTCAGGCACAGAGACCACGGTCCCATCTGCGCCGTCTGGAGGATTGGTGTCTCCCCTTGTTGGGGGAAGCTGCCGCTGGGGAGAGGGGGTGCTGTGCTCCTCTCCTGGAAACACAGGCTGCCGCTGGAGAGGGAGACCGCCTGTCTCCACTCCCTTACCATGGTCCTGTTGCTGTAGAGAGGGACCAACTGTCTCTGCTCTCTGTAGGACACACTGCTGCTGGGGGGGAAGAACGGCACCTTCGGCCCCCTGGGGTACACACTGCCGCTGGAGAGGGAGACCGCCTGTCTCCGCTCCCTTACCATGGTCCTGTTGCTGTAGAGAGGGACCAACTGTCTCTGCTCTCTGTAGGACATACTGCTGCTGGGGGGGAAGGACAGCACCTTCGGCCCCCTGGGGTACACACTGCCGCTGGAGAGGGAGACCGCCTGTCTCCACTCCCTTACCATTGTCCTGTTGCTGTAGAGAGGGACCAACTGTCTCTGCTCTCTGTAGGACACACTGCTGCTGGGGGGGAAGGACGGCACCTTCGGCCCCCTGGGGTACACACTGCCGCTGGAGAGGGAGACTGCCTGTCTCCACTCCCTTACCATGGTCCTGTTGCTGTAGAGAGGGACCAACTGTCTCTGCTCTCTGTAGGACACACGGCTGCTGGGGGGAAAGGACGGCCCCTTCGGCCCCCTGTAACTCACGCTGTTGTTGGGGCGCAGGGACGGAATACTTTGCCCTCACTGCCCGATATTCGGCTTCCATCTGCAGATACTCCGCCAGTTCTCTCCTTATTCTTGGTACCATTTCCTCGGTTAGAAGGGACCCGTAGATATCCAACCGCCGCTTCAGCATAGCGTCAAACTGTACGTGACTATACCAATAGTCCAGTTTGGCTGGGTGTTCCCAGGATGCTGTTCCTCGCCCTAGGGAAGCCATCCTGTTGTAGCCAGGGGCGCTGCCCAATGGCTAGCGTTGCCCTCAATTGTAACTCCAAACGTTACCCGTGTCTCTGAGCTGCTTCTCCTCGCACTAGGATGCCATCCCACCGCTGCCACCAATGTAACGGAGCTCCGTGTACTCCGACCGAGTACCCTCCGTTGATGGATGCTCCTAGCGCTCTCAGAGGACTCCAAGCACTGCAGACGACACCACAACCACCGCAGACTCCACAACCGCCGTAGCTTAACTGGAGCTGCGCCGTCTTCCTTCCACCCTGGATCGGCTTCTGTCCTCCAGGACCGTGTGGGGAAGACCTCTCCTCCAGGAGAGCGTATCTGGAACAAGCTCTTAAAAGAGCTAAGTGATTAAGAGCTCAGGGGAATATGCAGAGCATAGCAATCCCCAGTGTGATATAGCAGTTCCCTCCAATAACGAGACACGGCTACGTATTGAGGGTCAGAAGAGGTCTGAGGACTGGAACACCCAGCCTGCTTTTTATTAGGATAAGGTACACACAGGACACTCCCAGGGGGAGGATGAAATTAACCAATAACAGCATAGTACAGCCCACAGGTTCCCTCCCCTCAGATAAACAGTTAAACCAATTATTTCATACAGTAAAAATACAGTTTTCACATACACACTGTAACTTTAAAACCATACATTCAATTTCAATAAGTTGCATATTCAGACTCAGCATACATCAAACATAAACACTTCCAAAAATCAGCCAAATCCCTCCAGTGGATCAAAAGTTAGCTGGAAGTCCTTTATGACCGACCGCAAGCACAATTTCCTGCCCAAAACAGTTCCATAGATTTGGGCTGTGCGGTCGGTCAATTTCATGCGAAAAAACGACTAAGTCCCATTTCGAACGGGACTTAGTCTCTGGAGCTGCAAGTTCAGTATGGGAGAAGGTAAGGGTCAGCGGTGTTCGGCAGAATGTGTAGCCGATTTTAGTTCCACAGAATCTTTAGCATACACCGCTGACCGCATTCGAGGAAACCAAGATGGCCGCCGCCACGTGCAATTGACCGGCAGTAACCTCACAGCCTGGGAGGTAAATTGCCTGCACACTTTAGCTTCTGGGTGGTCTGCCTGTGTGGTACTTGGTTCAGTAAGCCCTATTTACTGAACCAAGTGGGGGAAAGCCAGGAACAAGTTATTTTACCGGTCTGGGGACATAGTCTTAAAGGGGCATTGTTCAGCAAAGTCACAATATGTCCCCAGACGGTTCTTAAAGGGCCATACACACCCAATAAATGTTAATAAGTTTTCAGGGGCACAATCTTCCAGGGGCCATAGTCATGAGGCAGGAGGCTGGCAAACATGCTTCTCCACAATCCAGGGTAGCAGGGCAATTTCTCATTTAAAGGGCCAGTTACAAATAGCGATTTGTAACAACAGACATGGGAAAAACAAAGGACATACTCTGAGAATTCTATGGCTTTGCATATCAGGACATAATAACAATCATGTGTTCCTTAGCAGGTCTTAAAATTAGGTAAATACAACTTTGGAAGAACAATAACACATGACATATTACACAGTGTCATAATTTATCTAACCAAAATAAAGCCAAAATGGTTAAGCCATATGTGAAAAGTACACCTTGTGATTCAATAACTTGTAGAACCACCTCTAGCAGCAATAATGTGAAATAATTGTTTATCAGTCTCTTACATCGTTGTGAAGGAATTTTGGCCCACTCTTCTTTACAACATTGTTTCAGTTCATTGAGGTTTGTTGGCATTTGTTTATGCACAACTCTCGTGAGGTCCATCCACAGCATTTCCATTGGTTTGAGTTCTGGACTTTGATTGAGCCATTGCAACATCTTGATTTGTTTCTTTTTCAGCTATTCTGTTGTAGATTTGCTGGTGTGCTTGAGATCATTGTACTGCTGCATGACCCAATTTTGGCCAAGCTTTTTGTGTCAGACAGATGGACTCACATTTAACTCTAGAATACTTTGGTATACAGAGGGGTTCATGGTCTATTTAATGACTGCAAGGATCCCGGGTCCTGTGGTTATAAAACAAGACCAAATTGTAACCCCTCCACCACCATGCTTGACAGTTGGTGTGAGGTGTTTGTGCTAATATGCTGTGTTTGGTTTTCACCAAACGTGGTGCTCTGCATTATAGCCAAACATCTCCATTTTGGTCTTGTCAGTCCGAAGGACATTGTCCAAGACGTTTTGTGGTTTGTTCAGATGCAACTTTGCAAACCTAAGCCATGCTGCCCTGTTTTTTTTTTTTTTAAAAAAGAAGAGGCTTTCTCCTGGCAACACTTCCAAACAAACCATACTTGTTCAGTTGTTCAGTCTTTTTCTAATGCTACTGTCAGGAACTTTTACATTTAACATGCAAACTAAGGCCTATAGAGTCTGAAATTTTGCAATTTCTCTGAGCATTGCACTGTCTGACCTTGGAGTGAATTTGCTGGAACATCCACTCTTTGGAAGATTGGCAACGATCATTGCTGATATCGTTCCTCCTTGGCACTGTGCTAACACCCCTGAATGCTCCAGACCAGCAAACTGTCAAAACATTGGCTTTTCTATAGGTGGTCAGACTTGCTGATGATCAATTAATCAGGGGCATTTGATTAGCAGCACCTGTCTGTTTCTTAGCCTTTTTAATTCCCATGGAATCAGAAGGGTGCACTTATTTTTTTTAGACATGGCTTCTGCATTTTGGCTTAATTAATTTGTTAAATAGATCATGACATGGTGTAATATGTCATGTGTTGTTGTTCATCTGAGGTTGTATTTACCAAATTGTAAAACCTGCTAAGGAGCAGAGGATTTGTATTATTTCCTGATATGTAAAACCATAGAATTCAAAGAGGGTGTGCTTTCTTTTATCCATGACTGTATGATCTTAGTCACTTACCTGTACACAATGATTGTAAAAATTCATTCAAAATGTATTACCATAGAAAACCGAAGCTGGGAATTGTGTAATGGCATACTGATTGTGCACATAGCGAGTTATATGTTGCAATGGAACTTTTACTAATTATTGTGTGTAGTACTATATTAAACAGATCCCTAATCACATTGTTAATGCATTTAAAAATTAGTGGACATATGCCTGTTTTAAAGACATAGATAGCGATACCAACCCATAAATAACCAATCAGGCTTTTCGATTGTTGTCAGAAAGTCACTCAGTTCTCTGTACAAATCTCCACTTCTGACTTTACCTGCTCCTTCGTTCCTTAACATTATTGACTCACTGGATTTCTTTAACTTTCTACCAAAGTGCCTGTTTTTTCTTTCTGCTGTGATACATTTGTTACATTGCTGATAAATCTGTAAATTGCATTTTATTTAAACTGTTCTTCTTTTCCTTCTGACTTATTTTGACAAGCCTGTTATAGCCAGCTGCAGCTAATAAATGCAGTTTCACAATGCTGTATCTGTTTACTTTTTAAGTAACAATCCACAGATCGATACTGTGTTGGCTGAAGGATCCTCTTCTAGCAGATTATTGATAGATAAAATGTTCTCCGTATTTCTTTGTCCGTTTGTTCGTAGCAGCCAATGTCTGAGTGTATATTGTGTTGTTACATTTTTAAATTTTTCTTTCAGTTTTTTAGGGAAGGCAGCTTACTGCCAGATAGCAACTTAAATTTGCTCAGAAGTGATCATCTAGACGTTAGATTTCACATAACTGCAGTTTTAAACCCCTATCCTTCACAGGTATAGTATTGATTAGAGAGAGGACCTGGAGATTGCACTATGGAGAGATGATAAATATGGGGAAATAATGCCATTGAGAAGTTTTGGAGTCATCCTAATAAACCAAGAGACCAAAAGTCGAGTGGTTTACAAACGTCTCCAGAACTACTTTGTTTCTTTTTAGGGAGCTAAAAATACTATTATTTTACCATTATCTTGATTTTAATATTTTTGGATAAGATTTTTATCAAATTATTTTAAAAGTTTTTGATAAACCTTTAAAATATATATTTTTAAAATATTGAAACATTAAAAAAATACATGTATATACATATATATGTGTGTGTGTGTGTGTGTGTGTGTGTGTGTGTATATATATATATATAATAAAAACATATTAAAATATTTTTTGCATATCAAATCATTTTAAAAATGTATCCAAAAATATTTAATCATTCCATTATTTGAGAATCTTATCCAAAAACATTAAATTGAAGGCCATCAATCAAACATTCTGGCTGGCTACCCTGCCAGTTAACACCAATTGTCTTTTCTTTATTCTAGTTCTGTGAATTGGTGATAGACAGAACAGTAGAACAATGGCTTTACACCTTCCATGATAACAAGCACTAGAAGGTTCTCCTCCTAATAAAGCCATGTTGTTCCAGTTTTGTGTCCTTTGTATTTAATCTAGATCACAGTTAGTTTAAGTGCATTCTTGACATAAAGATTTTCATTGCAATTGTTTTATTTGTGTTGTTTATTACATTCTGTTGATGTATACCTATTTATAATTTTGCATTTTACAACTTTTTCATTGTGAACACTATTCAAAAAGGAAGGTGATAGCTACATTTCAGCAAAATCCAGAATAGGTGAAATATTCAGAATTTCTCATGTTTGAAATTCCGTTTCTGGGCCCGGTGACCTTTTTATCTTAAATAAACCTTTATATATGCTTTTGTTAAACAAAGACCCTGAGTTTCCCCTCAAATAAAATTGACCTCCATAAAATATAAACCATGTGTTAGATTCATTAAAATCTATATAAATAAATTAACACATTTACTAAACCTTCTTGTACAACTCTGGTACTTTCATTTCACTTATTTTTACATTTATAAAATTTTGATATAATTTATTTGTTGTTGATTTTTTTTGTACTATAGATGTTTTAGAATTGTAGAAGATCTACGTGAAAAAATAATATTTAGAAAGGCTTGTTTGTAATAGTGATAGATTTAATTATACAGAAATTAAGAAACACAATCCTTGTATTACTATAATTGCTTTAAAACAAATAAAGTATGATTGTGTACCATAATGAATATTGCATAGGATTTCCCTCTTAATCCTCTGGAGTTGGTCTGTGCATAAACATGGCTTCTGGCACATGTAGGAAAAAGGGGGAGATTTATCAAAGTGTTCTGTTCTAAAAAGTGATGGAAAATATATACAAGGGAGGAGTAATCAATGTAATGTGCCTGCTGGTACAACTAGTTTCTCATTTTTAGTAATATAGACCTTTTTTTTTTTTTTTTTTTTAAAAACAGAACACTTTAAAAAAAATCTCTTCCATTGACAAATAGCAACATATGGTAGCATAACGTATTTGAGCAATAAACAGCCCAAATCAGAGTTTGTAGCAATGCAGATAAAGTGTGTAAGAGTTGAGCATGTGCTTTTTGTTCGACAAATAACATTTAAAGTCAGACATTTTTTCTATGGTGAAGAACATCCTTCAAAAGTGTTTCTCTTTTCCTCTTATTTAGTACGATATATTTTCACATATTATCATCAGAAACCATGTTATTCTGTTATAGTGTACAGAGAATAAAATCCATCTATGTGACTATATTGCCACACGCTTCTCTCTGATTTACTAAAGTGAGAATTCAAAATTAATCCAAAGTGAAATTTCGAATTTAGGGTCACAATAGCCGATCAGACTTTGTCCGGGTTTGCTATTTTAACCCCTTAAGGACACATGACATGTCTGACACGTCTTGATTCCATTTTATTCCAGAGGTTTGGTCCTTAAGGGGTTAACCGTAAATGTGAAATTCACGTTGGAAGGTCACATGTTAGCATCCTTTTTATTGGTTTCTCTTTGCTGCTGTGTGTTAAGTAAAGAAAGAGATATGCACAATACGAGCCTCCATGTCTTGAAATAAAATTCTTACTTGTGAATAATCCTGTATGTTTCTATCTCAGTCATACTCTTTCTATCTCAGTCATACTGTTATATTTCCTGTCAGTCATTTTCTTTTTGACATAGGTTCCTGATGGCATCTGGTAACCATGTGAGCAAAAGGTAACACTGAACTTATTGTATCTAAATGGTAACTCTCCTTCCAACAAGGTCATAAAAAAAACCAATAAAGTATAGGAACCGGGGAAGAGTCAACTACTATAAATTAGTCTGTGTCATCATCATAAAGCATGCTTGGTTTGAAACATACTTTTTATTTGTAATACGATCACCCCACACACACAAAGACCATTCCTGTGGTGTTTATTTTACTCAAGCCTGGGTCCAAATCCCTGGAAATGGGATTTAGGGAGATCTCAGGATTTTTTTTATTTTTTTTGTGTTTTTTTTTATCCACCACTAATTTTATGAACCCTTGCTGTCCCAAAAATGTTTTCTTTCTTCTAGGTCCCTTTGTTTTACATGTATTTTTCTTCTTTTTTCTTCTTTTTATCTTCTAACATTTCCCGCTCTTTATAACCTCTCGCGCATGCTCACTCTACCCTGCACATTGAATACTCTCAGTGTGGGCTGAACATGCACAGACTAACGATGTTTGACGCCGAGGGACATGGAGGACAAGGGAGCTTTACTGAAACATTTAACTTGACAAAAGAAGTTTAGCTTGCCTTAAGCTCCACCTTTTGCCAAGTTTTGTCAGGCAGAAGATAACATTATGTATTTTCAGAAAAATAGAGATATGAAGAAAATAACACATCGAGAGACAAGAAGAAAATAATAATTGATTGAGGAAAGGTAAGTTTTGGGACAGAAAAACATAACATGTTGAAAAAGAAAAAATAACATGTTGCAAAATACTGCCGTAGATACAGAAAAGTGCAATGCTTAGGGAAAATTTATTACGGTGCAAACCAGAGTGCAAGAAATATGCTATACAACGTGGAAGGCAGAATAACTTTTATGTTATTCTAAATGCACAATGGACACACTCTGAAGCCATGGAGCTACAGTACTATTTTATACATAATGCACTGCAGAGCATTGCTGAAATAGAGCAGCTGTAGCTTTAAGGTAAACCAATTAAAGGAGCAGTCCAAGGACAAAATAGTGCTGTTAGTCTGTGGGAGCTGCTTCCTTAGCACATGATCAAACTGTTTTCAAGTGATTTAACAAAAAAGTGGGTCCTGAAGCACCTATGCCCCTCGCAGCTATTCATCAGAATGGCATTTGCAAGACTTCAACATTATCAATATCAAATTCATCCATATTTGAATGTAATGGCGAGGTCAAGTTGCACAGCACTGGGGATGGGCCACTGTTGCCTAGAGGAAAGGAAGTCTTATATACCAAAGAATGTTGATTATTTTTGGACTATAAGCTACTTTTAATTAGTCTCTTGTTATTTAAAGTTTAATCTAGAGGTTTTGGGTAGGATTCAAAATTGCAGCACATGTAGGAGTGTAAAAAGGAGTATTGAAAATGAGTACTTAAAGGATCCAGTTTCAGCAAATATTTTTAGCTTTGACCACTTTAATTAGAGATATTTCCAAATGAGTGTATGCAGGCTATCTCGAGATACCTTCACGATTAGTAACAGATTTAGACTGTAGGTTTCTGAAGCACACACATTAGAAGACTGTAACATTGTTCAGTTTTAAGGTTTCAGCTAGTGGCTGATTTTCGGCACTGCAGCCATAATCTAAAAGTCTCATAATGCTCAACCAGCCAGAGCCTGCCATCATTGCAGAATACATACTGAAAGATATGTAGCAAAAGAGCTTTAGATGGAAATTTAGTCCATCTATTCTTGCCCAGGTCACCCTTGATAACTGAAACTAGAGACAATGAGTATGTGTTACTGAATAACAGGAGCCAATTATCCTAAACAGCCATAAAACAGGCTATTGCAGACCATGTGTCATAAATGAAGGACATGTGAATCACACACACTGGGTTTTCCTTTCTAACTCTGGGAAATAAATCTTACAGCTGTGTTACACCTGTGAAAATGTTTTCCTATTTTAAGCAAGCCATTAGCCTGACAGAATTTTTGTATTTTTTTATTTATCAGACTTTTTTCTTTTTTTATTTAGTCCCAATGGTATTTTTGATTGTTAAGAATACCAATTTTGAAGATAACGTGAGCATTGCACATCTACTATGCATTAGGCAAGTTGAAATTAATTATTTACAAAACAAGGATAAGGAAGACAGACAAGGCCACATGTACATGAGAAGAAAATAGGGAATTGACATTTAACTGCTTAAGGCCCAGGGATCGTGTAAATTCTAGTTTCATATGACATGCATGATATCATTGATCCTTAAAGGCTCAATCCAACCACCGTGACCACGTATGCATTTAGAAGTGGACATGCTGGTAGGAGTCTGTATATGCAGCGTTTGTGCGCTTTCCGAAATATATTCACTTTTGTGTTGGGGGCTAGTTACAGCCTTTGCACACATGACTTAGGCAGCCCAAATCTCTGGGATTGCTAATTTGAATTCTGTGCAAAAATTATGTCTGTCATCAATGCACACTGTGCACTGGAGACAGACATACGGTTTTACCTATTAGATCTCTCTCTGCTGTCACCGCCTCACTGCCTTCTCTATGAGAAGGATTTGATTGGACCATGTGAAGACAGTGGTGATGTCGAAAGGGGCCTGGAAACCAGGGTGGGTAGCTTTGCTGAGCACTGGATTCCAGGTGAGTTTATAATATATTTGCAGGTTTTTTTTTTTTTTTTAGCTAAAAACAGGTACATTATAGGTCATTATAAAAAAATTAATAAAAAAAAGAATGTTAAAATGAGTTGTAATAACCCTTTAAGGAGTAAAGATTGGCTTCCCTGCTCCTAAAGTGGTGATACGCATGATTTAAAATGAAAACCTAAACAATATAACCATACAAATTCTAGCTGTAATAATGGTACAGTTAGTACCAAGTCTGTTGGGTCCCTTATTTTTTGTAAAACTATTTTTGTGAATGTTTTGTAATTCAGGGGTAATTTTAGAGCTTATAAGATTCTTTCCAGAGATCTTAACTTGTAAAGATAAGCAGGCTCTATATGTTTATTTATTATATTTTAAACTACAGTAAATATACAGAGATATGGTCCTTAAGCTCTGTTAACAGTTTATATAATCTCTGCTATTTAAACTCTCCAAACA
This sequence comes from Pelobates fuscus, assembly GCF_036172605.1. Classification (NCBI taxonomy): domain Eukaryota; kingdom Metazoa; phylum Chordata; class Amphibia; order Anura; family Pelobatidae; genus Pelobates; species Pelobates fuscus. The sequence continues at coordinate 102,674,831 of NC_086321.1, read as the reverse complement.
GTTTTTACAATCTCCTCTATTTAAACTCTATTAACAGGCTCTGCAATCTCCTCTATTTGTTCCTGAACCTTGAAACACCAAATCCCTGGAGATCTCTCCCCTGTACAATCCGACAGCTCCTTTTGGATGTTTTTGAACATTATTTAGATTTTTCTTTGTTTAATGATGAATTTCAAACTATTTACTTCTTAAAATGGTTAATATTCAAATTTGTATGATAATTATCATTGACTTTATGTAATGATTTTATATTCATGAAATGCTGTACTACTATAATTTTTCATTAAGGTTACAATGGAACATTTTTTGTCTGTAAAACTCATAAAGGGCTTCGGGGAAAATGGGTCATATTAATGCATGATTATTATCAGTACCTCTTTTTAAGTGGTAATTGAAAATAAGCTACATGGCATTATATTTCATATTCTCATTTCACAAAACAAATAATACAAATAAGAGTTGCAGGCAAAAAGTGATTTAGTGAGATGAAACATCAGATGCTTTCAAAGTAGCTATCAAGCCTATCTTTGTGTAAGCAGATATTAAACTACCAAAGGCCAAATATGACTCACTTTAAACAGAATACAAAGCTTTGTTAAAAAAACACACGATGAATAGCCGTGTGTGGATCAAAAGCTTGTCACCTATCAGTGTAGAGATAGTCCATTCAAAGTATTGCACTATGTGCACTTATTTTCTTTGTTTTTTATTGTAATTGTAACGGACCGTTTTGCTTACAAGAGGATAAAACCCAGTTTAGGCGATAATCCCCTTTAGATAGACCAGCAGCTACTATAAGCACCAATTCCCCGAACTCCCAAACTGCACGAATTCACCAACTCTCGAACAGCAGACGCATGAACCCTGGAAGCAGCCGAACAGGAAAAGCAATACGAACAGCTTACACTCCTGGCAGTCGGCATACAGTCCCCTTTCCCCCAAGAAAGAGACACACTCCAGCTTCAGGGTTAAACAGCAACAACACTGATTTATTCACACACAGGCTTATATGAGATTCTCCCATGCAAGGGAGGAGTTTACAGTACACCAATCCAGTTTAAGGTACAACCCACACATCTCCTCCCTCCAACATATCTGTTAACACAATTAACAGGGACATAGTTTTACCCAAGTTTTGGATGTACCCTAAATACTTGGGGTACATCCACAAATCCAATATCTCCAGATAGCCCTAGTCTGGAGGAACAACATACGTTAAAATCAGCCCATTCGGATAAACGGTTCGGGAGTTATGGGACTTTAAAGTATTGACCGACCGCATGGGTAAAGTATCCGAAAACAGTTCCATGCATTTTGGCCCTGCGGTCGGTCACAAAAAAGGGAACGAAACAGACGAATTGCCTGGGTTATGGAGCCTAAGGGGGATTCGCATGAATCCCCTAGTTCGTGAGTTTCTTTCTACCGAACGGCGGGCCGTTCGGTAGTTTCCCCATGAAATCCTGGAAGTCTGGAGGTCTCAGCGGTGTTTGCCTAGTCGAGTGTCCGTTTTCAGTTCCAGACGCTCGACGGTAAAACACAGCTGTTCGGTAGTTTAAGATGGCCGCCGCCACGTGTTCGTTTCCTGAATGGCGGCCACCCAGAGGACAAAGACCACACTGCACTGATTGCCAATTACCCATTTGCAACATTGTTGCAAACGGTAATTGGAGGCACACTTAGTCCTGGGTGGTCTGGTTGTTTGGTAGTTTCCTCAATACAATGAATGGAGTGATTCTACCGAACAATCAGATGAATGCTGCATATATATAACCCAGGTTAACTGCACACATAAATACATACATGACATTAAAGGATTAAAGGCAGGATTACTGTACTACGCTCCACAGTCTTAAAGGTACAGTATCCCAAAAGTCCCAATAGGTCCACGGATGGCCCTTAAAGGCCCAGTAGCAGTAATATAGATTATTACATTCCCAAATATAGTTTTTATAGTACAATATGTCCAGGGGCCATAGTCGCAGGGCAGGAGGCTAGCAACCAGGCTTCTCCAGTTCACAGTGGCGAAGTTGGTTTCGCCACAATTCTCCCCTTTACCAATTAGACTAACAGGGTACCTGACCTCCTGCCGGTCAGTGCCCTGGTTAGTCCAGCAACCCACCCACAAAACGGAAACAGCAGAGCAGCCCACCCACAATAAACAGTTACTACACCTGGGTGAGGGAGAATTTTGTCCAGGTTCAGGTGCCTCACCACGGCTGTGTGGGGGACTGGTAGGCTGCCTTGGTGGGTTGCTGAGGGGGCAGAGACCAGCGGTACTCTGTCCTGTTGCCAGCACTACCCCGGGAGTAGTCTGGTTGGAGCCTGGTTGCTGGAGACCGACTGTCTCCCCTTTGGATATATTGCTCTGTGGCTGGGGAACAGGACCGACCGTCCCTACCCCTGGTGCTGTAAGTGCAGAGACTACGGTCCCATCTGCACAGATGTGGGGCTTAACATCTCCCCTTGGTGGGTTAGGCTGCCGCTGGAGAGAGGGTGTAACAAGCTCCTCTCTCTGGACGGTAAACTGCCGCTGGGGAGAGGGGTTAGCAGGCTCCTCTCCCTGCCACTCTCTCTGCTGGTGGAAAGGGAGACCAGCTGTCACCCCTTTCATTCTCTTGTCCCGCTGCTGGGGTGCGAGACTGACTGTCTCTGCTCCCTGGGGTACACGCTGCCGCTGGGGAGGAAGGACTGCACCTTCTGCTCCCTGGGACACACACTGCCGCTGGGGAGGGAGGACGCTGCTCTCCTCTCCCTTCACTTCACATGGCCTTCTTGGTATTTCACTTTGCTGCTGGGGGGCAGGAACAACTACCTCTGCCCCCTGTAACTCAGACTGCCGCTGGGGAGGACGGACGACACCATCAGCTCCCTGGGGTACACACTGCCGCTGGGGAGGAAGGACTGCAGCTTCTGCTCCCTGGGACACACACTGCCGCTGGGGAGGAAGGACTGCACCTTCTGCTCCCTGGGTTACACACTGCCGCTGGGGAGGAAGGACGGTACCTTCAGCTCCCTGGGATACACACTGCCGCTGGGGAGGAAGGACGGCAACTTCTGCTCCCTGGGACACACACTGCCGCTGGGGAGGACGGACGACACCATCAGCTCCCTGGGGTACACCTTTGAGTCCCCGAAACGCACTCTGCCGCCGGATAGGGCGACCGATACCCTTGGCTGGATCTGCCATGAACCGCAGGTACTCGTCTACCTGGCTCCTTATGAACTGTACGTATTTCTCCTCTGGGTTGGGTCCAAAGTACGCCAGCCGCATGGCAACCTCTCTGTCAAACTCCTCTTGAGTGTAGCTGGGTGCCATGCTTGCTCTGCTGTAGTTGGTTCCTTGTAGATAGGGGCGCTGTACGGGTACTGGCGTTGCCCTCACTTTGTAATCCAGGAATGGTGTTGTCTGTAGCTGTCCCTCTGGTTGTAGGAACGATCCCGCCGCTTGCCACCAATTGTAACGGACCGTTTTGCTTACAAGAGGATAAAACCCAGTTTAGGCGATAATCCCCTTTAGATAGACCAGCAGCTACTATAAGCCCCAATTCCCCGAACTCCCAAACTGCACGAATTCACCAACTCTCGAACAGCAGACGCACGAACCCTGGAAGCAGCCGAACAGGAAAAGCAATACGAACAGCTTACACTCCTGGCAGTCGGCATACAGTCCCCTTTCCCCCAAGAAAGAGACACACTCCAGCTTCAGGGTTAAACAGCAACAACACTGATTTATTCACACACAGGATTATATGAGATTCTCCCATGCAAGGGAGGAGTTTACAGTACACCAATCCAGTTTAAGGTACAACCCACACATCTCCTCCCTCCAACATATCTGTTAACACAATTAACAGGGACATAGTTTTACCCAAGTTTTGGATGTACCCTAAATACTTGGGGTACATCCACAAATCCAATATCTCCAGATAGCCCTAGTCTGGAGGAACAACATACGTTAAAATCAGCCCATTCGGATAAACGGTTCGGGAGTTATGGGACTTTAAAGTATTGACCGACCGCATGGGTAAAGTATCCGAAAACAGTTCCATGCATTTTGGCCCTGCGGTCGGTCACAAAAAAGGGAACGAAACAGACGAATTGCCTGGGTTATGGAGCCTAAGGGGGATTCGCATGAATCCCCTAGTTCGTGAGTTTCTTTCTACCGAACGGCGGGCCGTTCGGTAGTTTCCCCACGAAATCCTGGAAGTCTGGAGGTCTCAGCGGTGTTTGCCTAGTCAAGTGTCCGTTTTCAGTTCCAGACGCTCGACGGCAAAACACCGCTGTTCGGTAGTTTAAGATGGCCGCCGCCACGTGTTCGTTTCCTGAATGGCGGCCACCCAGAGGACAAAGACCACACTGCACTGATTGCCAATTACCCATTTGCAACATTGTTGCAAACGGTAATTGGAGGCACACTTAGTCCTGGGTGGTCTGGTTGTTCGGTAGTTTCCTCAATACAATGAATGGAGTGATTCTACCGAACAATCAGATGAATGCTGCATATATATAACCCAGGTTAACTGCACACATAAATACATACATGACATTAAAGGATTAAAGGCAGGATTACTGTACTACGCTCCACAGTCTTAAAGGTACAGTATCCCAAAAGTCCCAATAGGTCCACGGATGGCCCTTAAAGGCCCAGTAGCAGTAATATAGATTATTACATGCCCAAATATAGTTTTTATAGTACAATATGTCCAGGGGCCATAGTCGCAGGGCAGGAGGCTAGCAACCAGGCTTCTCCAGTTCACAGTGGCGAAGTTGGTTTCGCCACAGTAATGCTTTATTTTCAGTTGCTGATAACACAGTGAGATGAATTATGCAACAGATCTTCAACAATGGATGCCCAGATATAGGTTAACTCATATGCCATATGGGCATTGTGATAGTACTGAGTAATTGATGGTACATGAGCCTAAATATAAGTGATCCAAGGTTTCCTTGTACTTCTTGAAGAAAAGACAATTAAATGGATGAAAAAAAAGCCTCTATATTCCGCAGGACATACCATATATGGGTTAATGCCAGACAGAATTGTTTCCATGAATTAAAATGTCACGGAATTTATGCATCTTGTCCTCTGAAGTTGCAACTCCTTTCTTATATAAGGGATACAAAACATGTCTTGGTTTCACTGTCCGGATTTAAATGGATACAGAACAATCTTTCAGTCAGAACAGTTGCAGAGTTTATTTTTTGTATTCTTGCATACCCTATATAAAAAGTTATGATGGACTATATCTTTGGATAGATACTCCACTTACGATACATATTTATTTTTATTTTTTTCATTTTATTGGTTTCTATACTACCTCCAGAGGCTTGGAACTGCTATGGAGGAAATAGTTGCCCCTCCTATACTAGCCTTACAGCCAATGAGCTAACTCAGAGCAAAGAGCTGGATTGAGGAAGTTATCAGCATCTGGCTCTCCTCACGTAAGTTGTCAAACCATTTAAAACAGTCTGACTTCTTACATTAAGGATTGCCAGGGCACTATAATTATTGTCAAATTGATACCTCTATCTACGGAAAGCCATATTCTGGGAATAAGATTTTGATGGCAGTGTCTTGTCTGCAGTCTTTGCAAACCCTCCCCTTCTAACCCAGTCCGGACTTTCTCTCCCTGTGCAATCACAGACTCCCCAATGCATTTTACAAAGTTCCATTCATTAAATATATAAATATACAGTCCTCAATATCACTTGTTCCATTATACATAAATACTTAGTTGTGTTATACAGTGACCTTCAGGTAAAATTTTGGAGAATGTCCAAATCAGCTAATATTTGTCTTTAATTTTTTTTACCTTTTTTTTCGATTTTTTTTTTACATCTACTTAGCTTAATAACCACTCTTGGTTGTGCTATATCAGCACCTATATGTCAGGGATCCTACTTGCTTCCTCTTGCAGTTTTAGAGGTGCTGTTCTCTCTCTAAGTGCATCCTGTGACTCAGGCCACATTTGCATACAAATTTGCTTACGAATTTGCATCTGAATGAAGCATTTGCCGAATCAAATCAGTTGCACTCTGATGATATCATGGATCGAAATACAAAATTCCTAAAACCTTGTAGGACTCAAGACAGGAAACAAATACCAAAAATTGATAACCTCGCCTAAAACACAGTAATGACCATAGGTAAAGTCACATATAAATTATATATACTTACTTTTTTATGGGATCTTTGGCTGTTATACAGTGATTGGTATCTCAAAGAGAAAAGAAAAAAAGAGAGACAATAATAGTGCAGAATGCCTTTAACACAGTGAAGTAGAGTGCTATAGCAAAAACTCACTCACAATATACAGAGCTACAAAGAGCTCTGTATATATATATATATAGAGAACGCCAAATGATAGCTGCTCACCGGTCTTGTTAAAATCCAAAAGTTTTATTCAATCATGTTTAAAATCTGTGACTGTTTCAGTCCCCGCTCGGGACTTTCCTCAGGGTCAGACAATAAATGATAGGACAACCAAATAAATATATATATAGCTATAAGGATAGTCGCTTTAAAAAATAATTGGAGAGGGGAAGACTTAGTTAAGAAATTAGGTCGGATAGAGATGCGATGGGTATATAAATAAAATTATTTTTTTTATGAATTTTCTATGTATTTTTATAATAGTTTTTATATTATTATCCTTTTTATAAGTTGCATTGTTTCTGATTTTTGTATTATCTCAAGGTTTCCCCCTGTATGCTATGTATATGCTATGTGTTACATTATGTATGTATTTTGTATGTATTATTCATTTATTATCTTCTATGGGTATTATTTTATCTCACTTTAGTTGTTGTACTTTTCACCTCTTGTATATAATATACCTTTTCCCACTTTTTTCCCTTTGTTTATCCTTCTATTTCCTCTACTGCTGAGCTTTGGGTTTTCACTGTTCTCCACAATGTCCGTTCATGCTTCTATGTATCCTAATACATATGTGCGGCTAATGAACATTCCGCACATGCGCTGATCACGAACATATTGGGCACATGTGCATACTATCGGTATGTCGCACATGCAAGGAATGCTCACCTTCTTTGAAGATGAAATGGGACATGCGCAATACGTCATCCTCGGATTGACGTCCACGAACACCAATGACTGTGATCCCTCTCGAACTGCTCGATATACATGCAATACATCACTTCCTGCCATGGATCGAAAGTAACAGGAAGTGATATAAGTTTTCTAAACTCACCAATGGGAACTAATATGCTAATGTATACTTGAAAGGAAGCCAATGAATAGTGTTATACACATGTGCTAATCATTAGTTGTGCTAAATATTTTCCTATGTAAACTGGTATTATGTATCTACAAACCACACTTCTGATAAAACCTTCAGGGTGAAATGTGTAAAGTATGGCTTTGTCTTCCATTTGGATTGCTTTTTAATCTATAAAATAAAAATGAATCCTTTTAAATATAAATTTAATTAATTTTGAATTCATTTTTGCTGGATTTTCCTGGCTTCCTGAATCATATATATCCAAAGTGGGGATCATACCACCATAGCGTTATATACTAGAGCAGGTCCATGCTCTAGTTCATGTGAGTAAGATAACTATCCTTTTGTATATGCACAGTCAAATTGATATACATATTGCACTACTGGATATCCCTTATTTTGTCTCCACATATCCGACACTGATAAAGCCTGCAGCTGAACATATATCATGTGACGGGGCTTGTACCGTCTATGACCAACACAGCAAAGCTCTCTGTAGCTCTTTATATTGTGAGTGAGTTTCTGCTATAGCACTCTACTTCACTGTGATAAAGACATACTGCATTATTATTGTCTCTCTTTTCTTTTCTCTTTGAAATACCATACACTGTATAACAGCCAAAGATCCTATAAAAAAGTATGTATATATGATTTATATGTGACTTCATTTATGGTTATTATTGTGTTTTAGGCGCGGTTATCTATTTTTTGTATTTGTTTCCTGTCTTGATTCCTACAAGGTTTTAGGGAATGCTTGTAAGATTGACTGCTAAGTATATAGTGAGCATTTCCAATAGGAAACAACCCCTTTCTATTTATATTCACCTTTTCCAGTCATAATTGCTTGTTGTGGTTTTTGTTAGCCCAATAGTGTGTTCTTGTATTCTGTTGGTATTTGACTCATGACTTGTTTACCATTTTTACTGACCTCTGTACTCCTTGACTTGGCTTGAATTCTGCTCATCCTGTTTTCTCCTGTCCTTGACCTCAACTATATCTCTGACTCTGTTCTTCATTAGTCTGGGCATTTTATGGACTTGTGCATGCATCATTTCTCCATTTTTGTGTTCTGGGTTTGTTTGTTTTGGTTCCTACCATAGTCCTGACACTATAAATATGGCAGCATGAGATGCAGGACATATTCAGTGAGTAGACCTGCATATTATATAATGTATTGTGTTATGTTAAAACCATATCAGATAAAGGAATGTATAAATTGCAACAGTATTTATGTGAATTCATTATTCACTTGTTTAACATGATTAGTGCTATATGTAGGTTGAACATTTCTCCCCTTAAGGCAGGAAATAGAGAACATATCAATGACACAGAGAACGTAAGAAAAGTCCCTTTTCAATAGTGTTCCATTTTGTTTCACATAATAATGTGGATATAAGACAGTTTCAGGCCCAGGGCAAACAGACAGTGTTTAAGCTATTTTGAGTAGGAGATTGGAAAGTTAAGCTTGACTATGCGTAAATCAAATGGATATTTACAGTACAAACTGGAAAACAGTTTTTTGTGTATTCTCTGCATTGTATGTGATAATTGTGGGGGGGGGGAAGTGGGGGTTCTTGTGGGGCTTTATTTTTAGGGAGTTCCTCTTAAACTAATGTTATTTGCTATTTATTTTTGTAAATGCTCAAGAAACTACATATAAATGTCTTTCTTGACAATTTGTATTAATTATTGCTACAATGCTTTGTTTTTTGGAAATTGTTTTAACTGGGTTCTCTTGTGGCACTCACATTTTTGTGAGATCCACTCTGATCTTTGCCGTAAGCTTTCCTTTTTTAACCAATACCTTCATTATATTTTCTAATTACTGCCTTCTCTTATTTCTTACACCTTTAAACAAATACAATTTCACAGAATTCAGTAGGTTTGGTCACTTCTCTAGATAAAACATATTTCCTGCCATTTTAACCTTTTTATGGAGAAATAAAATTAGTGATTTTTTTTTAATGAAGTCAATTCTGGACATGTCTCTTGGATGGCGATATCATTCTGTTAGCCAGTTCTTGCAATATGTGTTAAGATTTGTGGACATCTACCATCTAGTCAGCATTAAAATTCTTTAAATATTTTTCCACTGGTGAGTTTGTTACAGTGATTAATTTTATTATAAAGTGGAGGCAGCTCCTAGTGGGCAAAGTGTATCTCGCTGTTCTTTTTTTTAATCTATATTCTACTGCCAAGCTACCAAGTTCCACATATCAAAATATTTTCTGCCTCCCATAGGGATCCATCCCAGTATCCTCTAGAAAGCCACTTGAAGTGCATTATTCTTTTAATAATTAATATAAACAACAATTTCTAAATAAAGATGCTGAATGTTGCTTCATATTTGTAACTATACTAAAGAGCAAAATTCCACATGATTTTAGAACTTTACATTTTAGAAATGTAAAAAAACATATTTTAATCATGCTATCTAACATTCCAATCTATTTAAATATTGACACACATTTTAATTGCTTTTGATTCTCTCCAAAAGTGTCACCTCTAAAATCCAGACACAAAAAATCACATGCATCATTCACACATTATTATTATTATTTTATTATTTATATAGCGCCTTCAGATTCCGTAGCGCTGTACAATGGGTCACATCTTGAATGTGCACAAAATGCTGAATTATTAAATACTTATAGTCCAAATGTGTTCATGGGTTTTCTGTAGCCCCATGGATAGGGCGAGGATTTTTACCATTCAAGCCCAAAAATGTATGCTTGTGCAAGTTAGTATTTGACCATGATTGCATTTATGAAGATAAGATGAAGATAAGGATGGAATTTCAACTTTCTTTGATAATATACTGTTTTATTTTATTTCATCACCCCCTCACTATTTCTTAGCTCTCTGGTTCACTGAGAAGGGCTGAATCATGATAGATTACTAACAGTCATCAGATGTATAGACCATATGCTCTCTCGCTAAAGTAAGAAGAGCTGTGAAATGTTGATCTCCCCGCTGGCTTACAGAACAGCAGAGAGACCCCTTTTAGCCAGCAATGGCTTCCAGGCAGATTCCTAATTTGCATTACAGCAGCACTGGTTATGAGTAGCCCCACCAATGTGATCTTTGTCTAGCATAAGCGAAAATCATAGTATTCCATTTAACTTTCTCACCAAGCAGTGCAAAACGGCTTCTGTCTTATGAAAATCAGTACAGACCAACAGATCCAGGCTTGACTCAAAATATTACACTACTTGGGTGGTTACTAATAAGATCAAGCAGGTCATATAACCCTTTCTCTTGATTGGCAGCTAAGTTTACTTATCATGCATAGTTTTATAACTGGTATAGACTCCCAGTGTGTACTATATTATTATTATTTTATTATTTATGTAGCACCATCAGATTCCATAGCGCTGTACAATGGGTGGAGTATACAGTAAGCTTCTATTCAATGCATTGTGTCAAGTACAGACAATTCAAGATTATTCAATACAGTGTGAATAGTCTGACATGCAATTAATTCAAAGTGAATTTCACTTATTTTTCCAGCTTAGCTGAGATTATGGGATGAACTTGGTGTATTGGTTTGTTGAAGGAACACTAAAGTGTTATAAATACAAACTTGTATTCCTAATGCTATAATGTCCCTGTCCCTTTCTAGTTTAGTTGCCCCTTCCGTTCAGCATCAAACTAATACAAAAAAATAAAACTGCCCTTTTTTCAAGTGCTGAGACTCAATCAGCGGTGCTCATCTCTCCTCCTCCTGTGACATCATCAAGTAGCATTGAGGACCTGATATGCATGCGCGGCAAGTGTTGCACACATCCAAGCTTCCCAGTAGGAAAGCATTGAATTCTAAGCTTTCATATGAGCTGCAGTTGATGACGTTCAATGTTGAGTTTTACTCAATCAGTGCATAGAAGCACATCTAGTAACTGTCAATATAACAATCAATAGACTTGTTTAACCCTTCAAGGTAAAGATTGCTGTTTCTTCAAAACGTCAATGTTTGTTTGTTTTTTAAATCTTTATTTTTGGTGCAATAGAGTTAACAAGCAGACCTGTGGTGCCACGACTGTATACACAGGCGGAATAATGCATACAAGGTCATGACGGTATACAGTTGCACATTTTTTGTTATGAAACAGGTTGTACATGTAAGAGAGTGCGTTGCGAGTAAGATAATTATATCGGCAATTGCGAGACATATTAGTAAAGAGTGACTAAAATACAGATTATATGCCGTTAAAGTAATAGCATGCTTGGAACATAGGCTGGACATGAGAGATTAACCAAGAGAAAACACATATGGGCTCTGTTTAGAGGCAGTGGGTGTCACTCTGTAAAACTTAGAGACTTTAACTGTTGAGATCATACCCCTAGGTAGAGGAGCAGGGTAGCTAGGGTATGCAGGATTGACCCCCTGTTGGGGTGTTACAGAGTCCCACAGTTGTGCCAGGAGCTTGTCTGGTGGTATGTCCGTTTGTGGGTTTGAGTCTGAACGGAGTGAATGGAGTAGACTCGGAGGGTGCCGCCTGGGTCTCTTCGGCGTTGCCCGGTCCCATCGCCGGGTTGGATGTCGCTCAATGAGGGTCCCCTCTGCTTGCCGGGTTGGTGGGCTGGGTTGCGCAGGGTATGTGTCTTTGTCTCGGTGGTACACTGTTCTTGGTGAGGTCAGTCGCTTGGGTATGCGTGCTTGCCGTGATCTTTGGCGTTTTCGGTGCCATTGTCTGGCAATGTCAGAATGGGGGAGTTTGTGTTTGCATTGGGAGTGTGGCTGCAGGCCCCGGCTTGACATCGTGGGCCCCCGATCTCCAGAGTGCTCGTTTTTCGTGTTAGGCTGATCACCCGGTCCTCCTGAACTCAGGTATCATGAATCCAGGTGAGTGCTCAGCCCGAATTTATCGTGTTTTCAAGGATTATCGGTATTTTGAGCAGGAGCTCAGCTTTCATGTGACTGCTCCGCTTGCTGGCTTGGCCCCGCCCCCCAAATGTTTTAATGTGAAGGATTAAAATGACAGGACCACTGTACCCAGACCACTTTGTTGAGATGATTGTTAAGGTCAGTTAAGTCACAATAGGTTGCACAGTAGTGATGTCCAGAACGGTTCGCCAGCGAATAGTTCCTGGCGAACATAACATGTTCGCGTTCGCCACGGTGGGCGAACACATGCGATGTTCGGTCCGCCCCTATTATTTATCATTGAGTAAACTTTGACCCTGTACCTCACAGTCAGCAGACACATTCCAGCCAATCAGCAGCACACCCTCCCTAGCAGACCCTCCCACCTACTGGACAGCATCGATTGATTCGGAAGCTGCAACCATTTTATTTTATTTTTTCAATTTATTATATTATTTTTTTTTGCATATAAATGTTACAAGCAGATACTCCCCCCCCAGACACTCTGTATTACTGCTTGGAATCTAACCAATCAGAGTGCTCTGTGTCATTTTACACAGCGTGGGAACGTTCCCACGCTGTGTAAAATGACAAAGAGCACTCTGATTGGCTTAAACCAGCCAATCAGAGTATTCTTAGCCTAACTGCATGGCGTGGCAAGGCTTTATAAGCCTTCCCCGCCCTGCAGAGCTCAGTCTGTGCAGAGCCCTCCATGGGTGAAGATGGATTAATTTTTTTTGCGCTCGTTTTTTTGGGGGGGTTTTTAAAATTGTGTCGGTTCTTATGGCTTTTTATTTGGCCTTTTTGGGGGCTGAAAAAAGAAGATTTTAGAAAATAGAAGACGTCAAATGGTAAGTTGAATTTTTCTTTACAGGTTAGTTATTTTATTTCCCCTTCACTATTTTTTAGGGTGAGGGGGGTAGGTAGGGGGTAACTTTTTTGGGGGTGGGGGGTGGGTGACTAGGGGCTTGTGGACCCCTAGTCACCTTTGACTTTGGGGGGGAATTTTTATTTAGGGCCCCCACCCACCACTCAGGCAGGGGTGGGGGCCAGGGGGGGGAGGATAGTAGGCCCCCCTCATTATTTTTATGGCCCCCACCAACCGCGCAGGGGTGGGGGCCAGGGGGGAGGACAGTAGGTCCCACCCCTCATTATTTTTATGGCCCCCACCCACCGCGCAGGGGTGGGGGCGGGGGGAGGACAGTAGGTCCTCCCCCATTGTGATTTATGGCACCCACCGCACAGGGGTGGCGGCTGGGGCGGAGGACAGTAGGTCCCCCCTCATTATTTTTATGGCCCCCACCCACCGTGCAGGGGTGGGGGCGGGGGGAGGACAGTAGGTCCTCCCCCATTGTGATTTATGGCCCCACCCCACCGGGCAGGGGTGGGGGCCGGGGGGGAGGACAGTAGGTCCCCCTCCCTCATTATTTTTATGGCACCCACCCACCGCGCAGCTGTGGGGGCGAGGGGAGGACAGTAGGTCCTCCCCCCATTGTGATTTATGGCCCCCACCCACCACGCATGGGTGGGGGCAGGGGGAGGACAGTAGGTCCCCCCCCCAGTGTGTATCAGGGTCCCTGAGGACAGGTGTCAATCCATATCTGCCAAGTGACCCTATGTAGGGGGAACAGTCCCTATTCTGCTCTGTGTCAGTGTGTATCAGGGATCCTTAGGATAGGTGGCAATCCATATCTGCCAAGTGACCCTATGTAGGGGGGACAGTCCCTATTCTACTCTGTGTCAGTGTGTATCAGGGTCTCTGAGGACAGGTGTCAATCCATATCTGCCAAGTGACCCTATGTAGGGGGAACAGTCCCTATTCTGCTCTGTGTCAGTGTGTATCAGGGATCCTTAGGATAGGTGTCAATCCATATCTGCCAAGTGACCCTATGTAGGGGGAACAGTCCCTATTCTGCTCTGTGTCAGTGTGTATCAGGGATCCTTAGGATAGGTGTCAATCCATATCTGCCAAGTGACCCTATGTAGGGGTAACAGTCCCTATTCTGCTCTGTGTCAGTGTGTATCAGGGATCCTTAGGATAGGTGTCAATCCATATCTGCCAAGTGACCCTATGTAGGGGGAACAGTCCCTATTCTGCTCTGTGTCAGTGTGTATCAGGGATCCTTAGGATAGGTGTCAATCCATATCTGCCAAGTGACCCTATGTAGGGGGAACAGTCCCTATTCTGCTCTGTGTCAGTGTGTATCAGGGTCTCTGAGGACAGGTGTCAATCCATATGTCAAGGTGTCAATATGTCATATGTCAGGTGTCAATCCATATCCATTGTGATTTAGGAATGGTAGGTAATTTATGCCCTTTATGGATTAAAACCAGACTCTGCATCAACTGTGTAATTTTCCATGGGAGTTTTGCCATGGATCCCCCTCCGGCATGCCACAGTCCAGGTGTTAGTCCCCTTGAAACAACTTTTCCATCACTATTGTGGCCAGAAAGAGTCCCTGTGGGTTTTAAAATTCGCCTGCCCATTGAAGTCTATGGCGGTTCGCCCGGTTCGCCGGTTCGCGAAGATTTGCAGAAGTTCGCATTCGCCGTTCGCGAACCGAATATGTTGTGTTTGCGACATCACTATTGCACAGTATGAAGTGCATCTCAACAGGAAGGGTTAATTTTATGTGTAGCGTTAACATACAAGATTAATCACTGCCATGTCAGTTAATTCAAAAATTATTTTTACAAATTTGATAAAATGTAAAATAGTTTAATACAACATAAATATAAAACAAGTCCAGCTTTCAAACTCCCACTACTCTTGGGCGGTAGCAACAACCATAGTACCAATCACCCCCAATACATACAATAGAAACCAAAGGAAAAAAGTTACCTGTGCTCTTTCCCAAATCCCTATGTCTATTTAAACAAATGGAGGTTATTTAGTTACTCCAATGACCATGAGGGAGTTTAGTCCAGCTGTCACGTCAAGGCAAACCTCTTAGGTGGGTCCGACTACTAGAATACTTTCATTTGTGTTTTTATGAACAGAATTAGGTTTTATGTTGATATCATAATAGTGTAGTCACTGACAGTAAAACACATAGTGGTCTATCAAAAAATCCTGTCCATTTGGTGATGTTTGGTCTTCAGTTTTGCAATTTGCTTCTCAAATCACCAAAGCTCACTTTTTAGTGTAGAGACCCCTTATAAACACACTTTATATTCCCCTCTCAGCATGTGTTTAATTTTCCAAAATGACATTACTGTGCTTCTTATATAAACTTCACTCTAAGCATCACTCTTCACCCTTTGTGTCTGTCAACATATTAATTGTTAAATACCTCCATTGTATAACTGTAAAGCTCTTGCGAAAATGCCGGTATGATATAAATGCTAATAATAATGATTATCTCAATTATTATAGAATGTAAGCTCGTTTGAGTAGGGCCCTCTTCAACCTATAGTTCTTGTAAGTTTTCTTGTAATTGTCCTATTTATAGTTAAATCCCCCCTCTTATAATATTGTAAAGCGCTACGGAATCTGTTGTCGCTATATAAATGGCAATAATAATAATAATAATAATTAAAAAAAGGTGCAAAAAAAAAAATACATGTTCTCACTCTACCCGTTGAAAGCTGCTGATAACGCTGTAACTTTAAACCAACCCTTTTGGCTTTTACACACCAAAAGAGGGGTTTTCACTTCCTGTGACTTACCATCCAAGTTCTACAAACTTATAGATAACAACTCCAGTGACTCCTGCTCCCAACCCATTTCACAAAGCTGTGAATCAGGGTATGTATGGATAGACAGCAACTGTGGTATGTCTGCTACCAGCTTACTGAAAAGTTACACTCATCCCATGTGATGAGTAGAACTGCAGCTTGGAATAAACTGCTTATGCCATTAAAATCTGCAGTTTATGGGTTAATAAGATCTAACCTCATAGACCAAATTCAGCCACTGAATTTGGTGGTGGGGCAGGGGTCTGTCTAAGTTAGAGACAGCCTTTTTCAGCTGTGCAGCCTGAGGGTCTTTAAAGGTGAGTATCTTTTTATTTTATTTTTAGCATGTTTTTAATGAATTTTCTATATAAAACTAAGGAGTCATCTTTTGACATTTTTTTTCCTTTAATTCAATATAATTTCCATTTGCATCCTTCACTCCAAAACAGATTTGAGAACTATTTCCAGGGTACCTAGCTGTCATTGTTAATGTCACATGGACATCATTAAAGTCACCAGAATTTTTGGAATAATTGTATTCATCAATCAAAAATAAATTATCATTATTTTGGATGTAAAACTTGTGTGCACTGAGCTCATGACAACAACAAAGAAATGTAGGCTCTAGGAAAACTGTGACTTTTAGACTTCTTGCTGCGTGGTCTGTGTAGTTTTACCTTAATTTAGTTAAATTTGATTTAACTTGCATGTTACATTTTTTAATAAAAGCATCATTGCATTTCACGGGGTTAATTCGTTCTACAAACAAACAGAATTCCTTTCAAAATATTATTCTTTCTGCACTGTGTGAATAGACAGGTCACCGGACATAGAATTACCCATTTGGAGATAAAATCTCTGCAAGGTCAGCTCAAAGATCAGATGTCAACCATACCAAATTAGCATACACTGGGGCAGGCATGGGTAAAGGGCTGATTTCCTATCAGCAGGTCAACTTGCTGATACCCATCTCCTAATCAGTGAAACTGCTAGGAGGTCAAATATTTGGGTTTCAGATGTATAGGAGAGTAAGGAATTCAGGGACATTTATTCTGTCACTATAAACCTACAGGAACTTTATAGAGTGACAGCAAGTGACACTAGGAATATATCAACTTAATTCACTTAGATACCTCAATCCAATCTGATTACTCCAAAATGTTTACATTCACAGCGAATGTTCATGATGCCAAGACTACGTAGTTTTCTTTGCACCCAGAGATTTATTTTTTAAGAGAGGGATTTTAATTAATTTATTCATTGAAACCCAACCATAGATAGCGTAATTTCTACTTATGAAAGAAAATGAAACATAGCTAAACTATAAAAAAAAAAAAAAAAAAAAACTCAACAGTTATAGTATTGATAAAAATTGACACAAAAATTTTTGATCTAGAGGTAAACACAATTTACAGAGATAATTAATAAATACAAGTAGATATCTAAGGGTTGGTCAGTTGGACAGTTTGACCTGCATTCAGGGCCGGCCTTAGGGGTGTGCGAGCTGTGCGGCCGCACAGGGCTCCATAGACCAGGGGGCGCCCTGACAGCCGACACAACTCGCACATGAACGGGTGACAGGGGAGCTAAAACAGGTACCCAGGTGGAGGATTAATTATTCTCCACCCGGGTCTATTAAAAAGGAAAAAAAGAGAAAATCTTGGTGGTGGGGGCGGGGCTCAATGAGCGTGTGGGGCAGGGCTTAATGAGCGGGTGGGGTGGGGCGAGTCTTAATGAGCGGCGGGGTGGGGCTTATACATACCCAAAGCACCTTATAATACCTACCCGTAGCTGCACAGGAATAGGGAAGCAGGAAGGCGCCCCTGCTTCCCCAAGAACCAACTGCATAATTGAAAGAGGCAAGTCTGTGTGTGTGTGTGACTGTCTTCCAGCCTGCCTGTGTGTTACTGTTTGCCTGTTCATGTGTCTGCCTGCCTGCCTGTTTGTGTGTGTGACTTCTTGCCTGCCTGTGTGTGTGTGTGTGTGTGTGAGACTTCCTGCGTGTGTGTGTGTGTGTGTGTGTGTGTGACTGTCTGCCTGCCTGTGTGTGTGTGTGTGACTGTTTGTCTGACTGCTTGCCTGGGTGTGTGTTTGTGTGTGTGTGTGACTGTATGTCTGTGTGACTGCCTGTATGTGTGTGTGTGTGTGTGTGTGTGTATGTGACTGTCTGTGTCACTGTCTGACTGCCTGTGTGTGTGACTGCCTGCCTGTGTGTGTCACTGTATGACTGCCTGTGTGTGTGACTGCCTGCCTGTGTGTGTGCCTGCCTGCCTGTGTGTGTGTGCCTGTCTGTCTGCGTGTGTGTGTGTTTGTGTGTGTGTGTGTGTGACTGCTCACATGTGTGTGTGACTGTCTGTGTGTGTGACTGTCTGCCTGTGTGTGTGTGTGTGTGTGTGACTGTGTCTGTGTTTGGCTGTCTGCCTGTGTGTGTGTGACTTTCTGCCTGTGTGTGTGTGAGTGTCTGCGTGTGTGTGACTGTCTGCCTGTGTGTGACTCCAGTTGTATGTGTCGCTGTAGCTGTGCCGTTGTGTGTGCCTGTGTCTGTATGTGTGACTGCCTTTTACTGAGTGTGTGTGTGCCTATCACAGTGCATGAGTGCCTGCATGCCTGTAATGGAGTGTGTATGTCTGTCTGCTTGTAATGGAGTATGTGTGACTGTCTGCTTGTGACTGTGTGTGTGACTGTCTGCCTGTGACTGTGTGCCTGTCTGCCTTTAACTGTGTGTTTGGCTCTGTGACTGTCTGTCTGTAACTGAGCATGTGTGACTGTCTGCCTGTAACTCTGTGTGTGTGTGTGTGTGTGTGTGTGTGTGTGACTGTCTGCCTGTAACTGAGCATGTCTGACTGTCTGCTTTTAACTGTTTGTGTGACTGTCTGCTTGTGCCTGTGTGTGTGACTGTATACAGGCAACTTGGTGGGGGGAGGGGGGCGCCATGAAGACTTTTCGCACAGGGCATCTAATGGCCTAAGGCTGGCCCTGCCTGCATTAAGGAGTTCATGGGCTCACTTGGCACAATCCCTTGTCTATATTTTTTGCTTAACAGCTAGAACAAATGCAAAGCACGTAATTAAATTCAAGTTTTATTGCTGAAACAATGATTATGTCTGTCTGTCTATCTATCTATTGGATGTGTACCCAGATTATAGCACCATATTCCAAACTATACTAAAAACACTAGTTTAAAAAAATTAAGTACAAAATACTCCTGTTTGCACTATATAAAGAAAAAAGTATTAATTTTGCTCTTCAAAATATAACAAGCTAATGCGAACTCACACACAGGTGTCAAGATTACAATTGATCCAACACGCAGTATTAGTATCACACTTATAAGGAATAAGGATAACGTCTCAAAGGACCTTAGAATGGCCGGACTTAACGTACCAGAGAATAGTCGAAATGCTAGCCAAGGTCAGGAGCACAGAACGGAACACAGTTGCAAGGAATTGCCAATAGTCAGGGACAGGGCCGGACTGGCCCACCGGGATACCGGGAAATTTCCCGGTGGGCCGTGGCACCTGGGGCTGGGCTGACAGCCCTTATCAGTGCTCAGGCTCCTGTGATCCCGGCCGGCCATATGTGAGCTCTGCGGCCGCACAGGGTCCCATGGGAGCAGAGGGAGCCAGGTGGCCGGCACACCTCACACATGGCCGGCCGGGATCATTTAAAAAAAATAATAATTTGCGGCGGGAGCGGAGTCTAGTGTGTGGCGGGGGCAGGGCTTAGCATGCGGTGGGACGGGGTTTAGCGTGCAGCAGGGGCGGAGCTTGCTGTGCGGCAGGGGCCTGACTGACTGCAGCATGGGAAGCAGGAAGGAGTCCCTGCTTCCCCAACAACCAGCCTCCAGGAGCTCCAAGGGATGTGGAGGTAAGAAGCAGGTCAGTGTGTCTGTGTGTGACTGCCTGTGTGTGTGTGTGACTGTGTCTGTGTGTGACTGTGTGTGTGTGTGTGTGTGTGTGTGTGACTGCCTGCATGTGTGTGTGACTGTGTGTGTGTGTGTGACTGTCTGTGTGTGTGACTGCCTGCATGTGTGTGTGACTGTGTGTGTGTGTGTGTGTGTGTGTGTGTGTGTGTGTGTGACTGTCTGTGTGTGACTGTGTGTGTGTGTGTGTGTGTCTGTGTGTGTGTGTGTATGTGACTGTCTGTGTGTGTGACTGCCTGCATGTGTGTGACTGTGTGAGTGTGACTGTCTGTGTGTGTGACTGCCTGCATGTGTGTGTGACTGTGTGTGTGACTGGCTGCATGTGTGTGTGACTGTGTGTCTGTGTGTGTGACTGCCTGCATGTGTGACTATGTCTGTGTGTGACTGTGTGTGTGTGACTGTGTGTGTGACTGCCTGCATGTGTGAGTGAGTGACTGTGTGTGTGTGTGTGTGACTGTCTGTGTGTGTGACTGCCTGCATGTGTGTGTGACTGTGTGTGTGTGACTGTTTCTGTGTTTGACTGTGTGTGTGTGTGACTGTGACTGTGTGTGTGACTGCCTGCATGTGTGTGACTGTGTGTGACTGTGTCTGTGTGTGACTGTGTGTGTGTGTGACTGTCTGTGTGTGTGACTGCATGTGTGTGTGACTGTGTGTGTGTGTGTGTGTGTGTGTGAGACTGTGTCTGTGTGTGACTGTGTGTGTGTGTGTGACTGTGTGTGTGTGTGTGTCTGCCTGCATGTGTGTGTGACTTTGTGTGTGTGTGTGACTGTGTCTGTGTGTGACTGTGTGTGAGTGACTGCCTGCATGTGTGTGTGACTGTCTGCGTGTGTGTGTGTGTGACTGCCTGTGTGTGTAACTGCCTGTGTGTGTGACTGTCTGTGTGTGACTGTCTGTGTGTGACTGTCTGTGTGTGACTGTCTGCCTGTGTGTGTGATGGTCTGCCTGTGTGTGTGATGGTCTGCCTGTGTGTGTGATGGTCTGCCTGTCTCTGTATGTGTGGATGTTTGCCTCAGAGTCATTGACTGTCTGCCTGTCTCTGTATGAGTGGATGTTTGCCTTGGTGTCAGTGACTGTCTGCCTTTGTGTGTGTGCATCTGCTAGTGAGGGAGCCTCTGTGTGTGTGCGCCTGCTAGTGAGTTTGTGTGTGTCAGTGAGCTTGTCTGTAGTGAATCTGTGTGCTAGTGAGCTCTTCTGTAGGGAGCATGTGTGTGTCAATGGGCTTGTCTGTAGGGAGAGTGTGTGCGCATCAGTGAGCTTGTCTGTAGTGAGCGTGTGTGTGTGACAGTGAGTTTGTCTGTAGTAAGCTTCTGTGTGTATCAGAGTTTGTCTGTACTAAATTTGTGTGTGTGCCAGTAACCTTGTCTGTGTGTGTCATTGAGAATGTCTGTCAATGAGCCTATTTGTGTGCATCAGTAAGATTGTCTGTGTCTGCATGTGCGTATGCTTTACTGTATAATTTAATTACCCTGAAAGAACTAATATTTTGAATTAGAAGAAGAAATGTATCAAATATATATATATATATAATGGAAAATTTATTCATACTTACCGTAATTTTCTTTTCCTGGTTATATGCCATGGCAGCACAACATTGGGTAGCTCCTCCCTATCCCCATTGGACAGGAATAATAATTAAGCCGTATAAGTACCACCTCCTGCCCCTCCTTCCCCAGTCACGTGTTCCAGCAATATCCCCGGGCGGGACCCTTGTGCTGCCATGGCATATAACCAGGAAAAGAAAATTACGGTAAGTATGAATAAATTTTCCATTTTCCTGGCCATATCCATGGCAGCACAACATTGGGTAATACCCAAGCAATAAAACCAGGGAGGGAAAGAGACACAGACTCAAAAAATTTCATAAATGCAAAGTGTATTAACACCACAACAAGTGACAGACACAGAGATCAGGAATTAGATACAGACAGGACTGATTTAGCAAATTGATCAGACAACCCTGCTCTAACATCAATCTGGTAGCTCCTAATGAAAGTGTTAGAGGAAGACCATGTAGCCGCCTTACAAATGAGTTCAGGGGAGACATTAGCAGCGGCTGCCCAGGAAGATGGGCTTTAAGACCCACAGGGACCGGATATCCGGCGGACTGATAAGCCAGAATGATAGCCGCTACTATCCATCGGCTAATGGCAGATTTGGGAGCTTGAGAGCCCTTTTTACAGCCGCTATGAAGAACGAAGAGACTGTCAGAAGAACGCCAATCAGAAGTCCTATCAATATACATCCGGAGGCATCTCACTAGATCCAGAGAGGACAGGTCAGCAGAATTCCCCATTCCATGGGCGTCCGACCTCAGAGATGGAAGAACAATATCCTCGTTGATGTGGAAGGAGGAAGTAACTTTGGGTCGAAACACTGGAACAGTACGGAGGACCACTCTGTCCTTGTGGAAGATAGTAAAAGGCTCTTTGATGGACAGAGCACTGAGCTCAGAAACTCTCCTGCCAGAGGCTAGGGCCACCAGCAAGGCAGTCTTAATAGAGAGAACCTGTAGGGAAACTGAATCAAATGGTTCAAAAGGTTTCAACTTCATGGCATCCAGAACCAGAGGGAGACTCCAGGAAGGGACAAACGGTTTAATAGGAGGTTTCATGTGAAGGACACCCTTGATGAATCTGATGATATCCGAGTCCAGCGCCCATCTATGACTGGTCAGGGCGGACAAGGCTGAAATGTGTACCTTGAGAGTGTTATAGCTCAGTCCTTTCTCAAGGCCAGATTGCAAGAAATCCAAAATATGGGAGGAGGAGGGATCTTGGACATCCACATTACTGTGAAGGGCCCAGTTGGAGAAAACTTCCCATACTCTATAATAAGTGGCCGAAGTGGAATGCTTACGCGCCCTCAGCATAGTATCAATCACGGTCTGGGAGAATCCTCTATTCAACAGCCGGTTCCTTTCAGTTTCCAAGCCATAAGGTTGAGAGAGACAGGGTCTGGATGAATGACAGGACCCTGGAACAGAAGATCCGCAACTTTGGGGAGTGGGAGAGGAGGTTCCACCGAAAGACTCAGAAGCAGAGGAAACCAAGGTCTCCGAGGCCAATAAGGCGCAATCAGGATGAGAGACACCCGCTCCGATCTCAGCTTCCTCAGGAGCGGTAGGATTAGTGGAAACGGGGGGAACGCATAGCCCATTGAGAACCTCCAGGGGCTTGATAAGGCATCTCTTCCCAGTGCCAGGTGGTCCTCTTCCTTTGTGAAGAAAAGGGCTACCTTTCTGTTGGCCCGAGAGGCTAGAAGGTCCACTTGAGGCAGACCCCACTTGTCCACAATCATGCGGAACACCCTGTGAGCCAGGCACCATTCCCCCGGATCTATTCTGGATCTGCTGAGGAAATCTGCCAGTTGATTCCGTTTCCCTGGGAGATGAATGGCTACAATGCCCACCAGGTTTCTCTGAACCCACCACATCAGGTGATTCATCAGTACCATCATCTTGCAGCTCCTGGTACCCCCTTGGTGATTGACATAGGATACTACGGTGGAGTTGTCCGTCCTTATCTTCACCCATTGACCCTTGAGCTGGATCGAGAAGTGTTTCAAAGCTTTGAGGACAGCCAGAAGTTCTAGCAGATTGGAATGAACCTTGCTTGTCTTGAAATTCCATTCTTCCTGCGCAAAGTCGTGGAGATAATGAGCGCCCCAACCCCACTGGCTGGCGTCCGTTGTCACGGTCCTCCATGCGATGTCCCCTAATGGAAAGCCTTTGGCTAGGTGCTTTCTGTTCAGCCACCAGATCAGAGAATGGCGTACCTTCAGGGGAAGCTTGATGGGCTGGAACAGGTTCCCGGATAAGAAACGACTCAGGAAGTTGGCCTGGAATGGTCTCATTCTCCACTGAGCCCATCTCGTCAGACCTATTGTGGAGGACATAGAACCAAGGAGGCTCATTACCGCCTTTGCAGGGGCAACCGGGGAATTCAGCATTCTCCTCAATAACCTTCTGAGTTTCAGAATTCTCACTGATGAGAGCTGGACTGTACCCTTTAGGGTGTCGAAATGGGCACCTAAGTAAACCATAGATTGAGTCGGGTGGAGGTGGCTTTTCTTGGTGTTGATCTTCCAGCCGTGGGCTTGCAGAAACTGAATGCTGGTGATAGCTTGGGATGTCACAGAATCCACGTCGTTTCCCAAGATTAAAACGTCGTCCAGATAATGGTAAATAGCAATGTTTTGCTTTCTGAGCTCTGCGATGAGAACAACCAGGACCTTTGTAAACGTCCTCGGGGCTGTGCTCAGTCCAAAGGGGAGGGCCCTGAACTGGAAATGACCTTCCTCTACAGCAAACCTCAGGAACTTCTGATGGATTCGGGCAATGGGTATGTGAAAATATGCGTCTAGTAGATCTATAGACAGCATCCATTGGTTGGGTGACACAACCTTTATTATAGACTGCAGAGATTCCATCTTGAATCTGCGAATGTGCAGATGCTTGTTCAGCCTGTGCAGATCCAGAATGGGTCTCCAACCCCCTGAGGATTTCCTTGTCAAGAAGATGTGAGAGTAAAATCCTTGAGTTCTTTCGCCTGCCGGTACTTGGACGATGACCTTCTCCTTCTGCAAGGAATGGACGAAATTTCGTAGAGCCATGCACTTTTCCCTGTCCCCTGGCCATTTTGTGAGGTGAAAGGATCGGTTGGGAGGATGCTTGAAGAATTCTAGTAGGTAACCTCTCCGAATAATATCCAGCACCCAAACGTCGCTTGTGGAAATGGTCCATCTCGAAAGATACTGGAGAAGACAAGCCCCGACACCTTCGGTTTTGGGCCGTACGTAGTCATAGATTCTTCGGGTCCTTAGAGGAAGACGACCCGCGAGACCTGCCTCCTCTGTACCCAGAAGGGGCACCTCTCCTCGGTTGGAATCGGGAGTATTCCCTACCAGGCTTGTAGGACCTACTGTCACGAAAGGAATGGTACTCTTTCCGGGCGCGAAAGGATCCTTTATACTTCCTCTCTTGGGGTAGAAAGGCTTTATTCCCTTCAGCCGCCCTCTTGATGCATTCATCCAAATTCTTGCCGAATAACATGTTTCCGTGAAATGGCAGAGAACACAAACTATTCTTGGAGGAAGCATCGGCCGCCCAAGATCTGAGCCAGAGCGCCCGCCTGGAGGAAACCGAGAAGGACATATTTCTAGCAAGGTTTCTCACCAGATCCACTGCGGCCTCCGAAGAGAAATCAATCGCTAGACGCATATCCTTCAGGGCATCAACAATAGAGGAACGGCTCCTGCCCCTCTTGATGTCCCCTTCCAGCTCCTGTAGCCAAACCTTCATAGCTCTTGAAACAGACGTGAGAGCAACGGCAGGGTGGAGACTCGTGCCTGAGGCTACATAGGACTTAGACAGGCAGTATTCCATCTTACGATCCATTGGATCCCTGAAGGAGCCTGCATCATCCACTGGCAGGGTAGTGCGCTTGGCTAGCCTAACCACCGCAGCATCAACCTTGGGTGGAAGATCCCATGTTTCAGCATCTTTGGGATCAAACGGATATAATCTGGAGAATTTCCCTTTTGCAGAGGATCTCCTATCAGACCTGGACCATTCTTCTTTAATAAGGTCACTAATAGTGGTATGCACAGGGAAAGCCGCTCTTTTCTTTCTAAGATCTGAGAAATAGCGGTTAGATGTAGAGGGTTCCTCCTCCGAGGGCTCTTTCAAAGTAAGGGTTTCTCTGACCCGAGCAATCAAATGATCCACCTCCGCAGGTATCAGGAAGTCAGGATCAGGCAAAGCATCCTCCTCCGAGGAAAAAGCCAAGTCTCTCAGCGAAGCCGTGTCCATAAACTCATCCTCCGAGTTATCAGGAGACCAATCTGACGGCTCAGAATATCTAGGTCGCTTGTGGGTCTTACCAACCTCTTTGATGCCCCGGGCAACTGCATGCTTGATAAGCTGCTTAAAGTCTGGTGTTAACTGAGAAGGTCCAGCGGCTGCTGAGAGACAATTCGAACAGAGACGTTTCCCTTCTATGGCTCTTTTATCACAGGATACACACAGCGTCCTTTTGGGCGACTTCCCTTTGGACGATCCTGAAGTCTTTGTACTTTTATCACTGAAATACACCAAACGTGAATATTAGTACATTACCACTCTTTTAGATATCAAAATATCAATAAGTTCAAAAAATGGATGGCTTACCTATATCGCTTAGATTGTGACCTATTATGATGAGAAGATTCTGATTCTCTAGATCCTGAGCGCGAATCCATCTATAAATAATAGATGAAACAGCGAAACTAGAACCCAGAAGAAAAACTACAGGAAACCAAACAAAAGAAAAAAGAGAAAGGAAAAAGAACTTACTTTAGAAGAAAAAAGACGAAGAATCAACAATCCACAGAACTCAACGGTGCCAGAAACTCTCCAGGAAGCAGAAAATTCAAACTGACAAAAAAGGAGGCCTGGCGCTTTAAGAAGGCGTCTGACGTCATCGCGCATGCGCAGATGACCGAAAAGACGCGCGAAACGGCCAGATTTGCGCGCGAATTCCGCGCATGCGTCCCAGAGTCCCCAGAACCGCTCATGCGCCCAGGAGACCCATACACGCCGCGCAGGCGCACAGGAGACGCCTACACGCCGCGCGGGCGCACAGGAGACGCCTACACGCCGCGCGGGCGCACAGGAGGCTCCCGAAAGCCATGCAGGGAAACCCCAGAACGCTTAACGAAAAAACTTTCCAAAAGAAAGAAAAACCAACAGGTAAAATAAAACAATATTACCTTGAGCCCGGTGGGAGGATACCAAACCGGAAACCAGTCACATTCCATGTACCTTTCCATGTCATCACTGGAAAAATGGAGAGAAAAAACCCCCGGTCACTAAAGGGGTTCTCTCCAGGGGGACACCTTTGCGCAGGGCCGTATACTGGAGACTTCCCAGGGGAGAGAGGGTGAACTCCCCAAGGGCCAGAGGAACTAGTCCTCAGGTAAGCCATAAAATAAAAATTTAGCAGTCTGAAAAGACCGACATGTCCTAGGGATAGGACAGGAAAAAAAAGACTGGGGAAGGAGGGGCAGGAGGTGGTACTTATACGGCTTAATTATTATTCCTGTCCAATGGGGATAGGGAGGAGCTACCCAATGTTGTGCTGCCATGGATATGGCCAGGAAATATATATATATATATATATATATATATATATTAATAAAAGCTGTTGTACCTTGAACTCAGGCTTCAAAGTTGTGTGACCGGGTGCATTACCAGGGCTCCAGTATCCAGGCAATTGAAACAGTTGGCTGCACTGATGAAAGTCCACAAGAGGGGATGAAATGTTGATCTTCTCTTAAATATTTCAATAAAAGTTACGTTTTAAGGAAATCCGAGAGTGCAGCCAACTATTTTAATTACATATATATATATATATTAAAAACCAAAGAAAAGAAAATGTTACTTGCGCTTTTTCCTTAATCCCTATGTATATTTAGACAAATGGAGGTCATTTAGTTGCTCCAATGGCCATTGGAGGGATGCCCGCCTGCCAACGTCAAGGCAGACCCCCCCTAAGCGGGTCCTAACACTGACCCTTCAGCCTGCTTCCTTGAGCTTCTGGCAAAGATATCTCTAATGAGACAGAAAGGGGTATTTTTTATATACACCCCTTTACTTATTAACCCTTAATAGGGAACACATGGGATGGGTAGCAGCATTGTAACCAGGCTGTGTGATACAAAGTAAATACAAATACAAAAAGAGAAGTCCTGCGCTTAAGCTGCAAGGACTACAACACACATCAGCCCCAATATATAGTAAAAACCAAAGAAAAGAAAATGTTACTTGCGCTTTTTCCTTAATCCCTATGTATATTTAGACAAATGGAGGTCATTTAGTTGCTCCAATGGCCATTGGAGGGATGCCCGCCTGCCAACGTCAAGGCAGACCCCCCCTAAGCGGGTCCTAACACTGACCCTTCAGCCTGCTTCCTTGAGCTTCTGGCAAAGATATCTCTAATGAGACAGAAAGGGGTATTTTTTATATACACCCCTTTACTTATTAACCCTTAATAGGGAACACATGCCAGAAGCTCAAGGAAGCAGGCTGAAGGGTCAGTGTTAGGACCCGCTTAGGGGGGGTCTGCCTTGACGTTGGCAGGCGGGCATCCCTCCAATGGCCATTGGAGCAACTAAATGACCTCCATTTGTCTAAATATACATAGGGATTAAGGAAAAAGCGCAAGTAACATTTTCTTTTCTTTGGTTTTTACTATATATTGGGGCTGATGTGTGTTGTAGTCCTTGCAGCTTAAGCGCAGGACTTCTCTTTTTGTATTTGTATTTACTTTGTATCACACAGCCTGGTTACAATGCTGCTACCCATCCCATGTGTTCCCTATTAAGGGTTAATAAGTAAAGGGGTGTATATAAAAAATACCCCTTTCTGTCTCATTAGAGATATCTTTGCCAGAAGCTCAAGGAAGCAGGCTGAAGGGTCAGTGTTAGGACCCGCTTAGGGGGGGTCTGCCTTGACGTTGGCAGGCGGGCATCCCTCCAATGGCCATTGGAGCAACTAAATGACCTCCATTTGTCTAAATATACATAGGGATTAAGGAAAAAGCGCAAGTAACATTTTCTTTTCTTTGGTTTTTACTATATATTGGGGCTGATGTGTGTTGTAGTCCTTGCAGCTTAAGCGCAGGACTTCTCTTTTTGTATTTGTATTTACTTTGTATCACACAGCCTGGTTACAATGCTGCTACCCATCCCATGTGTTCCCTATTAAGGGTTAATAAGTAAAGGGGTGTATATAAAAAATACCCCTTTCTGTCTCATTAGAGATATCTTTGCCAGAAGCTCAAGGAAGCAGGCTGAAGGGTCAGTGTTAGGACCCGCTTAGGGGGGGTCTGCCTTGACGTTGGCAGGCGGGCATCCCTCCAATGGCCATTGGAGCAACTAAATGACCTCCATTTGTCTAAATATACATAGGGATTAAGGAAAAAGCGCAAGTAACATTTTCTTTTCTTTGGTTTTTACTATATATTGGGGCTGATGTGTGTTGTAGTCCTTGCAGCTTAAGCGCAGGACTTCTCTTTTTGTATTTGTATTTACTTTGTATCACACAGCCTGGTTACAATGCTGCTACCCATCCCATGTGTTCCCTATTAAGGGTTAATAAGTAAAGGGGTGTATATAAAAAATACCCCTTTCTGTCTCATTAGAGATATCTTTGCCAGAAGCTCAAGGAAGCAGGCTGAAGGGTCAGTGTTAGGACCCGCTTAGGGGGGGTCTGCCTTGACGTTGGCAGGCGGGCATCCCTCCAATGGCCATTGGAGCAACTAAATGACCTCCATTTGTCTAAATATACATAGGGATTAAGGAAAAAGCGCAAGTAACATTTTCTTTTCTTTGGTTTTTACTATATATTGGGGCTGATGTGTGTTGTAGTCCTTGCAGCTTAAGCGCAGGACTTCTCTTTTTGTATTTGTATTTACTTTGTATCACACAGCCTGGTTACAATGCTGCTACCCATCCCATGTGTTCCCTATTAAGGGTTAATAAGTAAAGGGGTGTATATAAAAAATACCCCTTTCTGTCTCATTAGAGATATCTTTGCCAGAAGCTCAAGGAAGCAGGCTGAAGGGTCAGTGTTAGGACCCGCTTAGGGGGGGTCTGCCTTGACGTTGGCAGGCGGGCATCCCTCCAATGGCCATTGGAGCAACTAAATGACCTCCATTTGTCTAAATATACATAGGGATTAAGGAAAAAGCGCAAGTAACATTTTCTTTTCTTTGGTTTTTACTATATATTGGGGCTGATGTGTGTTGTAGTCCTTGCAGCTTAAGCGCAGGACTTCTCTTTTTGTATTTGTATTTACTTTGTATCACACAGCCTGGTTACAATGCTGCTACCCATCCCATGTGTTCCCTATTAAGGGTTAATAAGTAAAGGGGTGTATATAAAAAATACCCCTTTCTGTCTCATTAGAGATATCTTTGCCAGAAGCTCAAGGAAGCAGGCTGAAGGGTCAGTGTTAGGACCCGCTTAGGGGGGGTCTGCCTTGACGTTGGCAGGCGGGCATCCCTCCAATGGCCATTGGAGCAACTAAATGACCTCCATTTGTCTAAATATACATAGGGATTAAGGAAAAAGCGCAAGTAACATTTTCTTTTCTTTGGTTTTTACTATATATTGGGGCTGATGTGTGTTGTAGTCCTTGCAGCTTAAGCGCAGGACTTCTCTTTTTGTATTTGTATTTACTTTGTATCACACAGCCTGGTTACAATGCTGCTACCCATCCCATGTGTTCCCTATTAAGGGTTAATAAGTAAAGGGGTGTATATAAA
Organism: Pelobates fuscus; assembly: GCF_036172605.1. Lineage (NCBI taxonomy): Eukaryota > Metazoa > Chordata > Amphibia > Anura > Pelobatidae > Pelobates > Pelobates fuscus. Next base: position 102,644,822 of record NC_086321.1, on the reverse strand, counting down.
AAATACCCCTTTATGTCTCATTAGAGATATCTTTGCCAGAAGCTCAAGGAAGCAGGCTGAAGGGTCAGTGTTAGGACCCGCTTAGGGGGGGTCTGCCTTGACGTTGGCAGGCGGGCATCCCTCCAATGGCCATTGGAGCAACTAAATGACCTCCATTTGTCTAAATATACATAGGGATTAAGGAAAAAGCGCAAGTAACATTTTCTTTTCTTTGGTTTTTACTATATATTGGGGCTGATGTGTGTTGTAGTCCTTGCAGCTTAAGCGCAGGACTTCTCTTTTTGTATTTATATATATATATATATATATATATATATACACACACATATATATATATATATATATATATTTGTGTACGGGATTATGGAAGGGGCGCACAATAAACTGTGTGTAATTTAATATATGGAAGTCGGTTGAGGTGTGCCGAAACCGACGTGAGGTTAGGCCTGCAAAAGAGGGCCCACCCAGGTATAATGATATATGAAGAGGGTGTGGTGGGAGGGAATTTCCGAAATCGTCGCAGACAGGTGAGTAAGGGGATTTGCTGGGTTTAAATAGCCATCAAATCCCTCCCACAATTTCAGGCATACGCCTTCTATTTGTGTACGGGATTATGGAAGGGGCGCACAATAAACTGTGTGTAATTTAATATATGGAAGTCGGTTGAGGTGTGCCGAAACCGACGTGAGGTTAGGCCTGCAAAAGAGGGCCAAAAAGTGTGTGACATTAATTAAATATAACAAAACATTTAGACATATTATAGAAAGCGAGCCTGATTTCTTTCTGGATTTGGAATGAACCGGTTGTAAGCCGAGGACTTCCAGCGACCCATCTTCTCTACAAGATGAGTTGGAACTGGATGACTTGAGGCTGCTGTGGCGGCCCTAACACAGAATGAATGTACCGAGAAGGAACTACGGATGGAGGCCAAGACTAACAAACAAGGAGCGAATGTATGGCATGAACTGTTTGAGAGATGTGGCAAAAATTGTACGAGCAACCAGTATAATCGGAACGCATTTAGCATCTAGAACCACATACAATACATACACATATCGTAAGCCGTAGAGTACGTTTGCTTAGTATTAGTGGACAAATCTTACCTGCATAGGCTCTAGCTACAGGCATGATTGATACCTTTTTTGACCTGCAGAGGAAAACTGGACTGTGTGTTCTTTATCTCAACCGTTACGTTTAAGCAATGGCCGACTTCAGGACTTCGGAAGTGGCTAAAGCGGAGGAAACTGCAGGGGGACTTGAGACGTCAGGGTTAGCGTTTATTAAAGATAATACGATACCTGGAGCTAGTTCTTGTAGCATGCTGTGAGGAGGAAGGAAACGTAATAGGTTTAAATTATGCGAAACTCAGAAGCTCATTGAGCTTTCTCGTGTAGTAGAGCTGCTAGCTAATGGGAACCAATAGGTGAAGATAAGGACTATCCCGTAAGAGTTGAGGCCGTGCCAGTAGCCCTGTGTTTGAGAGAAGCCCTACCTACGATTTAGGCCATGTGGACTTGTACCATCTAAGCGCGGCAGGGTATTAACCTCTCGTGGAAAAGCGTTAACCTGACCGAACACGTGCGATTACCTGCATAAACCATAGCGAAAAAGGACTGTAACAGGCGCCTGAAGAAACTGCCGTGACGTGAATCGAAGAATAGAATGCAAAACCGTGACCCACCGTAGGGAAATGTTTGCACGAGAGGGGAACCTGAAGAGGAGCTTTGACAAAATTTGAAGACGATATGTGTTCGTATAGCAAGTACCCTATAGCAGCTACTTGGTAGGCATGAGATCGTGAAAGATCGTACAACAGGATGCGTAAGGTGTCACGCCTTAAATTAAACATCCAGCATGACCGAAAGTAACTCCCTATGGACTACTTAAGCTTACATAAAGAGAAGCGTGAACGACGACAAATGCGTGATAAATGAATTGACTGCGCATGGAGGACCCGGTGAACGTCAGGCGTGCAGACAAGTCCCTAATTAGTAGATTAAGGATCCGAATGGTATTTGTTTGGCCAAAAAGAAGGCGGAGTGATGCCTCGGTGTTCGATATGCAACAGGTGGGAATTCCGTTCGCCCGGTCCGATCAGATCGCTAAAGCTTGTCCTGCATAGGTCGTATAAGCTACGCCGACGTGAAAACTGAGTGATAGTATGAGTCGATAAACGGTAATTGAGAACTCAGCGAACCGAAGTGCCCCCAAAACGTTGTGAAGAAATAAACGGTATATCCGTGATACATGAGTCCGGAAGCAGTCACTGTACGTCATGTCCGCGCCTGGAGGACCCGACGATGGTCCGATACGAGGCCAAATCTGTATGACGTGCAATGCTGAGGGCAACGTGAGACCCAACATACCAATTTGACTGAATATAAGCAAGAAATGCCCGAAACATATTGTTGGAGGAACCGCTGGTCTTGGAGTTTCCAAGCTTGGACTGGGCACGTAGTGTACGTGGTACCTAAGGATCGCCAGTGAGCGACAGGTTGGGGTAACATGTATATGTATGAATAAATATATACAACCATATATACACAGGTAACCTCGAACAGCTAGCACTAAGCGTCTAGCAGACCCATTGCCCGTAAGAGATAACGTATCGAAAGCACCGGAGTAGCCGAGTACGATAGTTCTGAAAAATCGTTTTGCACCAATGTAGGAGTATGTAACGCACGAACGAAACAAAGGCGGGAAATAAAGCGCTAGGATACCTGAAGCGGTTATGGGATCTAAAATGGAGCGATTTTGCTTGACGGGTCTGGGGTGTGCCTCCCCCCCCCACCCAGCTTGCTAGAAGCGCGAGCGTGAGTGCGTGTGTGCTGGCCGACTAGCTAGTGCCGCGATGCGGCGAAACGATTACACTAGGTTGGTGACAGGTGAGGCCCTGCTAGTTGCCAAGCGGCTTGAGAGGCTCTATCTATGCGTTGGCGCGAGGGGGCAGCGTGGCCACTGAATGAGGTGGCGGGGTGTCGGCCTCTCGGTGACAGTTAACATAAGATAGACTGGGAGTGACAGATGAGGCCCTCTCTATGCCACAATGCGAGGCGACTAACTATGATTTGGCCCGAGGGGCATAGTACCTCCGAGTATGAGGATGGGTGTTGGCCTCGCGGGACCACTAACCTATGGCGAAGAAGCCAGGGGAAATAACAACTAGTGGACACCTAGGAACCTAACAGCCAGCAGTTGCTAACTAAGATGGAAGGTCGGGTAGTGAGAGAGGACATGCTACAGAGCGAAACGTGGGTAGCGATGAGGTAGGATCGTACTTTCTGAGCGAAACTGGAGTGCCCAGCGAGCATGTGGGGACCGGAGGGTCGGGACGTATGAACTAGAATGCGTGTATGATCGTATGTATGGCCCTCGGGGCTCATGGTGCCAGACCGTGGCCTTGAGTCGAAATGCAATGCGAATAAACGTGTATATCAGTTGTCGTAATACATATATGTTCGTAGTATTGTTAAATGCGTACGTGCCGTAGCCGAGGCTCGCTCCCCAGAACTGCAATATGAAAGTAGACGCATTTGTCCAATAACGCAAGTGCTGGTCTGCGTAGGAGTACGCCGGGTTTTACACGTAACGCAAATTGCCGCGCTGACTGAGGATGAATTAGGGCTGGTAGGGACAACGCACCGCGTGCTGTGTACCCACATCGCTTAGAAGACCCTCACAAACGATGAGCAGGTGAAAGAAAGTCAGAATAGCCAATTAACCAAAAATTCAGCCATAAGCAAACGAGCAGGCAAATGTCCGAAACCGCCAATGCGAGTCCCTGTATATCTGTATGTCAGTGTGCATATCTGCGTATGAATGCGTACGTGAACGTCAGGGATAATGTATTAATATAAACACGGAATCATTATAACATTTTTTTTTTTTTTTTTTTTTTTTTTTTTTGTGTGTAGAGAGCTTTAATTATGCAATTTGTGTAATGCAGCCCTGGACAGAGGGAAATAAAATCAAAACTGCGGACGAAATGGACGAAACTTGGGTAGAGACAGAAGTGAGCTGTAGTGCAACGATAATGGCTTC